>NC_068349.1:4228702-4564189 GCF_014633365.1 Diospyros lotus | reverse complement strand
GGTTGTAATCATCCTCCTTGGATCTGTAATTGTGGTTAAGTTATGATGAGAAAGAATTGGAGTCGTTTGTTTTGTTGATTTTGCCTTAGCAAGCAGCTATGGAGTTGAGAAATGGGAAACTTTCTTCTCCTTGGGGCCTTGGGCATATATGTATTTTGTTGCTAATCCGATTGATTGGTTTACAAGGGAAATGCATCTAAAAGATCGAGCTGCCAACCACCGCTCATTCGCAAAATGAAATCAAATAAAATAACGACGCTGAAAGCTACGAAACAACGTTAGAAACCCAAGTCTTCGATTCTCTTGTTTAGGAGGGACGAAATAAAAAGGAATTTTAAGGGTTTCATTCCATTATCTTCCAATCACCACTTTGGTCTCTCTCAAATTTGGGGAGAATGAATGCATGGATATATCCATTCCACTACTTTTATATATCTCATCATTTTTGTAATTTTGTGGGTACATTTTATAAAAATATAATTAAGATAAATTTCATATACCACTCCTAAGATTTGTCTAATTTGCACCAACCATCTTTGTATTTTTAAAAGTATCACTTATCTTTAATTTTCAAGTCTCATGTAACGTATATCCCTTGCTATTAACTAATGATATATATTTTTTGTTAATTCTCAAAATACCCCTTACTTTCTACTCTTCTTTTAAAATTACAAAAAAATGCAAAACATTAAAATAATGATAGCTGTTGTGGGAACTCAGCCAATTGGCTTCGACGATTATTTTGAAGGATTTAGAAATGGCCGAGACGACAATCATAAAAAAGTTAACCAATATATTATATTTCAAGGCAATTAGTCTTAGTAATAATAAACAACCAAAGATCTATCATATCGCACATGAGGAGGAATTACACTACTTTTTACCTAGATTTTCAAATCCTTCCAACTTGGATTGCTTCAAAACCTTGGAACCCATACCTCAAACCTTCAAATCCTCTTTTACCCATAAACAAGTGATTTCAGATTTTAAACTTTTTAGGTTCAAGAAAACAATCCCAACTCTAGGTTCATCCCTTCCAACCTAGAAGGTTCAAATTTGCAACAATTGTGTTCCAATAGGTAGGTTTTTTCATTCAAACTAAATTTCGTACATTTTAAATTTGAATTTCTTTTATCCATTTGAGTTTTCACCTTCAAATGTAGAGTGAGTATTTGTGTTATTGTTGTTGACACCACTTGTATTATCACTGTTGTCTTATCTATCTCCACGATCATGACATCTTCCCTCATTACACACCATCACTAATTTGTGAAAGAATATACGATAATAAGTCATGAATTCGACTCTTTGTTTTGCATAGTGAGATAAAATTTTAATTTATGATTTATTTTTTTTATCGAAATTGAAAGTGCGAACGGTGAGAGACTGCGCAAGAGCGGTAATCCCTAAAATATACAATAATAAGTCATCACGTGATATATAATGGACAAGAGATTAGGGAGAAGAGAAAAAAATAGAGAAATAAGAAGAAAATATCTTAAATTTAAAGATAAAATAATCATTTCATTTGATCTATTAATGACAAAAATTATTTGTTTTATTTCAAAAAAATACGTAGATAATTAATACTATCTCATCTCTTCAAACGTGTAATTTGACATACTTTTATTCATACTTATTTTCATTAATAAATTACATCAAAATCTCTTCCAAACACAGCTTAGGCCGTTACACAACCCGCGCTTGCTTCGTGTCGAAGAAAAGAATTCGAGTCCCATTGATCGAAAATTCGTGGTGTATAAATCGTCGTGTTGACATTCGAAGGTTATCTTGCACAGGAAGGAGCGATAGAGGGAGGAGATTCATCTTCTTCAATGGCGCAATTACGCAAATCGAGTACCCTGAAATCGACGGCGGTGGTGGCGGCAGCCCTAGCTTTGGGGTGGTTAGCCATTGAAATCGCTTTCAAGCCGTGGCTCGACAAGGCTCGAACCGCCATGGCCAAGTCTGACCCGATGACCGATCCCGACGACTGCGAGAAACCGGATACGGCGCCGGTCGACTCGGATGCGTCCAGTAACGAAGCCCCTTAATCCCCAAATTCCAAACCCTAGGGCTAGGGCTACGGTATTCTTCTACCAATCATTCTCGTTTCTGTTTTTGACTTGTGATAAGAGGTTGATTTTGATCAATTTGCATGTATCAGTATGAGCGCTGGAATTGCAGATTACAATAATTACCAGTAAACTTTTTTATTTTTTAGTCACTTGAAGTGTCCAACTTCACCTAATTAATTTTCAGGCTTAAACTGGCCTTCTCTCTTGTTTGATAAATTTAAATACAGACATAGTCTATATATACTCAAATAAAACATTTAGTGTAATTTATACGGGACTTAGCTTCCAACTTTATTATTTTCTTTCAACTAAATATTATCTTTTAACAATAATTTTATCTTTTAAATTATTGTATTGACTTGAATACCGAAAGAAATTTCAAATATTTTATCACTATTCCATGTATACGAGGGCCCAATAAACTTTCTCGATTGATATAAGCCTGTTTGATGGCATTTAATTGAAAAAAAATATTTTTTAATTTGTGTGAAAAACAAAAATCAACTCTTCCCTAAATAAAATTTTCTATGAAAATAAAATATACTTTAATGGTTATAGAAAATGTAACGCGTCAAACAACAAAAATAAAATTTAATTTATATTTTTTATAGAATTTCCATCCTATAAAAGACCTAATAGAATTTGTCTGCTTTTCTCACTCGAAATCAACCAGCCCTTGTGGCATTAGAAATCCAAACTTTATGACTTATGAATTGTTTTTGATGGGCTTCCAATTGGGGCGCATATTTTGTTCAGTAAACTTGTTATATAAAATATTGATATATTTAAAATTATTGATGTTGCTAATGTAATAATATTTAGAAAAATTCTATTCGCAACTAGTGAAATTATTTTTCACAACCTATACCATGCAAAATTTTCTACTAATTTTAAAATTCCTAATTTAACTCCACACCCCTCTCTTTCTCTCCCGCACCATATACACACATACACACACAAACACATATGTATATATATATATATATACACGGGCGATAGCCATAGTTGCTGACCCACCGCCACGAGCCCTCCCCAACACACTCTCGCTCTTTGTACAATGGCCATGAGTCGTAGCAAAAAGGAGAGAGAGAGTGGGTCTGCTACCATGGTCGACCCACACACACATATATACACACCTATATATATACATATACACACAACATGGTCGCAGCCATGTGCAAAGAGGTTTCTGAAACCTCTGTCCTGATCCCTTCCCACCCTGGCGACGATGGCAGCATCGCTGCCTTCGTCAGCCACCATCATCGCCCTGAGTCAGGAAACAATGGGTTCCCCGACTGCTACCATGATTAGGTTCCATGGCCGCCGCCATACGTGTATGTGTATATATATATATGTGTGTGTGGAGAGGGGACGACCATGGCCGATCCACTCCCCCTCTTTCTCTGTCATGGCTTCTATGTGTGTTAGAATGTGTATATATATATATATATGTGAGGGGAGGGTTGGTTATGGCAGCCGATCCACTCTCTCTCGCTTTTCTTTGTTATGGGCTATGGGGGTAAAAATGAGAATTTTAAAATTAATGAAACATTTTTTGTGATGTGGACTGTAAAGAGCAATTTCATGAACTGTTGATAGAATTCTCCTAATATTTATATCTCCGTGCCAAATTGCGATTCATCAAAATCTTATCACAAACTTGGATGATTTGACCGTCGGGCAACCATTCACGTGAGCTCCTTCACTTCCCGGGCAAGACTGAATTATTGTTCTGCCTTCCACCAACCTCTACTCTTTTACACTTTTTAAATAAAAAGAATAAGATTAGATTAAATATCCACACTGCATCGTACAAACTATTCAAATTCAACCTAAAACATCAAAATATCCTTAAACTCGTCGATATTATCATGCGTTCGAGATGTCATTTATAATGTAATTGATAATCAAATCCGAGATTCATGTCACTTAAATGCCATTTGAAATTCAATAATACCACATTAAATTATACTATTAACGAAAAAAATATATATCTTTAAACTCCTCAGACCTATGAATTCCACTGGCCCAAGTTGGAGCACCAACATTTACTGGGGCGTCATCACGGCAAGCCCATAAATATTTACCAGCGCCTTGTCCCTGTCATGCCCAACCATTAGGTGACTGCTACTGCCCCTTTTTTGTTTCGAATTAAAAATGAAGCAAATAATTGCACATCCGATCAACACCCCCACATTCAAAATTGCATTTAAGTGTCGCAATCGTGCATGTGATTCTGAATTAGTGTCTGTCTGTCTGTCACAGTTGACCTTTAGGGACACGGAATAGGAAACCGACTGATCGGCCGGTTGTAGCCATCAATCAAAGAGGCGATGCGTGGCATCAACTTTGCGTCTCGGCGGTCCAATTCAATCCTCTGTCTCTGTATCTGCATATTTAATTGATTTATTGAGGGGCGTTGGGGAAACAGGTGGTTGGGTGGGTCAAATGTGCAAATCACGGAGAGAAATGTTAATGTTAAAGTTGCTGGCTCAGTGGATCCCACTAGGCCCGTATCCTAAGTCACCTCACTCCTCCTTGCACTCCACACTGACATACAATCTGAGTGACATGTTATGTAATTTATTTATATATACAGTATTTGTTAAAATAAGTAAGATAAAATTATATTAAAATAAAATTAAAATATTTTTAAAATTAATAAATAAAATAGTTAAGATAAGATTAAAAATTATTTTAATTTTTTTATTAAATTATTTAATAAAAATTTTAAAATACACTAAAAGACACAATTATCGTTTTTTTTTTTATAAATACTAAAATATACTTATTTTGAGAGAGAGATGAATATAATTAAAAAAATTCAAATAAAAAGTTATGTGATTTTTTTTCGAAAGTCGTCAGATAAATTTAACAAACATATTGAAAATGATAAAAGTCTCTAATATTTTTTATATCTTAACTTTTTTTTATCTGTATCTTAATTAACAAATATTATCATCATAATATAATATTTTTATTCATTAAACGTGAAACTTTTAGTTTATTTATATAAAAATCTTTTTGAGTCTTATAACATACTGATGTAATTGAATATTATAAAATTTTGTAAATTTTAAACGATGATTTGATACAACTTCTAAATAATTGAGCTAGTGTTTGATTAGAGTTTCAAAAAATTTTATTTTAAAATTTATAATTTAAAATAACAACTAAGTATGTGTCATTTGGAATTGTTTTATTTTTTTGGGTCCAGGCAATGATGAGTTTGGACCCAAAGATCAGAATGTTTTCAATAATTATGTAATTAAATAATAAAATTAATAAGCTTGACTGAGATAAAAAATACAATTAAGAATTAAACAAGTCCCTTTGAATGTATTAAAAAATTTAGATACGATCTCTTTAGTGTTTTTAAGTCATTTTTAATTTTAAGTTTTATAAGTAAAAACATGTTTATTTTATTGTTTTTAAAAACATATTTTTAAAAATAAAAAAATATAAATAAATCTCAAAATAACAAATATTGTTTTGAGTGTTTTTAATCAAAACATGTTGAAAAATTCAAATCATGAAAAACAGACTAACCCTCCATTCTCTCTCTCTACTCACCACCTGACCCTTCATTCTCTCTCTTTACACTCATCACCTGCTCCGTTATCTTCTCATCCTCTCAATTCTCCATGTGGCCAACCATCATCATTGCCATCGACGATCATTTTTGTCCAAAAGAACTATTTCTTTGTTCATTTCCATCACCGTCACTTGTATGGTTGTCGCTTACACCCAGCTAGCCTTCGCCTTGGGAGAGAAACCTGTTGCCTACCATCTCTCTTGCCAACGTTACTTCTATCTACCCCATCAGCCACAAAAACTAGCCCTGTTGCTCCCACCGTCGTCATTCCTGCCATTACTGTCTCTCTCTTTCTCCACCTCGCCCACTCAAAAATTAGATTTGGTCAAAAATTTAAGTTCAGATCTATGTAGATTTAACCTTTAAATTTTATTGATTTTTAGGTATATTGGTTGATGGGAATAAGAGTGTCAGGTGGTTGTCTTTGATCATTGGAAACAATTGGTTATGATGGTTGGTGGCGACTAATAGTATATTTTTTAATTTTGGTCCAAAGTTAAAAATGATATCTATGAAAATTTAACCGTTAAATTTGGCTTATTTTTTGTATATATTAACGCCCTTGACTTGGTCTTTTTAATAATAGGCTCCAATTGTAGAAATCTCAAGCTGACCGTGGTCGCCATTTGGTGGCAATGGTTGTGGTTGATTTAGAAATAAAATATCATAAAATAATTTTTTTCAAAATTCTGAAATAAACGTATTTTTTAATTTTTTGTTTTAAAAAATAAATTTTCAGAATGATAAAAAAATGCGTTTTCAAAAATTTTAAAATAAATGTTTAAAATATAAAATATAAAATTCAAAATAAAAAATTTGATGTTGTTTTGAGTTCAAAATTGAGGTAAATCTAAGGATATTTGATGGGGGCCTCTATGGTTTGCGGTCGCAGACATGATTTGATTGAATATTCATAATAATGTTGCTTCAACCCATCTCGTGGGTCAAGATGTGGACTGTGCTTCATGTGAGATTATTTATTTAGCTATTTTAAATTTTAATATTTTGGATGATATTTAATATTAATATATTAAATATTTATTTTTAAGATGATAATTTACTATACAAATGAATATACAGTGCATTGTCAGTGAAAATATATTTATAATACATTAATATTGAATATCTAATAAAATATAACTTCCCTATAATCTGCAGCCCCCTCAGAGGTTGTCATGTCACGTTTGAAATTAATCAATATTGTTTTATCTGTGTCGTCTCACACATCTCATGAGGGATATTTTTGTCATTGATATATCTTTATGTAATTCATGATATACATAAAGATGTACCAATAACATTATTATTTCCTTATTATCATTGCTCAAAATAAAATGAAATAATTGTTAATACTGTCACGTCCATCACTTCACTTTTTGGAAACGAGTAATGATATTAAAGGAGTTTCCTTCTATATTAATTTCTTATCAACCATACGGTCGCGTCATGTTAGCTGTGTGTGATCCATCATATGTCACATTTATGTAAATTCTAATCGGAGTTTGTTTAAATACAACAATGCATGTTATATGTGGAGAAATCATTTTCAAATTAATAGATTTTGCAAAAAGAATATCGTTAGAGGGCGTGGACTAGTCTTTGTACTATTACTTTGATGTTTAAGTCAAATTATTAAGAGTATTTAAAAAAATTATAAATTTTTATATTAATATTATAGACGTATTTTTTTTAAAATAATAACTTTTATATTTATAGAAAAAATTGATATTTGAAAATAAATATTCATGGTATTCCAAGATTGTCTAAGATTTAGACTTTTCATAACTAAGCCTTATTTGTTATAAATTTTTTGGATAAACATTTTACATTATATTTGCTTATTAGTTGGGACTTTTGTCTTGTGTGAGAAGGAGAGGTCTATTGGATCGATACTCGTTAGCCTTCACCTTTCTTGTTAGCCTTCTTCTCAAAACCATCATAAATCTTTTGGGAGGATTTAGTTTGTCGAAATTGTCTATGGTCTCATAATTTTCCAAAAAATTTTAGGAGTTGCCAATAATCTCCTATTGACATTTTAAGTAAATTTTTAGGTTGCGTTCTCTTTATTGTTTTCAAGTCTTTTTTAATTTTTGATTTTATAAAATAATAAAAACAAGTTCTGTTTTTAAAAATATATTTTTTAAAATAAAAAAATTACAAAAAAAACTTTAAACTTAAAATACATTTATTTATTCATATTTTATTATTGTAATGGAAAAAAATATTACAAATTTTATTAACTTTAAAATGTATATATTTTTTTAATAATATATTAACATTAAATATTTATAATTTTCTAAATAATCAAATTTATTAAATAAAATATTATTAAAAAGTTATTTTTAAAATTTTAAAGAGACGTGTTTTTTAATTTTATGTTTTGAGAAATAGTTTTTTAAAATGACAAAAGAACACGTTTTTAATTTTCTAAAAATAGGCTACTAAAGTAGAAAATTAAAAATAAATTTAAAAATCAAAATTAAAAATTAAAAAACGAAAAGAACACAACCAGATTTTGAGTTTTCCTTTTTGTAGCTTTAGGTTTTGTCTTTTTTTTTTTTTTTTTAGTCTTTTTAAGCCTTTACTCTTACAGGTATTGATTTATGACACATCACTATTATTTGATTGAAATAATAAATTATTTGTATTTAATTTGTTAATTAATTAAATAAACAAGTTACATAAATATCATTTATTAATCAGTATCATATAAATGCCTGTGCATTCCTGCTTCAGCACACATTTGTACACATGTAAACTGTGTGTGTATAGTTGTTTGCTAATTTGTTATTGTATTTATTTTAATAATAATTATTATTATTAAAGTTAATATAAGAGCATATTATATATTTTATCATGTACGACTATCACATTATATTTAACCTTAAATTGTGATTTGGTTAATATTAAGTATACATAATATTTGCCCTTAGATCATAGGTTAGTTGGTAAGGATGAGTGTTATGTCCGATATCAATCTAGTGGGACACGAGTTTAAATTTTTTTTAACGTAATGAGGCAGAGTTTTACGCTTGTAATTTATTTCTTCTCACATAATCGAGGACACGAACATTAGAAGCTGCCCAAAGATGATCATCACAAATATACATAATATTTTATAAACATTTTTATGACTCGTTTGGTACAATAAGATTGAGCAAAAAGGAAAGAGAAAATGAAAAAAAAAAAGAAACGAGAGCGAAAATGAAATAGAATGACTATTTCTTAAAAAAAAGCGACAAGTAATAATAATGATAGTAGTTAACAATCGAGAGAGTCTTTTAACAACAATTTATTAATAAAAAAATTATATATGTATTATTTTATAATTAAAAAATATTATGAGGATAAAAGGGTAATTGTGTCATCTAATTTTTGATGAAAGTATTCTTATTATTTTGGTAAAATGACCATTCCCTAAGAAACAGACAATTCTACTTATATTGGGACTAACCAAACGATAAATGATTAAATTTCTTCGTAACGTTACCAAATAAATAGATAGGCTATCAAATTTCATAAAATATTAAATTTTCTTATATATTATATTTTTTGTATAATATATTAATATTAAATGTCTCATAAAATATAACTATTGACTATTGTTATGTCACATCTGAAATTAATTAATATATTTTCATCTGTGCAGTCCCACATATTTACTTAGAGAAATTCTATCGCGAACTCGAAAAATTACTCTTCATAACCCATATCTTATCAAAATTTCTAATAATTTTAAAATACCTATTTTATCCCCCCACAGCCCACAGCCAACCTTCTTCTCCGATCACCTCTCATCGCGACCATCATCTCACATCTCTCTTTCCCTCTTACATCATATACACACACAAACACATACATATATATATATATATAGAGCATGGCCGCGGCCATGAAAACCTCAGTATCGCGAGGTGCAGGGATTTCAACAATCTCCACACCTCGCGGTGCGGGAGTTTCAGCAACCCCCGCACCGCGAGGTGCGAGGATTGCTGAAATCCCCGACTGCCAGCAATTGGGAAAACCAAGTTTCCTCGATTGCAAGCAGTCGAGAAGACTTTTTATATTTTTATTTTAATTAAAATTTTTATTATAATAAAATAAAATTAAAAAATAATACAAATAAATAATGTTTAAATTTCTGCATTTTAAGTAATTATAATTTAACTAATTTTAAATTTTAAATCATGGTGTTGAATTTTTAATACTTAAAAGAATTTAAAATTAATTAATTTATCTTATTAAATTACTTGAAAATACACATATCTAAAAATTCTATCATCATTTAAAATATTTTTTTTATAATTACATATATTTAAAAAGATGATAGGATTTTTAAATTTATCTTATTGAATTAGGTAAAGATATATATATTTAAAAAAAATTATTTTAAATGATGATAGGATTTTTAGATATGCGTATTTTTAAGTAATTCAATAAAATAAATTTTAAATTTTTTTAAGTATTAAAAATTCAACACTTAATTACAATAATTTAAAATTTAAAATTAGTTAATTTATAATTACTTAAAATATAGATATTTAGAATTTATTTATTTATATTATTTTATTATAATAAATAAATTTATTATAATAAAACAAATTTAATCAAGCCTTCCCAGCAGTCGGGGAAGGCTTGATTCCCCACACCTCACGGTGCGGGGGTTACTGAAACCCCCGCACCGCGAGGTGTGGGGACTGTAGAAACCCTCGCACCGCAAGGTGCGGGGGTTTCCATGGCCGCGGCTTGTATATATATATATATTTATATAAGTGTGTGAGTGTATATGTGTGTGTGTGTGTTGGGTTGCATGGTTGCGGTTGCCATGGCCGCAGCCATGCTGTGTGTATATATATATATATATATATAAGTGTGTGTGAGTGCGTATTTATATATTTAGGTGATGACTGGGGATGAGAGGTGATCGGAGGAGAGAGTTTGTTGTGGGTTGTGGGGGTAAAAGAGGTATATTAAAATTATTGAAAATTTTGATGGGACATGGATTTTGAAGAGTAAATTTTTAGATTTTGAATAGAATTTTCCATTTACTTATTATCATTGCTCAAAATATAAAGAAGAAATAATTTTTAATACTGTCACGTCCATTGCTGGTACACTTTTTGGAAACGAGTAATGGTATTGAAGGAGTTTCCTTCTGTATTAATTTCGTATCAACCATACAGTCGTGTGATGTTAGCCATGTCATAAATCACATGTCACGGTGTTTTTTAAATATAATAATAAATTTATATATTAAAAAAATATTTTTAAATTAATAAATTCTTATAAGGAAGAGTCCAAGACAATTCTTTTTGATTTTTGCATCATCACAAACGTCTGCAGCCATCTCGCCCCTGAGACAACACTACGGAGGTAAATTGCGGGATATACTCGAACCGACCAGAGTCTAAAGTGTTGCACGCACTGACGCTTGCCAAGACTCAACCCTAGAAGACAACTTTGCTACCCCCAAGATTCGAACCCACGCTGATAGCCAACAGCCTGACAAGATTTATCCCCACCTCGATCTTTGCCAACTCGGCTGTACCCAGGGGCAAACGGAAGACAATTCTTCTAATACCATTTTGGTGCTTAAGTTAAATTATTAAATTAAATATAAAATCAATAATAAATTTAAAAAATTAAAAAAACCATGCATATAATAAGAATTTAACCTAATATTTAAGAAATTCAGAACATTTATAATTAACCAAAAAGAATAAAATGATAATTTATTCATAAATTATAATATTTAATTCTATAAAACTATACAGATTAATAATCTTTGAGTATAGGATGAAATATCTTATTTATTTTTTATTCACTTAAGGTGTCTGAGTTTTGCCCGACTAATCTCTAGAAACGGGTAACCTTCTTCCCTGATCTATTTTCAGAATAAATTCGACTGCGTACATAGTCAATACATATTATATTCAGTGCAATCTATGAGAGATTTGCCTTCTATGCTTTATCATTGTACCATGCTCGTAGAGCTAAAATATCTTATTATTGAGATTATCGTCTTTGTACAGTCTCTCATCGCTCGTGTCCTCAATTTTAATAAAAAAAATAAATTATAAATAAAATTTTTATCTCATTATACATAGTAAAGAATTGAATTTTCGATGTACTAATAATGTAAATTTTAACTTATTGTTTTATCCATCGTTTGCTTTAATACGGTTGATTGTACCGTCGCTTGGGAAATGCAGGTGTTGCCGGGTTGGGGTCGCTCCAATTTCCATATCTGAAGACGTAGTTTTGATTCGCCAAGAAAGTCAACCAGAAGGAGCCAAAATCTGGTACATGCGACCCTACTCTGTGCTTTCAAGGGATCAAGCATTCTCTCACGACGACCATCTCTATATGTATCCATAGCCGGACGGAAGCCCCCAAAATCACGAGAAAAGCTTTAGCCCTCCGGAAGAAGAAATCTCCACAAAAACAAGGCGAAATGTGACGGTGAACGCGCCGATTCACGTGAAATCAGGGCTCTCTCAACTCTCCAAATCGCTGTTCGATCAGTCTTGTTCTTGCTTTTCGGTTTTTCCGCCTTTTGAATTCGTGTCCAATTTGCTACTGCCTTTGCACAATCCAACATTAGGCTTTCTTCTCTGTGACTGGATTCCAATTTGCGATGCCTGTTCTCTGAGGTGCGTTTGTCTCTCTCTCTCTCTCTCCGCAATCTTGGCTGTATTCTGTGAATTTCTTATCGTCTGAAATTTCGTTTGCTCTTTTGGTGTTTTGGTTCTTTAAGGGGCTCACGTTATGAGTTATTTGCTTTGCTTGAGATTGTCGTGAAGATTTGAGAAGCAATTTTGGTTTAATTTGTTCTAAGATTTATTGGTTTCTTCTAGTGTCGTTTTATTTCTGTGCAGCGTATAACTACCATTCTCTTATATTTTCAAGCCATTAGCTTCTGTATTCTATGCTTGGGGCACCCTGGTGTTTTCAGAATATCAGGCACACAGCCTGGTATTCTTCTTAGGCACTGATTTATCATGAATTCCACGGGCGTTAGCGGTACCTTTGATTTTTAAATTTCCCACAAATTGCTGGTACTTTTACTTGTTTGGGATTCTTTTTCTGTTGCATATGTGTTCCTGAAATTCACTTGGCAGTGAACATGTGCAGAGAGGTTTAAGGACATGTTAGTTTCACCACATCCCACCTCACCAGTGAAACAAGAGTGCTGTTACTTTTACACCAAAGATTTGGGATGCTTATGGCTTTACTTTTGCTGTTGATGTTTCTTCTTTTTTGTTTTGATGCTTTATTTCCTTTACTTATATCAACCAATTTATCCTGGAATGAAAAGATTGGGGATGATTTCTAGGAGTTAACCAGCTTACTAAAATATTTTGTGTTGATGTTAGGGATGCCGTGTTCTCTAGTTGCTTAGCCAACCTTCCATGCCAGATCAGTTTGGGAAAGGTTCGAATTGGGACGGGTAGGTTTTGGTTTGGGGGGGGGGGCTTAAAGAGGATATCTCATTGGATTTGGGAATTTGGGAAGGGATCGGGGAACAGTACGCTCTGTGCTTATCGTCGTGCCTTCATGTAATTTGTCCTAATCTTCCTTATTGAACTCATGTATTCATGTAATTTGTCCTAATCTTCCGTATTGAACTATGATGTTAGTTGACCTCATCTAGTGGAATTTAGGCTTGGCTTATCACAGTATTTTAGTGATGGTGTGATGAGGGAATGCAAAAGGGTTTCTTGTAGACCCATCTCACTATTTCTCATGGAAATAATTTATTAAATCTGCAACGGTTAGAAAGTTCTCGGTACTTGTTGAGGCCTCATCTATTCCTCTTGCTGTGTCAATATCTCCACCTATGGCGCTATGAGAATCCTATATCATTTCTTTTAGAGGTATTATATGATATTGGTTCATATATACACTCATCATATGAATGGATAGATACATGCATCATATGATACCACAGTTCATTTTATTCTCTCTTTGGTGTGTTCATGTGTGCTGGGTGAATAGCAAATCTCCCCCTTCTCTATTTCTCATGTGCTCTTCAGTTGTTAAGAAGGGATCAAGATGGGGTAGGGCAGAAACGTGCTGTGTATGGTAGGTTGGGGTAAAGGGAGGGGTCTTCTTGAGTAGGATGGAGTCGGGTCCACCATAGCATACTTAAGCCATTGCCATCCCTAGTGATGCACTAAACTTGTGCTGAGACCTGGTTAGGGAATCTCAGTAGCTTTGGTTGTCCTTTCATAATTGTTTCTTGTGCTTTATCTCTCGCTCTGCTTGGTGGGGGGATTCATAAATCTTTATGGAAGTGTGTCAAGGGGTTAATCAAATACAATTTGGAGACTTAACTCCTTTTACCTTTATAGAAGAGAGATCAAACACATAACTTTTTCTTTCTTTTAACTTGGCTGTTTAGCTTGGTTAAAAAGGACCTCCTGCATTTTTGCTGATTTCGTTCTTTACAGTGCTGTTCTAGTATTTAAGGGTCATGATCTGATTTGAAAAGAAACTAGAAACCAAATGGCCCACGCCCACCACTGTTATGGTATATGGTATCAAGTAGCCAAATTGTTCTACTACTTGAGTTGACTTTGATTATCAAGACACTTCTTCACCAGTTGCGCACATTTGTATGTTATTGTTTCTGACTTTCATTCAATTTGCTTTTTAGATTCTCAGAGGAAATGGCTGTGTCTGTTGGTCAAGTTGAAAATATGGCGTCCTTGAGCAGTGATCTCTTCTATGACATACTAAGACGTCTTGATGGTGCAAGTTTGGCTAGTGCAGCATGTACTTGTGCAGCACTTCATTCCATCTCAAAAGAAGAAAAATTATGGGAAAATGTATGTTCTTCTATGTGGCCTTCAACCAACAGGGAAGATGTTAAAAGCCTAATAGCATCTATTGGTGGATTTAAAAAGTTCTATGCAGACTGTTTCCCCCTGATTGTGAACAAGGAAGTTCCTGAGTTTAGAGGGAATGACTATCTTGAATACCCTGAAGAATGGACTGAAGCCGAGTACTATGGTGACATGGACGAGTTTGAAAGCATTTCACCATCAGATTTTGTTTCTATTGTAGATATCAGATACAAAGACAAAACAATTTGCTCAGAGGTCTTCTGGGGGATCCCCAACGCAAATGGTCTCACTGGTTGGTTTTACAACTGCCCTTTCAGGATTGATCTTCTTACCTATTCTGCTAGAGATGATGACCCTGATGGCGATATTACCCTTTCAGTCTCCGATGGTTTACCTCCAGTCGCGTCCATGGAAAGAGAGAGGAAAGATGGGAAGCTCTGGCAGGATCTCCGCAATGGACTCCGGCTCAGTTGGATCCTTGTGAATAGGAAAATCAAGCAAGCCGCTAATCTTTCAAGCTGGAGCCCTCTTTGTGGCCAAAGACATTGGCCAACAGACAAGGATTTCTTCATACGCTTTGGATCGATTCTTCCTGCCAAGGACATTCTTCCTTGTCAATTTGTAGAATGCATCCTTATTATGAAGTTTAGATTGGTCCACATTGAAGGTGAGGGGGTCCAGACAACTCTCAAATTGACAGAACTAAGCATGCAGTTGGGTGACATGGAAGGTGCTCATGTTAATGGAAGAAACAGTCTGCTCGTTCTCAAAGAAGCACTGAGCTGCCATAGGAGCAAGAATTACAGTGAAGCGCTTGAATCCTGCCATCTGTACTCCAAAGTGCAGACTGAGTTAAAGGAACAGAAGTTGAGAAATGAAACCAGGTTAGACAGACTTTGTATTCTGAGTGGCATTGCAGCATTTGTCACATTCTGTTACTATATCCTGTGAAATGGGTGATTCCATATAATTTTGAAAGTGCATATTTTGCACAGCATTTTCTTGTTTCTCATAGTTTCAATGGCTGGAGTCCATACATTTGAATTCTAATTCTATCTAGAGACTCCCACTTTGCGATGGTCGTATCCTGGCCTACTCCTATATTCTTGAAAAGAGACTGTTTATATGAATTAAGGGTGTGTTTGATAGCATTTAGGTGGAAAGAAAAATATTTTCCAACTTACATAGAAAACAAAAACCATCTCCCTTAGATGGAATTTTCTATGGAAAAAAGTTAAAAACATGCTTTAATGATTGTACCATGAATTGAATTCATGAAAAATATAATGTGTCAAACATCAAAGATGGAATTCAATTTTTTGGATGAGACATTTTTCATGTTATCAAACACACCCTAAAGGTGTGATTGTATTACTTAGAATTTAATTCTAGGTAATATTGCTTAGAAAATAAAAATCACCCCACCCCCTTGGAAAGTGAATTCTATGAAAGAAACTTTAAATGCTTGTACCATACATATTTTTTCATAAAAAAGTTAAGAGTGTTTGATTATTTTTCATAAAAAATATGTAATAATTATATTTTTTTATAGTAAATGTGTGCAATTAAACTCACCGCAAATGAGGGTAGAATTCATTTTTCATTCAAATTCTAAGAAATTTCATCAAATAATTTTTTTTTTCATGGAATTCGAATTTCATTTTAGTTCAAAAAGTGAATTTTTTTTTGAAATCAAGGAATTAGAATTTCTAGGAGTGGGTGAGAATTGAAATTTCATGAAATTGAAATTTCACCCTATTTTTCACCTTTCAATCAAACGCACCGAAGTGTTCCAAACCTTTTACTCAGGGTATAAAATTTATCTCGAAAACCTTAATGAAGGGAAGATAAACAAGTTCAAATCATCTCTAATTAACAAACATTCCGAAGGATTTCTTTATTGATGAAATGTGTCATTAATTGATATGTTAGCTGTGATCAATAATGTGAGTAGGTCCAGGAGAGCCAACCTTCAATCTGCCTGTTCAGTGTCCATTAATTACACAAGGTCAGGGTTCACGTCGTGGTCGCCACTTGGCTCATATTCAGTTTCTGCTCAACTCCTCCCAATCATTCATTTAACTTGCTTTATTAATCAAGACATGAAGTAAAAAAATGCGATATAAAAATAATTTTAAATAAAAATAATTTTTATTATATTTATTAAATTTATCTAATAATTTAAAAAAAATTACGTAACTCTTATTTAGATTTTTTAAATAAATTTATCTCTCTTCTCTTCAGATTCTTATATACCCCCTAATATATTTTGAAAAATTTAACAAACAGTCTAATAAAAATATTTAAATGCTTCTTATCATTATTTTATATTTTAGTTAGGAAAGCATTCAAATCTTATATAGATATAATTTTATCTTATTTATTTTAATAAACACTACTTTAGTGTTTTTTTTTATTTATTTAAAATAATATTTGTTAACCAATATATGAGTTGAAAAAAATAAGATATGAAAAATATTTTAGATAAAAATGATTTTTATTGTATTTGATAAATTTATCTGACAATCATTAAAAAAGAATTGAATATGACTTTTTATTTGAAAATTTTTAAATAAATTTATCTATTTTTTTTAGATAAATTTATCTTTAACTTTACAAATAAAAAAAAACCCATATATCCCTCCCAATACATTCCAACAAATTTAACAAATAATCTCATACAAATTTTAAAAAAATTTTATTTTTATATTAATTATTTTATATTTTTATCTTATTTTATTTATTTTAACAACGCTTTCATCCTACTTTTAAAATTGGTAGCGAAAGGCCAACACAACAGTCACATCACAAGGTTGCCTAGAATTGTTATAGCTTGTACAAATATTAATTCAATTTTGCTACTTGTACCCACACCCTGACCCATAGGTTCACGTACATAAAACTCGAATGATAAAAATATCCGGTGCTCATTTAAAATTGAAAAATGTTATTAGTACACTCATTTTGTACATCTTGAGCTACATAAGGAGGTATTATGATAAAAAAAACCCTCATGAGGCGCATAGAGGCGTATGTGAGACGCAGAGTATTTTGGTCATAATACCCTCTTATGTAGCTCAAGATGTACAAAATAGGTGTACATCTAGTATGATTCTTTAAAATTAACCAGTGTACATCAGATGCCTACATCCATGGAGAGAGAAATTTTGGGTTAGGGCAAACTTGATTTCTCCGGTCTCGCAAACCCCAATTTTCTTTGTCCATTTTCAGTCGCTGTTTAATTATTGGAGTCGCCGACGAATGTTGCTCAAGCAATTGTTGGTAGTAGTAGTACAAGCTTTTTGTCGCTAGAAACAGATTGGTTCGTGTAAATCTCCCAACTATGCACACCTTAAACCATTTCTTATATTTGAGATTTTCATCACCTCGTTTCGGATTTTACAAATATTGTTTGTGGACCGATTTCTTTATGTTTCCATTTCCTAGAAATGCTTACAGCTTTTTTGGGATGATCACCTTTGTGCGATTTTCTATACTCATATATTCGATTAGACATGAACAAATAAATCGCAGGTTGGGTCTTTGGTCCTTGTATAAGGGAGGAATCAAAATCACGATTTATCGAATTACACCGACATATCGTTCGCCCTTTTGTCATTCAACCCTATGCCTTGAGAGAGCTGCTTATAGCTTTCTTGAGCTACCCATAGTTAAACTCGATTTTTTTTTTTTAATTTTTTACTTCATTTTATTATTGTTCCAACTAATATGTATAGCTAGAAACTTTGCATTCCTTAAATTCTAATTTTCAAATTTATTGTTCCTGGCAGGTTCTCTCTGTTTCTTTATACATTGAACTCGCTTTGACAACATTGAACCATGTGATGATTTTAATTTCTTAATTATCAGAGAAGTAAATTGAGCTGATATAGATAATTTGTGAACCATTCTTCACAGTGCTAAGCCGAGTTTTTACCATGATGAAAATGTTGCTAATCTGATTGAGGCTGATCTTGAGTCTGAGATGCTTCTTAATACTGAGATAAATTATATTAGTAGATTGTTTGCTGATTTTATATTAGTTGATTGATTGCTGGTATTACCCTATTTTGCTTAGCGGATGTCATGAAGTTTGATTATTTTCCGTCAATATTATTTGTGCTCAAATTAATACCCTTTTAAACATGAACTATAATGATGAGAAAGACTACAAATCATGCTACACTTGTAGACAATCGGGGCAGTGGTTGGATGATTGCTCGAAAAAATAGTGTTGCCTAGACAATGGAGAGGGATTTGTACGATAACTGGAGATGGAGAATATATCACCAAACTGAGGGGGGTTGTTCTCTCGTTACAAGAAGTGTGGATTTTTTAAGTGAGATTTGGCTTTACTACGGAAAATGTGTGCATAGATAAGTGATGAAGATGACATGACGATATGCCTTAACCTAACCATTCGAAAAGATAATGGAACTGTGCACAAAAAGAGGAAAGAAAAGTTGTAATTGTGAGCAATTTTAATTGTAATTGTATTATGAGTTGATGTAATGTATTTGTGTTTAAATGGGTGGCGTTGGACCTGTATTTGGTTGTTGTATTCGTTAATGACTATTTCTCACTAATTCAAAATGCAAATTTAGGTTGTGCACATTCAATTTGGAAATGACTATCATCTGTATACTTTAATGACCTAAAAGAATGAAATGAGAATGTAACATCTGTATTTTGTAAGCCATATTGGCCAAATTCTCATGGAGATACAAAACATGCCAATACACTTTATAGTTGTGGCATTTATATGGACAAAATTCACATGGAGGCACTTTATACATGCTAAAAATCAGAACAGTGTCTTCAAACCAATCTGCAGTGTCACAGTGTGAGTGAATAAATAACAAAATACCAAAAAAAACATAGTTCTAGTCTAATTAAATAATACCAACACAATAAGAGAAACAACAAATAGCTTGCAAACAAACATATTGTAAAGGGAAATTCGATAAATTCTTGGTTGAAGAAACATTTCATCATCTATAGATCGAAAGTGCACATGGAAAATCAATTACTAAAACAATCGGTCATTCAAATTTATTATCCATTATTACTATCTCCCAACTTTGGTCCCATCATCTCGTCTTCTTTGGAACATCGATATAAGTTGGCATAAATGGTTAACCCATTCCACAAGTCTACATACAATTCACTCCATAAACTGCATTTCAAGGTTGATAGTGAGCATCTGCAAAAATGATAAAAAAAAATTAGTTTAACTATAAAAAATAATAAAGTATAATGTAGAAGTATGCGATTTAACAATCACGCACCATCAATTGTTATGAGTAAGTGAGTGGGGTTAACACGGGATTTAATGCTTCTTGCCCTGCTTGTATTAGAGCTTGAGAAGGTTGTGTATTATTTTGCATTGAGCTCTTTCCTTTGCTCGACTTTGAATTTACCTATGCAAAAAAATAGTCTCGACCATTATATGCGAAGATTTGATACTTTTAATAAATAAGAGATAATTAAAATAGAGTTATAAACATACCTTTCATTTCTTGGTAATCGTTTTTAATGGCCCCATTTTTACGAAGTTTTCTAGGAGCTTATTTTTGTTTTCGTGCACTGTGGATTCAAAATGGGATCAGATGATATCCTTGCAACTTCGTCACAATCAGAGGCGATTTGAACACTGCCTTGGGAAAAGAGATTACTGCCACAACTTGTTCTTGGTCTCAATATGGTCTGGTTGTTCATTTGATTTTCGAGCAACTCTGTTAACTTGCAGGTGCGTTCTTTATTATCTACTACCAAAGTTGCTACCTTGGCAAATAAACTTTGCAATTGCTTGTATTTTACCTGCTCAGAAGTGTTAACTCAACCATTGTAATTGATCTTGACATTTGTGTATGTTCTACGCATATCTCTTTTCCATCTCCTCAAGATATAATTGTTGGGAAGCAATTTCATACCATTTCGGATCAATACTCAAAGAGCATGTCTACAAAGTATCCCTTAAAACTGAACAAGTGACAACTGCAAATAATGTGACACTTCTTTCTCTCAAACATAATCGTAAAGCTTTTTCTCTTCGTTGTTTAATTGAACATGATATTTTCTTCAACTTCGTACCTACATCCAAGATAGCTAACCTCGATAGAGATAATATCGCAATACACTTTTCCAGTGAGGTCTTATTAAAATTCTTTGAATTTTGAGATTGTGTAAATCTTCTAGAACTATTTCTCCATACAATACCTAGTTGCGCATGGTATTATCTATCAATATGGCTTAAAATATGTCTGGAACTCCTTTTCAACTTTACACTTCAAAGCCCGCTCATATTGTTCAACAAATAGCTTCAATGAGGTTTTCGAGTTGATGTATCCATCGAAAACTGCATTCATATTCTTACTTCGCTGCATTGTTGACATCCCAACACAAAAACTTATTCTCAAAAAATAAGGTACCCAACGACGTATTTCTCTGAAAGGCCCAAATAACTAGTGATTGCCATGCAATGTGTACATATCAATTAATGAACTCCAACCCCATTTGAATTCTTCTAGACTTTGCGATTCGTAGACCACTCCGTGCACAACCGAGAGTATTGAACCCTTATGAACGTGACCCCCAAATTTTTTAGGCAACTTCTTCAATTTGTGGCACAAACACCATCTATGTCTTGTGTTAGGAAAAAGAATTTGAATGGCATTTTGAGTAGCCCTATTATCGTCAGTTACTATACCAACGGGTGTCTGACCCTCCATCAAGTCCTAAATAGCCAAACGAAAGTCTCAGTATCCTCACAAGATACTAAATCACATCCAAACAATATCGACTGCCCGTGATGATTCACACCAACAAAAAGGGTAAACGACATGTCATACTTATTCATCAAGTACGTGGTATCAAATGTGACAACATCGTCAAATTCTTTATATACTTATCTACACATATTATCAGCCCAAAATACGTTATTTAGTCAAGACTCATCATCCAAATTCACACTAAAGAGAAAATCAAGAATTTATGCTTGTATTTTTGAAAAGTAGACTTGTATAGCAGCTGTATCTCCCACCTCAAGTCTTAATCACCTAACTTTATCAATGTAGTTTCTGCAGTCCTTTTCGACAAATGATAGATTCTCATATTCACCTACTTCAACGACAACTAAGTTGTAACTTTTGCGTATTAGAATACCAGCTATGTCATTTACTTCAACCTTTCGTTTCACTTGTTCGCTCAATTATTGATTGCATCGATACATCTAGGATTTTAAAAGATTTTTTTTGTGATTATACTCCATAATGACTTTGGTAACACGTTGTCGCAGTTGTCAGCTTAGCTAAACACTCTATTTGAATGGTTGGTTAAGGCTTTAAAGAATTGCTTGTAGTACTAGTTCTCTAGCCTTCTCGACTACAAACAAATGTCACACATTTCAACAATCTATCTTTACCATTTCTTGAATTTTTTATCCTAACATGAAACCCATACTATAAGTATATGTTTTGTAAAATTCAAAAATCTCGCTATGGTCCCTAAACTTCATCCCAATCGTAGCCACGATCTCACTAACTTCTAATGTGCATTCATCATCCGCCTCGACTTCAATCTCATCATTGGAAACTACTATATTCTTTTTGTCATAATACAAAAATTGACTTAAGAATCAAATTCTTCATCCTATTAAATTTCAAGTCAATAATTTAATCTGTCTAATTAAATTACTGAATAATGAACACTTGCTTAATGAAATCAAGGGTGCTTATGTAGAAGACTATATTAACAATAGCATTCTTATTTGCAATTTACACTAATATGATTTGACATTAATTAATCAATTAAGAACAATTCATATTCAAATCTAATTGCAGTGAATTAGTCGACCACAAAACCAAGGAAGCCACATAAAACAAACTGGATTGAATTTATTATAACAATGAAGAAAACAATGTTAGTGCTTATTTTGTCAACTGTATAAATCATTTACTCGAAATGAACTCATTTCATTGATCACTGAATGTTGTCTAGAAAAATATTCAGAGGTGCATTAGTTTTTAAAAAAAATTAATAAATTTAGTTTTTGCTTAGATTCTTGATTTTTGTAATCTTAATAAAATGTGATCGAGCAAATATATAAAAATTTAAAACAATCAACCACAATGAATAAAATATTTTTATAGATGTTCAGTTCTAAATAACCTATTCCTCTCTCAAGACTTAATTTGAGACTCTCAAGACTCAATTTAAGACCTTTTAAGATATAGGTTGAGGTTCTCTAGGAAAGATCAACACTAACTTTTGATTAGAGCTAAAACTAACATACAATCTCTTGGTTAAACAAGAACCACTAGTACACAACTAGCAAATACAATTCCTTTTACAATAGGTGAGTAATAACAAACTTACAACTAGAGACGATATTAAATAAGTCACCAACGGATTGAGAATTCTACCAGTCAGCACACTTTCAGCACTTGAACTTTCTCAATTTTTCAATTCCAATTAGTGTTGAAATCTTAAACGTGAGTGAGAAAAATTTTGCATACAAAAGTCAGGAAGAAATTTGAAGGGGCAATATTTTCTAACAAGAAATCTTACATTTTTGAATGAGAAAATCAAACCATGAGTTTGAAATACAAAATAAATTTGAAAAATATACTCTTGATGTACAGAAAAGAGTTAATAATATTTTAATGAGATATTAATTATAAGAATGGTTCTCATTGAGTAATTAATATTTTTTTTATATAATATTATGTGTATAATACTTATACATATATTATATTATAGTGAATGAATTAATTTATAATTTTTAATTTAATCAGGGTGAATAATTAATTAAGAGGTCAAAGCCAATTAAGTTGATTTGAATAGAGATTTTCGGCTGAGGGGCTGTTGGAATAGTCAATTGGATTGACAAAGGGAAGAGACATAAAGGCAATTAAAGGCATGAGCAAAGAATTAATTTATTAATAAAAGGGTAATCTGAGCGAGATTTTAGTGTAATTGTTATATCTTGGTATGATAATAATGATATCATTTTGTATTATTTAATTATCATATCACATTATTTTTACTTTTTAAATAAATAAAATGAATTTAACGTGGAATGTTTGAGTCTTTAAATTAAAGAGAATCTTTTAGAGTTATAATAAAAAAAAGAGGCCGGCCGAGTCAGTCAACGATTAAGGATGGCTCAGTGTGTGTGTGATTATGATCTCATATCAAATGTGAAATTATAAATTTAATTCTTTTTATCTTACTTAGTTGTTAATTATCTCTTCTTAAAAAATCAATAAAGAAAAAAATGATCATCCGAAGACTAGACATTTTATAAAGAAAAAAACACAAATTATTAATATATATATTTTTATTTTTTTTACTAATCTATCTCTAAGTATAAAATTAATATCTATCGATGAGTCTCAAATTAAAAATATCGAACTCATCAATGGGTTCAATTTCGTGATGGGTTTGATTTTGACTTCCTTGATAAGTTAATTTTTTGGAAAATAACATTTTCAGAACAAATTTAGAATAAAATTTAGTTAAAAAAATAAAAGAGACGATGATATCTCATCTTGTCTATTCGTTATTATTTTTATTTTTTTCTCTCTATATATTAGAATTCACTCGTCTTACACCAATTGTTGATGACTTTCAGTTAGAACTCACACTCGTAGTGTTGTAGTCAACCAGTTGGGACCATCAATGGCAATGAGTTTCGATTGACATTTTTTTTTATTTTTGATTATTTTTTTATTTAAACTTAATTATTATTTAATTAAAAATTTCAGATTAATTTGATGAAACTAATAATGAAGATAGTGTATTCATCAAAAACTAAATTATAAGAATTAGTAAAATTATTTATAAATTTTATGAGTGTCTTAATTAATAACTTAAACTACGAAAAATCTAAGCACATTTGACCTTTATAAAAAAAAAGTTTAATACCACTCAAATGCATTCTCTTTCAATTGAGGACAATAATTTCAAGTTGTCTTAAATTTTCTTACCAAATAATGTTATAAGTTGTGATTGATGACAATATCATTCATTATATAACATCATTATATAACATCTGTTCATTAGAGGATACTAAAGAAAGCATGTGTTATTGTCTCCTCCATCTATCTCTCTTCTAATAAGAATGACATTTTCATCGGTTATGATTCCTATCATTATTCTCGTTAAGTAGTTAATAAATTTTAATGAAAAATTAATAATATTATTAATGATGGTCAATGCATATTAATGATAATTAAATTGTGTTATTTTTTTGAATAAAAAGGCATAATTCTTTTTAAGTATTAAAAATAGAGAATAATGACTAACATTTTAATGTCTCACATATTTGTTATAAAAAGTTATTTGTACACTTAAATTTGACATTTGTGGTGATACTTTATATTGATATTTTATATTATGTATTATATTAATGTAGAATATTAATAAATATATCAAATTTAAGTGTCTATGTAAGCACCCCCGCCCGGATATCCCCAACCACCCGGACTACCCGAACGGGAGCTCCTACGGGAGGAGAAAAGTAATAAACACAGAGATAAAGACCACCCCGGCATGCATACACAAAAATAAGAACAACGGAAGCAAAGCTCAAGACATGCATGCATTACGGGTAACCCCGCTAACACAGCGGACACAACATAAGTAAAAGAATACAAACTCCTGTGCCGACACACACGAGACTCGAGAAAAGACCTGGCACAGTACGAAATAATAGAGTAAATTCTACTTAGACATCAGAGTGGATAAGGATTGACGAGACTGCCTGTACACCACACCGACTCGGCCGTTAAAGCTGACTCCCTTGCTATGGCCCACGCTGCCACTACCTGGAATGATGGAAAGCAAGGTGAGTCGAGAGACTCAGCAAGCATAAAGAAGAAAAGGCTGAAGGCTACACAAAACCAAAAATCTCATCCCAGAATAAACCCCCAGGTACACACAAGCCATGAGACGCTACAACACAACAGCTCAATAGCATAACAAAATAAAAGCACATACCGGTCCTTGGGGCCCACATAAGACACTTGGCACCCAAGTCCCATACCAACATGTCGTTGCCCTGAAAGGCAACAAATGTCTCCACAAACCTGCGCGCGCTGTCCCAGGCCGGTACTCCCATCACCTGTATCCGTCGGTACTCCCGACAACCGAGCCAAAGGCTCCCTCGGAACGATACTCCCGTTCGAAAACTAAATACTACCAGTATTCATGCAATGCACATAGAAATGCAATGGCGTAGTAAGCATCAACGTGATACAAGGCGCCCATACATCCAGGCATCAGGCCATGCTCCGCTCACATAGTAAACCACACGCCATGCATATGCTCGAGCTAGATGCAACCTAACCAAACTAGAATGTCCGTGTCCAAGCATTCTCAATAAATGGATATCCCAATATGCATCCCGTACCCATGCGCATATCAAATCATGAACAGTAATACAATGTATCTAATCATGCAGTAAATCACATACCGACAGAGCTAGTCAGCAGTGCCCGGCACCGGTCAACGGCCAGTGACTAGGGGTATCCACCCGACGGTCCACATCAGGGCCGTACCATAGTCTACTCCAACGTCACCAACAACCGACCCCTGCCCTACTGCTCGATAGCTCTAACCGAACCATAAATAAATCCGAGAAAAAGCTATAAATAAACCCGATAAAATCATAAATAAATCCGCCCGTCTAGGAACCTAATTCCCAGGCTGGTTCGGCATCATTCCCAAAGGGAGTGGGGGCGATACAAACCCCCATAAGCTCACAACAAATAAAACTCTAGAAGCCTCGGATTTAATTTAAATTAAAACAAATTAATAAGAATAACAAATAAGGTTAGGAGCCGAATTAGAGTAAGGGAGAGAATAAAGTACAGGAAATCACTTGGTGTTTCACGGGAATTAAAGATCAGGAAGAGAGGGTTAAGAGCTTGCCTTTACATGGCCGTTCCTTGCTTTTCTTACGCACCCGCTGTGAAGTAAAACATTCGCTGGTAATAAATAAAATCGCGGCTTTAATTAAATAAATCTATCGTGTAATATAATTAATTTAGCCGTTTAAAATCTCACGTAAGCGCACCACAATTAAAATTTCAACGAGTCTCATATTTATTTTAAATTAAATCACGCTAATAAAATCCTCGAAGTCAGCTTAATAAATTAAATTTAAATCAAACGACTCAAATTTTCATAATTAATAAACGAGTCGAAACAGACGAAAGGAGGGTATAAAATACGAGAAATCACAGGGTTTCTCACGGGAATTAAAGAACACGAGGAAAGGATTAGGAGCTTGCCTGAAACTAGCTGATTCCGACCTCTCTCAGGCTCCCGAGGCAAATTAAATCATTTCCTAGCAAATAACACAACCGGGACCCAAATTAATTAATTTTAATAGCAAAAAATTTATAATTTAAACATGACATGCTTCGACTAATTTTTACTCACGTACCTGATCACTTCCTCTGCCGAAAAATTCCAAAATCCTTTATTTTTCATATTTTTCCTCTTCTTTTATTTTCTTCTTCTTCTTCGCCCGCGCCCACTGCTCCAGCGCCTTCTCCTTCTCCTTCTTCTCTTCTTCTTTCCTTTCTTCTTCCTTTTCTTCTTTCTTTTCGTCTTCTTCCTTTCTTCTTCTCCTTCTTCTTCTTTCTTTCTTCCCCGCGACTGCTACCTCCTTCTTCTTCTTCCTGCAACCAGCACACCAGTGGCGCGGCTGAGCTCCACCGGCCGCCGCCTCGACCAGCGCCGCCTTGCTGCCATGGCCGAGCTTAGCAAAGCTCGACCAACTTCTCTCCCTCTCGAGCTCTCTCTCTCCATCTCAATCTCTCGGCTCCCCCTGCTCTCTCACAAATCCTCTCTCTCTCTTTAGATTTCAAATATCAAAGTAATGGAGGAAGCTTCCTGAAAGCTCACGAGCACCGCCATACTTATTAAACAAATTAATTTAATTTAATTTATTATTATAGTTATATAATTATCTCTATTATTTTTATTATCATTTTCAATTTCTTTTTTCTTGGGATATTACAGTCTAAATAACATTTTAGTAATTCTAATTTAGAATAAAATGTAATTAAACAAATTAAATTGAATGAATTAATTTATAATTTAATCAAAGAGGTGAATAATTAGTTAAAAAATCAAAGCCAATTAAATTGATTTGTTCGGCTGAGAGGCTTTTGAAATAGTCAATTGGATTGACTAAGGGAAGAGACATAAAGGCACGTGAGCAAAGAATTAATTTATTAATAAAAGGGGTAATTAATTGATTGAAAAGTGAAGGCCAATTAAATTGATTGGAAAATTGATTTTCGGCTGAGGTACTGGTGTGTGAGATTTGTGTTGCAGATAAATATAAATATTACTATTATTATTATTATTATTATTATATGAAAAAAGAGCAATTTTTTTTCCAAATTATTTAAGACAAATTATACATATTTCTCGCACCATTTCTTATGAGTCTAGTAGGCCAGCCCAATCGTCCAAAGCCTAATAGGCCCAGACAAACTTGTTAGGAAAGCTCATACGTTGTTGAAATTCGAGCTCAAATCGCGGAATCAAGTGAGCTCCCAACAAAACTTCCAACGAGTTCTCAACGATATACCCAACGAGCTGCCAACAATGCTTCTAACTCGTTGGCCTAATCGTTCAGCTCGCCGGTCAAACTATTCAGCTCGCATAACAACATTTTTGCTGAATAACTAGAGGTAAGTACTCACTTACTTTTGTAAGGCAAATCGGATCTCTGGTAATACGGAGCCCACTCCTGATTTTATGGAGATGATAAAGACATCTTGTCTCCCATGATATCATCTCTACACTTTTGTATTTTATGTAATTGTAAATATTCCTCACTATATAAATAGGGGTCAAGAATACCATTGTAGGAGAGAGAAAAATGATAATAATATACTTTTACTCTTCCGAAATATCCAAAGAACAATCGTAAAGTAGGCATCATTATGGTCGAACCACGTAAAAACCTCATGCATACTTTCTATTCTATTCCTGCTCCTTGCATTTGGAGTTATTTACTCATTGCGGGCCAATAAATCACGATTGGCTGATTCTGAATGTTGATATATTTTAATTTATTTATTATTAAATTAAAAAAATTCAGATTAATTTAATGAAGCTAATAATGAAGATAGTGTATTCGTCAAAAACTAAATTATAAGGATTAGTAAAAGTATTTATAAATTTAATGTCTTGATTAATAACTTAAACTATGAAAAATCTAAGCACATTTGACCTTTATAAAAAAAAATTAATACCACTCAAACAATAGTTTTAACTAAATAGATTATCTTTCAATTGAGGATAATGAATTTCAAGTTGGGTTAAATTTTCTTACTGACTAATATTACGAGTTATGATTGATGATAGTATCATTAGTTATATGACGTCTTCTCATTAAATGAGAGGTGAAGGAAAAGTATGTGCTATTATCTCATTTACTTATCATCTCCTTCAATGAGATGGTACCGTCATCCGTTATAACTCCTTTCATCACTCTTTGTTACTTGGATTATCTCACTTTAAGTAATCAATAAATTTTAATGAAAAATTAATGATATTATTAATGATGGTCAATGCATATTAATGATAATTAAATTGTATTGTTTTTTGAATAAAAAAACATAATTCTTTTTAAGTATTTGTTATAGAAAAATTATTTATACACTTAAATTTGACGTAGTGATACTTTATATTGATATTTTATATTATGTATTATATTAATATAGAATATTAATAAATATATCAAATTTAAGTGTCTAGATAGTATTTTAGTAATTTTGATTTAGAATAAAAATGTAATTAAACAAAAGAATGAGAATAAAATATTTGAATGGTTTAAATATATATATATATATATATATTTTTGGGGGGAGGGGGGGAGACATAAAGTGAATTTATTATTTTCTTAATGCCAGCCAGCACGGCAAAAGGGAGTGTTAAAGTAATGGCTGTTTAATAAATATTATATTCTCTGTAGGACACACACAGCACTAACGCAATTAAAGTGGAACTTTTTTTTAATTAGCTTTAATAATTCATCTATTCTGTTTTAGGAAACAGAAAATGAAAACGTGAAAAAATATGTAAATAAAAAAATATAGAGATTTTTTTTATAAATATAATTTTTAATAAATAAAATAATAAAAATATTTATTTAATTTAAAAATAAATATAAATTTTATAATATATTTAAATAAATATAAACATAAAATTTATTATTCATAAACTATGATTTATTAATTAAAAATAAATAATATCTTAAAAAAATAATAAAACATAATACGAGTAATAAATTAAAAAAAAATCAAATATAACCTGATTAGAGACAAAAAAATTTCTGTTTCTAACATATTTGTGTATAAAAATGTGTAATGTTCTAAAATAATCTCTTTAAAAATATTTTTTTTTGATGTTTTTTAACATTTGGATATTGAAAACATTTGGAAAATTGTAAAACTAGGTCCCCAAGTGTTTCATAATTAGAAACAACCTTCAAACTTGGGATCACTGTTATTGCGCAGCCTCTGTTACTTGTGCTTTTGATTTCGATAGAAAAGGTAAGTCATAGGTATGAGGGTTTGTCTCACTGTGTAAAACGAGAATCGAACTCATGACCCATCAATGTGAACTCGATATGTCGTTTATTCGACCGCTCGACCTATGTTTTAGAGGCAACAACCCTCAAACTTAATATTACTAATTGTTCAAGTATTTTTTTTATTTTTTAAAATATCCTTCCTACATTTTATTTAAAAAACAATATTTAAAGAATTTTTTTAATCTGAATATATAATTTTCATGTCATGATAAAATAAGTAAATTTATCATTATACCAACCCAGATAATTAATTAAAATTTTAATGTCAATGGGACTTCTCTAGTTGTGAAATAAACAATCATTACATGTAATTAAAGATTTTAATTAATTTTAATATTACCAACTGATTTCCTCTCCAAGGTATTTGCTGTAATTTGTGAAAGCAATCAAGGGCAAATTAGGCATAGAAATTGCCTGGTTCATTCCTGGCCTGGCCCTGGTTGTGGCTTTTCTTAACATTAACAGTAATATACACATAAATATTTGTTATGTCGGATTTCCGCATTATCTGTTGCCCACACACACTCTCTCTCTCTCCCCCCACTAAGGCCACGACTGGACCACGCGATTCTTCCATTCTTCCCTCCAATTGCATGCTCCCCGAATTGAAAAGAAAATTTATGGGGTTTGGGTTTCCATCTCCCAATGAAGCATCCCTTCTTTGATTAATCACTGTCAACAAGTTCCAGTTTCACAACCCTCTTGGTGGAAAGTCGACGAGATTTATGAACTGATTGAATTTCTGAGCTTAGTTAGCTTTATTTCTTGGTGAAACACCCACTCTCCATCTGTCAAATGTCCAGGGGAAAACCACGCGAAACCCGAAGTTTTTATTGATCTGTAGATGAATCAGTTTTGTTTGCAATCGATTTATTTCTTTCTTCTAGACCCCACAGGCAGCTTTCAATCTCCATTTTCGCACCTCTCTACAATCGATCCTCTTTCCGTATTAAACGTGGCCCAAACCCCTCAGAACCGTGACCCACTTGCAGTTCTTGGCATCTTCTCTCTCTCGTCATCTCCTCTTCCGAGCTCTGACCCCTTTCCTTCCCCAAAACCCATCTCCCAGTGGTTGGGAACAATCCGACAATCTTCAGCACAATGACCCAGTTGGAGTTTTTCAAGAAATTCAAGCGCTCAGCCCCTCCCGAGCCATCACTGCGCATTCTTGTTTTCTTCCTATTCTCTATTTGCTTCATTCTCTGCTTCTTTTACTTTGATTATCGAGTTGTAACCAGAGGGTTCAGCTCCCTCGCCCACTCGGGCTATGTTGCGTTGTTTGGCTTTAATGAAACCGCTGTTTCGATCAGCGAGTTCAGCCTGCCGGAGTTTCTGGAAAAGGGCGGCGATGGCTGCGATTTGTTTGAAGGTAACTGGGTTTGGGATGATAGTTATCCTCTGTATCGCTCTGAAGATTGCTTGTTTGTAGACCAAGGCTTTCGGTGTTCTGAGAATGGCCGGCCTGATAATTTCTACACCAAGTGGCGTTGGCAACCCAAAAATTGCAACTTACCCAGGTTTAATTTTTGTTTTATTACCTTTTTATATGTAGATAGATGGATAGTTAACTTGATTAACTTGTAAACATACTCACTTTGTAAAAACCTTTGGAGTTTCTTTTATATTAAATTAAAGGCTCTCTGAACTTTTATTGATTTAAAATATGGGCAGAACGTGTTAATTTGTTGAAGCAGAAAAATAGTATGAGCTTAATTTCTAGTTTTGGTCTTGCTACTAGTTGAATGCGTTTTCAGTGCCCTTCCCTTGTTTGCTTTCCCTTCTATTTTTGAGTCAGTGTGGCGTTTCACCCATTGGGTTCGTCCCGAAATCCTAGCATACAGTTTCCAAATGTTGAATTGTGTGGTTAGGATGTTTGTCTATGCGTATTCGTTTGTTAATATATGCTCATCAAAGAAAGAATTTTAGTAGTCAGACCAATGGTGTTTTCAATCTAACCCATGCTTTTTCAAAGCGGACAAATTTTATATTGCATGTTCCATTTTATATAATGAATCCGATGAAAGATGTTGAAATTTTGTGCCGTTTTCCTCAAATGGAACTAGATGAGCTTATCAACTCTTCTTAAATCTAAGTTGGCTTGCTTCTTGGTTTAATTTGGTACTGGTGCAATTGGTTGACATATTTCTGTTTCCATGCATCTTGCTAAAGTCTTCAAGTGTGCATTTAGAATTCCCTCATTTAAAGATAAGTTGATAACTGAAGTTTCCTTCACATTTCGTTATATTTTCAATATGTTGGAAGGTCCTCTCCCAACCCTTATAAATTGGAGAGTCTCGTGCACTAGGAAGGCCCTATAGTGATTATTGTTACACATGCATATCTGGAATTCTTCATACACTGTTTTGTAATTTAAGGCTGGGATTGGTTAAATGTTTAGAGAGAGATGTTTCTTATTGTCAGTTCTCCTACTCTGAAAGCAGATTTGATGCAAAGAACATGCTGGAAAGGCTGCGGAACCGCCGACTTGTGTTTGTTGGTGACTCTATTGGGAGAAATCAATGGGAGTCCCTTCTTTGCATGCTTTCTCCTGGGGTTCATGATAACACTTCTATTTTTGAAATTAATGGAAATCCAATTACAAAGCACACGGGTTCCTTGGTGTTCGTGTTTAGGGATTTCAACTGCACAATTGAGTACTACCGATCTCCATATCTAGTTCAGCAGGTTCGGGCACCGGCTGGTGCTCCAGCAAAGGTGAAGACCACTTTGAAACTGGATCAGTTGGATTGGAGCTCCACACAGTGGAAAGGAGCAGATGTGCTGGTTTTCAATGCGGGGCATTGGTGGAATTACGAGAAAACCATAAGAGGGTAATATAATCTTTGTGGCATTCTTTACTTGGGGTTAGTTCATTCATGCATATGTACTGTTTTCACATTTTCATTCTTGTTCACCGAGGGAAACTTAGGTATATTGATCTAGAGATGGCAATTGGGCCGGAGTCAGCAGCTGTTGACCAGGTTTGCGGTGGGGATTGGGGATTCCGTGAATTTGTTTGTATCATAGTCAGGATAAAAGTTCATATATGCTTCCTCTCTCTCTCTCTCTATATATATATATATATATTGAATAATATAAGAATAGTGTTACCGTGTTATGACAAGTTGTAAATTATTTTTATGGAGTTGTAAACGTTATTTATACTCATGACACTATGGTTTATTTCTGCAGTTATTTTAACTTTATTTATATTGATGACACTATGATTTACTTTTATTGGTTTAATGGAATCATTGTAAACTTTGTTTATTGAAAATCTTGAGTGGTTTTGATTTCTTTTAATTGATTTGAATGGTTTTTGAACTTAACTTTTATGATTATCTTATAAGTTTTTTTAGATTTTACTGTTTATTGTTAGGTGTTATAACATAAAATCGATTATGATATTTGATCTTTTATGGTTTTGTCAGACATTGTTTTTTTTTTTTTTTTTTTGTTTTATGAAATTGATGATGAAAAATCTAGATCTTATTTTTTTTTTGAATTATTATTTGGTGATGATTGTTTTAAGGACAAATTCAGGGATCCTTGCTCCACATTGGGGCGGGGATGGGACTTGTAATTTATTTCCCCCAATGGCATGGGGCAAATGGATATTAGTGTTGCCCAAACCTGTAGGCATAGGGGCAGGGTCAAAGGTTATTTGACCAGAGTTGGGTCAGGTTTAGGAAATCCCTGGTTAAGTTTCAATCGGGGTCGGGGGGGGGGGGGGGGGGGTGATAATATTTAACATCCCTACCCCGCCCCAAACTCTCTTTCTCTATATATATGTGTATATTATATTTATAAATAAATATATAATCTATTCTATTAAACATAAAAAATATATAACAATATAAAAGAATATTATCTATTATATGTGTGTGTGTGTGTGCGTGCGCGCATGAATATATAGATTTGGGGTTTGGGGCACGCTACCCTGCCCTGCCAAATCTTATGAGGGAATGGGTTTGGGGTGCCACGACCTTGCCCCGCGCCCCGCTGGGGCAGGGAATGGGGTAAAACCTTTGCCCTGCCGGGGTATAGGGCGGAGTATTGGGGTTGGGGACAGGGTAGGCCTGGCCCGCCCCATTGCCAACCCTAATGAGTATGGGGTATCGGGGTCAAGGGGGGCGGGGTGAGCTAAACTCATCCCCGCCTTGCCCCATTGCCATTCTGATTCAGATTTGTTTGCATGAAAGGATGGAGTTACTGTGATTTCAAAATACAAATTTTCACTAGTAATGAGTACTTGTTTGTGGTAGAAATCATTAATTGAAAGCTATGATCTATGCTCGCTAATGTTCAAATCTAGAATACAAATTTATGGCTAGTCTATCTGAAAATTGATTGTATTTAGCTACTTAATGTTGACAATTTTAGAAGTGATAAGTGCTTTACTTATGTATTCTCATTTCTATTTAGAGCCTCTATCCCTCTTGATACTGTCTGTTCTTAATGTTCTCTAGAGCTGGACTTTGCCTAAATTAATGAACCTTGTGCCTGATAGTTGGATTCATTCACCTTATAGGGGTTGCTACTTTCAAGAAGGGAAGGAAGTGAAGATGGAAATGAGCATAGAGAGTGCATTTCAGAGGTCAATCGAGACATTGATTCAGTGGATAGACAATGAAGTAAACTTGAGCAAAACCCAGGTCATCTTTCGGAGCTATGCCCCTGTACACTTCAGGTTTGTCCGGTCATAGTTACTTTTGATACTTCATTCAGTAATTGTCACTGCACCCCCACAACAATTGGCCTCTCTGAGAAGTTGAAAGTTTAGTAAGATGTAACCTATGCATCCACATCTCACTATTTAAGTTTACTTACCAGTATAGTCCTCTTTAATATAATGCAAGAATTTTGGAAAGAGATCCTTGACTTTCTAGAGCTGTTAACTGGGAAAGTGAAAAATATCCTGCAGAATAAATGATCATGTTGGACCAGAGAAAATGAAATGGCTATATGGGTTTTATGTATTCTGATTGACTGACTGTTACATATAATATCTGCAACTGTCATATTCTTTATTGTCCTCCATGATGGATATCAATTTTATGGATGGTTTTACAGCTTTATGTACGTTCTCTCTTATTTGAGCTCACATTAGGAACATAGTGGTATCTTCTAACATTAGGGAGAAGAAACAAGTAAAAGACAATTATGTATATTTTGTCCAACTGATCATGATGTGTGGAGACAGATATTAACATGAGACTGCTACTCATGTATGATCTTTGCGTTGATTTTGAATTTCTATTGTAGGAGCTCAAGAAACCTTCCACAAAAGCAATATTTTGTGGTCGTTACACAACTAAAAGGAATATAACTGCTACTCTCTGAGGCATTGATATCTGTAGGAGGGAATTATCTGTTATCATATCTATGTTGAATACTGATCTTATGAGATGCTTATCGACATATAATGGAGACTTTAACTTATGCATGACTTTGCCTCTAATTTTATGTTATTTCAAAGAAATATCAGTCAATATTTGGACAATGCATCAAATATTTAACTTGTCTTGTGATTGAGACTGGTATTTTTGGTGTGGTGTTTGGAGAAATATAATAAATTCCATTAGTTTTTCATAGTTTGAAAGGGTCCTTTAATAATTTGAGAATTAGAATAGCTGTTAATAGTTTGAAAGGGTCCCTTCTGACCACTTTATTCCATTGATTGCGAGGGACTATTCTTTCTCTTTTTATGTTGTTTTGTGCAATTCATTGAAGATTTAAACATGTATGTGGATAAATGATTCTTTTGCATAGAGTGTGCCCCTTTCTATAATTCCTTTTACTATGATTTTATTAATCAAAAAAGAAAAAAAAAGAATTATAATTGCAAGATCAAAGCTTGTCAAGTTTGGTTTTGAGTTTCCTTCCACATAAATACACATTATATGTTAGATAAAGGTAAATTGCACTCATATCTACTGTGGTTTGTGCCATTTCCATGGATAACCTTTGTGGTTTAAAATTGTCTCTTGGGGTCCTTGTAGTTTTCTTTTTCTTTTTTTTTTTTTTGTTTGGACACTCTTTCCATTAGTTTTCTACATGGATGACACCAGTACTTTGAAGAGAGAGAGAGAGAGAGAGAGAGAGAGAGAGATCTTCTTCTTCATCTATTCAACAACTGACTTCTAAAGATCTCTTCATCTTTCTAATACTATACATAAATGCATACATATATATATAAATCACACACGATGGTCATGACCCTGGTGTTCAGCCCTTGTGCAGCACCCCCACCTCTTTGAGGCTGAGGGGAGGAGCCAGCCTTACCCCTTGAATGACGAGCACTATAACATGCAAATAGGCATCCTGATGGCAACATAAAGGTGAAATAATAAATGAATTACTTAGAGAAGTTTGATCTGATGCCAATGAAGATGAATTAAGGGAGGTATGACCTTGTGCTTAAGGAGTCAAAGTTATGTGAATGACATGGAATAGTGTGGATTCAGTCTTGGTGAGTTGCTGAAGTATTTCAACTCTCTAACTGATGGGGAAATACTCAAAAAAGTGAAATCACTAAGCTACCCCTAAAGATCAACCAATCTCATCCAACCACGTGTCTGACAAGTAATAGAGAGATGACATGTGTTCCTTCAGCCAATTCAGCTTTGAAGGATAGGCATTAGAATCTAACTTCCAGATCCTAATCCTAGAGAATTCGAGCTCGACATTATCTCTATCTGGTTTGATGAACTCTTTGCCAGCCTTAGATAACCAAGCATGGGAGTATTGGAGATAACTCCAAATATCTCGGCTTATTTCATCTTCAAAGAATTCGAGCCTGTCATTATCTCTATTTGGTTTGATGAACTCTCTGCTAACTGTAGATAACCGAGCATGGGAGTATTGGAGATAACTCCAAATATCTCAGCTCACTTTATCTTCAGAGATTCAAGCTCGGTGTTATCTCTATCTAGTCTGTTGGATTCGCATCTAGTTCAAGGTAATCGAGCCTGGGGATCTTGGATATGACTCTTAAGTATCTCGGCTCACTTTGCGTATGTATAAAAGTCAGCACCTCCACATGTAAAGGAACGAACTTAGAGTGGTCATTACACATTTATTATACTAATTTGAGCATCAAAGGCCATACTGGGATATCCAATCCTGCCATTTCTTATAGGTGCTCACATTGAGGCAAAGCTATGGTGATGGATCCTTTACCATCATCACTAACAATTGTTAATGTAGATAAAATATTTAGCACCATGCACACAGAAATTGAACTTGTTTCTATGCCCTCATTTCTGTCTTCGCCAACAAGATGTTTTCTTTTACTGATGAAGTCACTGGCTCTGACAGGGGTGGGGACTGGAAGACTGGTGGTAGCTGTCACCTAGATACGCTACCGGAACTGGGCTCATTGCCTGTTTCAGCCCAGACGTTGGTTCACTTGAAGATTGTTGCTGATGTCTTATCAGAATGTTCAAACAAGTCGCAGATGAAGAAAGCGGTTTTGTTGAACGTGACGTATATGACATCACAAAGAAAGGATGGACATTCGTCTGTGTATTATTTAGGGTCCAAAAGTGGACCAGCTCCTCTCCACCGACAAGACTGTAGCCACTGGTGCTTGCCTGGTGTCCCTGATTCATGGAATGAGCTTCTCTATGCACTCTTCCTCAAGTGGGAGTACAGGAGGGCACAAAATTTCAGAGAGATTTCTCAAGCTCCAGTGTGATTGGTGATGGGAGAGCCCCATTGATCTTGTCAGCATGTCTTATGGGAGGTTATAGTGCCTGGTTAGATTGTGGCTCTTCTGCGGTCCATACATCTCTAGTTCTCCATGATCCGATCTTGTTTGCCACATCATTTTGCAGCTTCTGCTGAGAAAGGGGTGTGAAGTAGTGGAAGTTGAGGGGTTAAAGAAGCAGTTTTGCCCTTTGTGCAAATGTGAGGTCTTCTGTAGATTATTTAACAGCTTTATTGGAGATGCAATTAACAGAGATGGTGTAGAAATTCATGTTGTTAGATTTCCACTATTGCCAAATGCCAGCAGTTAGTTCTGCAAAGGCAAATGAAGTCGTGGGGCATTTGAATAGATTGAGTTTCTGAAGCAAATTCCATAGTGACAGGAGATACAAAGATACTGTTTGATTCTTGTTATCACATACTCTCATTCATACAGGCGTTAATATCAAAATATTGAGCAATCCTTGACATTCTCAACTGTATTTTTATATATGAAGTGATGTCATTATTATTTGTTTTTGTTCATACCACATCCATGAGAAAGCAAGACTGTAACATTATGATTATTGGGGTGTATTGGTTGCTAGTATACCATGTAAATTGTACAATAAGTTGAAGGATTGTTTCTATCTTTGGCCCATTTATATGGCAAGAATGCAGAACAAGCATTCAAAGTCTATCTTGCCCTATGTGATGTGTTAAAAGTTGACGACAAGTTGTTAAGATGGAGCTCTGAGGTACCCCACCAACACTGACCCTTGTAGTTTATAAACAAAAATTGTGAGATAGATGCTGAGGAACCTTTTCATTGTCTTGGGTCTGTGCTGCAATGGTAATATTCTCAGGGAATTAATTATGCCCATTTTTCTGTCAACATCAATAATTCTTTGCTATTTATGTTTCCTAATTTGAACTTTTTTAAGTATTATTTTAGTAGGTTTAACAATTGGTGAGCTAGAACTTAATAACTGACTCCACATGGTGGGATTAATGCTTGATATGTTGTTTTATTATTTTAGTAGGTTTCTTTATTTTGCATAATTTGAGTTTAAGTTTGAAGCCCTTGTTACCTGATGGTAGGGAATGTGTAAAAGTTTTATAAAGAAATCTTCTCTGCCCCTAAATCTCATTGCTGCAATGAGGATTGTTAGAGAACTCTGTACCATGTGTGCATTTTTTGCCTGGCAGAGCTGGAGGTAACTTGGTTTTCTTCTTGGGAAATCAACATAAAACATTACTGCAGGTACCTACAGATTGTGCAAGATTTAGTTATTCTTTTTTGATAAATAAGATACGATTATGCTTTACTTTTTCTGATTTTAGTGTATTATTTTTCTCATTGTCCAATTTTAATTCCCCTCATTGAGTTTATATTTCAATTTTACAGGTTTATTTCTGATTCATGTCTAGAAGCTAAAAAGAATTTTGGATCCCGTGAGACACTAATGATGGATGATAGCAAATGTATGGCATTAACCTTTCTACAGGTGATCAATGATATTTTATTGAAAACATGTTGTTTCCTTCTCATGGATCATTTATATTTTGATTCTCATATGGATTTAGCTAGCAAACCCTATTTCCCTAGACCTGGTTGGTGTTTCCCATTGCAGGATAATAAGCCGTTATTCACCAACATGAAAAATTGTCTCCAAGCATTCAACAATTGAAGAGCTTTAATTGGGAAGCAAACAGTTAATGAAAGGAAGGAACAAAATTTCATCGTAACAAGGTAGCTTATGCTTCCGTGTTTTATCGTGATTAGCAAAATTATTTCTACTACCTCTCAGGGAGACTAACCAGGTGGTCATCAAACAGGTACTGCTCATAGCTGAACTGTACAAACATGAGTGCAGAGTGAACTGCAATCTGGAAATGGAGATTTTAACAGTTTCTTAGGCAGGTGCTGCAATATGAACTGGATTTTTTTTTTATAATTTCATAAAGCATGGATATAGGCTGGTCTCTAGAATATGTGTTAAAGGTGGTTTGGGTATGTGAGATGATGATAAGTAGACACTCCTAAGGATAGTGGATGGAATGGCCAAGCTTGTAGCAAAAAAGTTAAAGACGGATACAATAACCTCTTACAAAAGATGTGCTTACGGATCAAGATGATTACAAGCTAAATCCATGCAGCCAACCTACCTCGGATTAAGGTTTGGTGTTTAAGCATGGCTATAAGCAAGCATTGGGCAATGAATGGATACCATCGCTACAGGTCTTTTTATTGGATTAACCCCGTAGTTGCTGAGGGTTCGCATGCTGATATTTGGATTGCATGGACCACTTAAACCTGGCAATTCATTTATAGAAGCAATCATCTTCGTAGGAAAAGCCGTCTTTGTTTCTTTGTTTTCCTTGCTCTCTCTTTCCAATGAGAGTATTTCATACTCAACTGGTAATCTAGGTTCTCGCATTGGTTCCCGCAACGGTGTGGGGACTCTAGTTATGAGTTCTTCTCTATTTGATTTTTTTATATTGGCGTTTCTCTTGTTTTTTATTGTGTAACCTCTTTATTTATCTAATGTAGTCTATTTGGGACAAATTATTTAAAAGATTTTAATAAGAGCCCATCCCAAATGTAACTGAAAGCCACAAGCTACATGAGAAAGTGATGGTGGTGAAGCACCAAACGATGTCGTGCAGCTTTGCTGAGTGGATGGTTGCATGTGGCAACTGCAAGTTGCCATGTGACACCTGTTGAATGGTAACATGCAGCAACCATCAGCTATTCCTTTGAGACGCCCGATTGTCTTTTTCTCGATTGCTCTCTCTACCTGTTTGCCTTTCTGTTGGAATAATTGATCGTGTTGCACGATCTGATCTCAGCCGTTCATCCAAGCTTTATGAGATGCAATCCCAGCCATCCATTGACGTTTTTAATCTCACTCTTCGGGATATGAATCGTCGGACAAAAAGAAAGAAAAGAAAAGGGGGGGAAAGAAAGAGAAAGATCGAGAGGGTTTTCGCCTTGGCTTTGGGCTAGGGTTTTTTGGTGGGTTTCTCTTCCGCATTCTCTGTAATTGCTCTTTATAGATTTATTTTGTTCTCTGGTTCGATAAGATTCGCCTCTAATCTGTATTAGTGATTTTGGGGCATTTTTGTTAGCGAATCATTGTTGTACAGAGAGTATTTGTGAGGGTTTGAGGGTGTAATCTCCGATTTATCTCTTTAGTGCAATGAGCTATTCTCACCAGAGCTTAATGTGGACGTAGCCTTATTTTAGGTGAATCACGGTAAAAATCATTGTCTCCCTTTCTTGTTTCGTTTCTGTTTTCATTTCATCTGTGTATGTTTGTTATTGTACTTCCTGTCTTTGCTATCTTCAATATGTGATTGAACGTATACTGTTATTACCCTAAAGTTTGTGTTATCAGTTCTCAATAGTGGTATCAGAGCCATGTTAAGATTGGCTCTTAGGGTTTTGTAAGTTCAATCGATTTTTCTTTCAAATCTTGGGTTGTCGTCAGTTTGTGGGTGGTCTAGGGTTTTTGAGAGTGCTTGTTAGCAAGTGTTTGTTGTGTTGGTCTCCGTCAGTGTTTAGAGCCCCTTAGGTTACCTTCGTGCAAGGTGAAGATAATGTCTCCCCGATTTGAAATCGGTATATTTGATAGTAAAGGAAACTTCAGAAGTTGGAAAAAGAAAATGAGTGTTTCTCTCTCATCATAAAGTGCTGATAGCACTTGAGGCGGATGATCGAAAATGGTCCGCTGATCAACTTGCAAGAATCGATGAGATCAGAGAGGAAGCCTTTAATCTGATCTTCATTCATTTTGGTGACAATGTAATTCGAAAGGTAGATGGTATGTCTAATCCTCTAGACCTCTGGAATAAGTTAGATTCATTGTTTTCTGTTATAATTGCACTTAATTTAGTTTACTTGAAAGGCATGCTGTTTAACTTTAAAATGAATACATCTAAGTTAATGGATGAGAACATAGACGAATTTACTAGGCTTGCATTATTACTTAGAGGTACTAATCAAGCATTAGGTGACACTAGTGAAGTTATGATTATGTTAAATTCATTACTTGATGACTATGAGGTTGTTAAGCATGCATTGAGATATATTGGCATTGTACCTAGTATGGATCTTGTAATTTCGGGCATTAAGGCTAGGGAACTGGAGTTAAGTACATCTAAAAAATTAGGAAATAATTTGTTTGTAAAAGGTAAGAATGAGAAAAAACACTTTATAAGTAACATTGATTAATCTGGTAGGTCAAGGCAAAAGGGTAAAAAGAAAGATAAGAAGGGTAGGCAAAAATGGAAATGCTATCACTATGGAAAAGAGGGACACATTAAAAAGTATTGCCATGATTTTATCAGAAAACAAAAACAAGGGGGAAATACTAATACAACTGCTAACAACTCAAATTGCTAACAACTCAAATTGCTTGGCTGAAGTACTTACTGTTTCTGATTTTTCTGTTGATAATGAATGGATTATGGATTGGGGTTGCTCTTTTCATATGTGTCCTAATATTGATTGGTTTCAAAATTTTAACAAAGACACTGGAATTGTGTACATGGGTAACAACTATTCCTGTAGTGTTAAAGGCATAGGTAATATATCTCTTAAATTGCATGACAACAAAACTAGAACCTTAACTGATGTAAGATATGTTCCTGGCTTGAAAAGAAACTTGATATCTCTTGGCACTTTAGATGAGCTAGAGTTTTCTTAGAGAGCAGAAAATGGGTCTATGCATGTGTTTAAAGGAGATGAATTAATCCTAACGGGTGTTAAGAAAAATGAATTATATGTTTTGAATGGTTGTTATTTTTCCTCTGTTAATATGTATTCTGCATGGATTGCTAAAATCGATAAGACAGAATTATGGCACCTGAGACTTGACCATATGAGCCTGAAAGGTCTTCAAGCACTGTCTAACCAAGGTTACCTTGGATCAGTGCCTGTTGGATCCCTCGATTTTTGTGAGCCATGTGTTCTAGGAAAGCAACACAGGTTGAATTTCCATAAAGAAACTCACCTAACGAAGGTATGCCTAGAATATATTCATGTAGACTTGTGGGGGCTTTCTCAGGTCCCTACTCACGGGGGTAACAGGTATTTTCTATCTATAGTAGATGATTTCACTAGGAAGGTCTGCGTTTTTCTATTAAAATCTAAAGATCAAACTCTAGAGAAGTTTAAAACTTGGAAGAACATAGTTGAAAATCAAATAGATAGAAAGATTAAAGTCTTAAGAACAGACAGTGGTCTGGAATTCTGTAACAAGGAATTTGATGAATTTTGCAATACCCAGGGAATACTTAGGCATAGAACTGTTAGGTATACACCCCAGTAAAATGGGGTAGCTGAAAGAATAAATCGAACCCTACTTGAAAAAGTTAGGTGCCTTTAGCATGCCTAAGTTCTTTCAACTGCTGCCCATTTAGTAAACAAAAGTCCTTCAACTGCCCTGAGGAAATATGGACTGGTAGGAAATTAAATCTTAATTACCTTAGAATGTTTGGTTGTGAAGCTTATACTCACAAGTCATAAGGTAAATTAGAACCTAGGTCCACTAAGTGTGTGTTTGTTGGTTACCAAGAAGGGACCAAAGGCTTTAGATTATGGGAAAGACAATCTGGTGGTGTCATATTTAATGAAGCCATTTTCCCTTGTAAAATTCAAAACATAGAAGAAACCAACATTCTAAGAAAATCAAATGATTATGTTATCTTAGGAGTGTCTCAAATTGAGGTAGAGCAAGCTGCAGGAAATAACAACTTGCCAGCTGCTCCCACTGCAATAGAACCTGATCTAGAAGGTGTGCCCTTGCCTATGTCTAATGAGAATCACACCTCTGATCATGATGATGATCAAGAGGAACAAGAAGATGACCCTGACATTGAGGTGGAGTATCATGGCTCACCTCAAGATTTCAGTGACTATTGGCTAGTCCGTGATAGGAGCAGGAGGGTTACTAGATCTCCTGCAAGGTATGCCTATTCAGACCTAGTTTATTGTGCCCTAGTTGCAGGGATAGAATTAAGGAGTGGTGAGTGAGCCTTCCACTTATGAGGAGGCTGTCAGCTCCAGGGAATGCACAAAGTGGCAGCAGGCTATAGATGAGGAAATGACCTCTCTTAAAGCTAATGGTACTTGGAAATTGGTCCCTCGACCACAGAAACAAAAACTGATCCAGTGTAAATAGTTGTACAAATTAAAGGAATGTATGTCTCTTACTAACCCAATTAAGTATAAAACAAGATTAGTGGCTAAGGGGTTCACTCAGAGGGTGGGCATAGACTACACTGAAATTCTCTCCTGTAGTTACATTTAAAACAATCCGCATGATACTTGCTGTTGTTGTTCAATTTGATTTTGAACTAGAATAATTAGACGTTAAAACAACATTCTTGCATGGAGACTTAGAGGAAAAAATTTATATGGTTCAACCTACTGGATATATTGACTCTGATAAGTCAGAGCATGTTTGTTTACTGAAAAAATTCTTATATGGCCTAAAGCAATCTCCGAGACAATAGTATAAAAAATTTGATAATTTTATTCTAGGGATTGGGTTTATTAGGAGTTGATATGATAACTATTTTTATTTTATTCTCTCTAATATCCCTGTTTACCTATTGTTATATGTGAATGATATCCTGTTAATTAGCAAGTCTAAGTCTAAGATCAATGAATTAAAACAAATGCTCAACACAAACTTTGATATGAAAGACTTAGGGTTACCTAAGAAAATTTTAGGAATGATAATAGAGAGGGATAGAGGCAACTTCAGCTTAAAGGTTCATCAAAATGACTATTTAATGAAAGCTGTTAAAAAATTTGATATGCACAATTGCAAGTCAATGAGTGTTCCATTAGCCGGACATTTTGTCCTAACTAAATCTCAAAGCCCAACATCTAACTCAGAAATTATTAAAATGGAAAATATTCCATATGTTAATGCAATTGGAACCATTATGTATGCCATGATTAGTACTAGACCTGATCTAGCTTATGCTATTTCCTCCCTTAGTAGATTCATGTCAAATCCTGGTAAACCTCATTGGGATGCACTTAAATATTTACTAAAACATATAAATGGTTCTGTAAATATTGGACTGAGCTATAAGAAAAGATATAATACTCTTGATCTTGTTAGGTATGTAGATTCTGACTTTGCAGGTGAAAAAGGCACTCGAAAGTCCACTACAGCTCTGTTTTTCACCTTGTGTGGAAACTTCATCAGCTGGAAATCACAGTTGCAGCCTTTGGTTGCGCTGTCTTCTACTGAGGTTGAGTATGTAGCAGTGACCAATACTTTCAAAGAGGCTGTGTGGCTTCAAGGCCTTATTTAGGAGATCCACCTGCTTCAAAGCAAGGTGGCGGTGTATTCAGACAACCAAAGTGTGATTCATTTGTCCAAGAATCCAGTCTACCATGAACGCACAAAACACATGGATGTCATGTATTATTATGTTAAGAGATTTAGTAGCTAATGATACTATAATTATACTGAAGGTGCTTACAAAAAACAACCCAGTAGATATGGGTACAAAGGTACTAACTGTAACAAAGTTCAAGCATTGCTTGAACTTGTTGCATGTGGGTATTGGTTGATCAGATCAGCCAGAGCTGTGAAGGTGAGAATTGTAGCATGTTGCACTGTGTGAGAATTTTGGGGGTTCACCTATGGTTTGATGCTTCAAGGTGGAGATTGATGGTGGTGAAGCACCAACGATGTCGTGTGGCTTTGTTGAGTGGATGGCCATGTGTGGCAACCGCAGGTTGCCATGTGGCACCTGTTGGATGGTAACACGCGGCAACCATCAGCTGTTCCTTTGAGGTGCCCGATTGTCCTTTTCTCGATTGCTTTGTCTGCCCGTTTGCCTTTCTGTTGGAATAATCGATCGTGTTGCATGATCTGATCTCAGTTGTTCATCCAAGCTTTATGAGATGCAATCCCAGCTATCCATCGACGTTTTTAATCTCACTCATTCGGATATGAACCATCAGATGAAAAGAAAGAAAAGAAAATGAGGGAAAGAAAGAGAAAGATCGAGAGGGTTTTCGCCTTGGCTTCAAGCTAGGGTTTTTTTGTGGGTTTCTCTTCCTCATTCTCTGTAATTGCTCTGTATAGATTTATTTTGTTCTCTGGTTCAATAGGATTCGCCTATAATCTGTATTAGTGATTTTGAGGCATTTTTGTTAGCGAATCATTGTTGTACAGAGAGTATTTGTGAGGGTTTGAGGATGTAATCTCCGATTTATCTCTTTAGTGTAGTGAGTTCTTCTCATCAGAGCTCAACGTGAACGTAACCTTATTTTGGGTGAACCACGGTAAAAATCCTTGTCTCCCTTTGTTGTTTCGTTTCATTTTTGTGTATGTTTGTTATCGTGCTTCCTATCTTTGCTATTTTCAATCTATGATTGAACATATACTGATATTACCCTAAGGTTTATCTTGTCAGTTCTCAACAGAAAGATTTGGAAATTAAGTTTGGTGGTGAACTAAGATAGATGTCAATCCTGGTTTTTGGCGGTGGAGCCTATCGCACTTCCACCATATCATCAATACACACACCAATATTGACACCGAAGGCAATTTGGTTATCATCCCCCCATAGCTTCTCCCTATCCCAAATAATTCTTTTAGTGATCATTCCTCAAACTCCCTTGAGTACTCATTGTGCGTTTAGACCTAAATTGGATCAATAACCTGCCAATAGATGTCTTCTACAGTTCTAATGCACCATTCTGTTATTTCTTTATGTCATTGAAAAATAAAAGGATACTTTGAGCTTGTTTTGTTAATGTCTCGAACCTGATCTATTGAATGTAAGGCGCTTTTGTTTAGCTGCACCTGGCAGTTTTGTTTGAAGAAGGGGGAGACTGCATGGTATTCACTGGTACCTCGATGCAACTGTCAGGAGTTGATTTTTGTACAAAAGCAGAACATGTAGTTGTATTCTACTACTTGAAATTAGAGCAGTCCAGAAACAAGAGAGTTATCTGTGTGTGGTACCAATGCAAACGTTGATTCTTTTCAGGAGTAGAAAGTAACTCTCGAGTCGGAGAGGTAGTAACAATGGTCAATTACTTGCAGAGGCAGTTGCTTGTTTATACATTCTACGATTTGGTACATTTTACCCTGTATATCAAATGCTGAATTTTGAATCTTCCTAAGATAATATAATGTCCATTGTTCTTGCCTTATCTCTTTTGGTGCATAATATTCTCTTTGAAGAGTCAAAGAGCCCTTCTTTTTCTTTTTGGTATGTATTTATAGTTATCATGCCATAAAATGGCTCTGAATTTACAGCATATATCATCCAATGCTATAAATTTGTATATTTGCCCAAATATCTTTTGTCATGTCAAAAAAAAAAAAAAACAAAAAAAAAAAAAAAAAACAAAAAACGAAGGGCTCCAACAGTGGCAGCAAATGCTCAAAATGTTTTAAGTTAAGCTACTTGGTCTGAAAACCAGCAACTTCCCCAAGTTCTTCAACCTTTGTTGCTAATAATTCAACCTTTTTAACCATCTCCATCATTAAGAACACAGAGCTGGCCGCAGCAAGTCCACCATGGTCATCTGCTTCTAGCTTGTAAGGAGAACTGACCCGGCTAAGCTCTAGTTTCATTGACTGCAATTTTGGTGCTATCAGCGCTTTGGGCTTGCACCTTTCCATCTTCATGATACTCTCTCCAAGCTCTCTCAGAATCCATCCGAGCAGCGACCCTACTGCCTCACATGGTTCTTGAATTGACTGTCTTAAAGCTGAGGAAGGCTGTTGATGAAATTTGAATAAATGTTAACCATAATATTATATATCCATCAAAAAGTGTGTAGGCGTCTGATCCAGACCTGTAAAGATGATTGAAGACACCCTTCCAGCGCAATAATGGAAATAGCAAGCTCTCTAAGAACATTGCCAATTTCTAGGTACTTGTCCCAGGGATAGAAAAGTCCAAATCTTCCATGCCAAGGTTCCCATCTAGCAAAGTTCGCCTGAAGGATACAACCCGACCCTTGTAAGCTACTCAGTTGAGATCCTTATCATTGATTAAAAGAGGCTTATAATTATGAAGCAACCATTAGGGGTTCAAATTCTTTATACATAAATAGTTCCAGTGCTGTTATACAAATCTTTTACTCATTTAGCTTGTGTGGCATAATGAGCTAACAAGAATATACCAGTGATTCCTCGTTGGCCTTTGAATATAACAATGATTTGCAACTGGTGAATTGGGCACTGCACTGGCTTTCCTTCTCATCGACTGGTTTGAAATACTCTTCCAGGCATCCTACATTGATCAGCAAAAGTGTTGCAGATTATTGCTCTACTTTCTACTTCAAAGATGTACAATATTTGATTATTTTAAGTTGAAAAGTGGAGAAAGATGATCAATTTTTTGGAAAAATTAAATGAAAAGAATTATCAATTCTTGAAGTTATTCAGAAGCTTCAAACTAGATTCCGATCTTTTGCATATGACTAAAGCTTAAGAATTTGAGGTTCTTATTTTTCTTGAAAGCGTTGAAGATGTGAATCAAAAATCTTCACTTAATTGAGGACTTACCTTCAACACAGGAAGCAAGCTTTTCGAACTTGGAGGCCAAAGAGTTATGAAGCTCATCACTAGCCCAGATGGGGAACAGGAGCAAACTTGTGAAGATGCAGATAGTGAACCCCATACCGATAGTTGAGAGCCGTTCACGGGCTAGATTCATGATCTTTTCAGCTCGCAAACCAGATACCACTACCAGGTTGAAGGTAAGAATGAAAATCAAGGCTGCATATTCGTATCTCCTTTTAATGGTTGGAACGTATCGGAAGTATGCTGCAGCTGCACCTGCTCGTGATGAATATTATTTTATTTTGTTAGATTAGTATTTAGTAATGATATTGCCGTTGGGTGATGGTGTTGTTTGCACTACATGCACGACATATTAGGGATAAAAAAATAAGTCTAAGGTGTACAATGATTCAGAGAAGCTGTTAACTTGTTGAATCTTTACAGTCCAAAGCTCAAGCACTAACGAATTCTCAAATTAGAGTTGGAAGTAACCCTTTTAGATTCTCACTGCATGTTGAGATTGTAAAAGTATCATGCTATAAGTTCACTTCACCGAAATTATCTGAATTTCATGTTCTGAGTTCTGACCAGTGCTGCAGGCTGTAGACCTAATAGTCGTAGCCTCCAATTGTAGAATTGAGGCCAAGATGGACAGACTCTGAGACAGTTTGGTAGGTCTTAAGAGTAGGTATATCAGGAAATTGATTTAAAACTTCTCTTTAGTTCTCCAAATTTTGTTAAGGGTTTATGTTACCGTCGTCTGTTTATTGGAAGGCATGCAGGTCTAATGTGCAATTCACAAACAAGCTTAGGAAGAGAAGAAAATTATGTAAAGAGACAGATTATAGATGATTGACATGTACTTACCAAAAACGAACACAGAAGTGCCAACAACAACTACATTGCCAATTCCACCAACTACATCAGCCAAAATTGCCGCCAAACATCCTAGTCCACCACCCAATATTGTCCCAATTCCGCGATTCAAACCTTTGCTAATTGTAGCACCTGATATGCACGTTATAAACCAAAACCAATCAAGTTAACACATTACTAAAACAAGAAAAAGGAACTTCCGGAGCTGAACCATTTTAGTAAGTGGTTATAGAGGTGAGAAACCTGCAGTGAATTCGAAGATCACGACGACAGTCATGATAGCCCACATTGCATTTTCCCCAACTTGCTTGTACACTGGATCAAGGAGATACAGAAGTGAAACCAAAACCAGGGCAATTCCAACTTTGACACTGTGAATGATTCTTCTCGCATCATGCCTAGCTACCAGAGAAGAAACACTAGACAGAACAGCAAATTGAGATTTCTTATTCTGCTTAGGAGTCGTCCTTTCATCTGGTATAGTAACTATTACTGCACTCATGCTTAAATGTTTCCTTTTAACTCTTTCTCTTTTTGTCTTGATTCACGCATTTCTGAGGAAGTTGAGTTGGAGATGAAACTATTATATACTAGGCGACATCCCGTGAGATACAGGAAGTGGGTAGGATATAGGCATACATCCTATAGGATGAAGTGGCCACCTGCCCTTTGCTTTTCTAGCCATCGGTTTGTCCAAAAAAAGAGAAGCAAAAAAATATCACATATCACATATTTTTCATATGTACTTATAATCATCACCTAAAATTTGAATTAATTTGTGAGCTTATGTGATCCCAGTGGAACACACACTTGCCATTGCAGTTGGCAACACCTCAAATGCAAATGCTTATTGTTGATGGTGATCACCTATTGTGGGTTCAACTGTAGATCAAGGACCTAGAATGCTGCCTCTTATCTCACTCCTAGGTACGGTCGACTACAGTACTAATGTATCAAATAATCCCACGATATTGGTTCGTGACAAACCGAGTTTATTTTTTTGCTGATAAAGATACCGTCGTCCGACCTATAACTCCACTATACTATTCACTATCATTGCCTATCTTGTCATCTTTTGTGGAGGGATAAAGTGGTCTTAGTGTCAATTTTGTGACTTGGTTCAGTAGGTGATCATCTATTAATTTAATGTCAAACAATTCCATCTTGCTTGTTCCCATTCATGCATATTCCTCAAAAACACTAAAAATAACATGGCACTGGCAATTAATTCGAAATATCGAGTCAAAAACAGTAGGTGTTCTTGTTTGCATAAAACGTTTACAGACAGGCATATTATTCCATATAAAATTATTATTACTATTATTATTATTTTGGCCCGGGGGGTGGGGTATGGCGCTATTCATTGTTATATGCAGTGCCGATATGCATTGTTATGGCAATTTAGAATTTAGCTTCAACATTCGTATGAGAATTGAGCTCTAAATTTTGGCAGCCCCAGCCCCAACCAATAATAATTCAGATAAATGTACCATGGAACGAGTTTAAAAGAAAAGATAAGAAACGGGTAATAATAGGATGGACAAGTTGAAACCATTAATAGTTGTTAGTGCGATCTATCATATTAGGCCACCATTAGCTGTCTGTAACGTGAGCTTGTTGGCCTCTAAGGTTGATATATATTTTATAAATTCCTGACTGTTCCTGATTAATGTGTTTAAGTCTTTAATATATTCCAATCCCATTCTTAGAGCACCCTTTGAATATCTTTTAATAAGCAATAGCAATATATATAACAATAATATTGGGTGCAAATGCACTGTTTTCTGCAATTTGACTTTCAAACATAATTAACTTGGATGGATCCATTAATTCTGTTGGGTTGTAATATTTCTGAACGCAGAGGTCCATTCTTCTGCGAGTTTGATTTATCTTTTGGTGAACATGGATGTGGTTCATCAAGTCTTTGGATAAGTGGAGAGAGCATGAATGTGAATGTTGTTTAAATTACTCAAGAACTTTCGTTTTTCTCACCATGTTTGAGCTCGTGAGTGGACATCAATTCAGACATCATGTATCCTCTTTCATCTCGTCCATGACTGACAGGAGCCTAGACGTTCGCATGATGAATTATCAAGGATATTATCTTGTTTCCGGTCTGTAGTGTGAGTGGGGTGGAAGCCTTCTCACAGATCTGTATGCTACCATTAGGTTAACTCATCGAGTCTTATTTTGTTTTTAGAATTTCATTTTGCTAACCGTCTATCCTCAAGTTAACATATTGAGTCTTAATCTCATTACATGTGATTTGCTATATAATTATTATTTTTTAATTTATCAATCATCCCAAACTTATATATGGCCACATTTTTATCTTTACTATGTGATAATAATTAATATGATTATAACCATTTCCTTATATTTATTTGACATGAAGATGAAGTTCGTCAACTCCATTTGCACGTACGAGTCACAACGTCACTCTAGTCTACCAAGCCCTATAACTTAATACCACCCAAGGAACAAGAGAAAGATAGTGGTTGAAAAATAAATAAAGATGGTGATTGAAAAATAGATAAAAATACTCACAAAATATTTTTGAATAATAAAATGATGATCGTCATGGTTAATAATTATTATTTTTAACTAACAAAGTAATGACCGTCACTCTTAATGATCATTATTTTTAACAAAGACTAATATTCACCAAAAACGAATCGAAAGACTTATTTCAACAAAGTAGTGAATCAATGTTTATCATATCGATAATAATGGATGATCATGTATAAGTTAAAGAAACTATAAATGCCTATAAAAACTCTGCAAGGCAACGACAGTATATAAATCATGGCTCTAACCAATCACCTTCTCTTCTTGCTGTTAAGCCTTTTATCTTATCTTCTTTTTCACCATTTCGTGATCGTGGTCTATGTCATAGCCTCCTCAAACCTACCTCGAGATGTCGTTGAGGAGAGAGGGTTGGTCTCCTCCTGACGATTGTCCTGGAAGTGGTACTTAACCTGGTGGGGGGGGTGAGGGAGGGGTGTTGGAATTTAGAAGAGGGCGTAGTGATTGCTGGGTCTGACTGACTGGCTGACTGACCACATACTATAATAACATGCTTTGAACTAAAAAGGCGAATGAAGAAGAGGCGACCATCGCATTCCTATCGTACGAAGTTTGTTGCTTATTCTGTGCAGAGCCCTCTTTGCAATGATGATGTGCTCTTACACTTGACACTACCCACTAGGAATTGACCCAAACCTGCCCAGCCTCCGCCCCCGCTCCCGCAACGAACCCATATATATATATATTTTTAAAAGATTGTGTCGCAAATCGTAGCCTCGCCTTTGCTTTGCTTTGTTTGTTAAGTCAGTCCCACCATCACCATCAGCATCCCCGCCATCACCATCGCCATCACCATCACATTTCCAAAAGCCAAGTGGAACGCCCAGAAATGTGCCCCCTCATTAGTGCTTTCCTTTCGGCAACTCTTCTTCCCCAATTACCAGATGCTTGGAAGCCACTGTTCTCGGATTTCTTTTATTCTTCCATTCAATTCTTCGCCAAATCAGGTTGTTCAGGCATAATTCAGTGGCTTAAGGAGGGACCCGCTTAATGAAATCTTGATTAAATGGCAAAATAGAGATTCCACCTCAACCGTGTGTAATTTTTTTTTTACTTTTTTAAGTGATTGCTCGGAGGAGAGAGTTCGAAAAACTCTTAAAGGTCTGTGTAACCTTTTGTTATTATTGGTTGAATTTAATGAGTAAAAAGGTAAGTTATTAGGAGAAGCTTTTTCCTTATGCTTTGGTAAAACTTACTCATTTTGTATTCATCGAAATTTCTTTATTTTTTTTTGGGGAGAGGTGGGGAGATTATTATGCACGGAATAATCTCGAGGGTGTCGTTTTGATATTTTTAAAATATTTCATGTATCAAAACATTTGAAAATACTAAAACAACATTTCTAAGTTGTTTACATAATTTTAAAAATATTTTAAAATTATTTCGTAATATTAAGAAAATATCATAAACGCGTTTCTATTCATGAAGAGATTAGATATGAAAAAAATTCTCTCTCTAACTAGGTTTATTTTTAGATTGAATAGTTATTTTTATAATTTTTTACATTAAAATTTATATTTATAAAAAGGTCTCATAATGTTTTATTTACAAGTGTTTATTTTTTATAAAAAATATTATTTTTTTACTTTTGCTTTGTATTATTTTCATTCTCGTATCAGCTGGGGAAAGGTTCATAGAAATTCCTTGGCAATTTGTGCTTACTAGGGGTTTGAAGTCTAAATTTAAATATTAAGATAATTATATCTTAATTAGTCTCTTTATATATATGTCTAGGCCTATAAGTTTCTTTTAAGTTTATACCATTTTTACATTAGTTGGAGGATAATGATATTAATATTTTAAAATATTTTTATTTTTATTATAAATTTGAAAGGTTTTTCAAAATTTTTGGGGCTAATAATAATAATTTTTTTATTTTTAGTATATACTAAAGGGATTTTTTTAAAAAAAAAATTAAGACGTGAGCTCTATCATAAGTTTGTTTCTGCTACTTATATTATATCAATGTAATAAAAGTTAATTGTTATCGGTAATAAATGATGTTTTTTAGATAATAATAACATTATTATATTTTGTTAATAATATTATATTAAAGATTGAACATAATTTATTTACAAATTTTTTAAATTCGGTAATAAAAATCAAATGACGGGTTCAATTTTATACCAATTGAAAATTCGAATTAAATAAAAAAAATTTAGAATTGGCATTCAAAATGAGCAAATAAAACTAACCTAAAAGCAACCAAACCATAAGATGTGTTATTCATTAGGTTTGCCATCAAATTACATGGAGGCATACTTGTAGAATAATTGTCTAGCCTTTAAGACAAAGATGCTAGCAATAACTTTATATAAAATCAAGCCACTCATCCATACAAAAATGTTTCTTATGGATTCATTTCAAGATAATTTTATATGTTAATTATGGGAACTGTTATAAAGTTTAAAATGACTCAACTCTAAAAGTTAGATTTCAAGATAAAGAAGACGTAATAGAAATTTGGCTCGTCTTAAGCTCCCTGATCAATTGCAACTCTAAAACTGAGTTTAGGGCTAATAACTAGTCCTTTTGGCTTATTAACATATTCCATCTCAATCGATCACCTAATCTCATTTTAATCATTCTCCCAATATGGACCACCTATATAAAGACACAATATCTGATAAAGTGAAGTATGTCATTTAAATATTCCAAAAATGGGTTTGGGCTAATAATTAGACTTTCTGGCCTATTTAACAGATTCTATCTCAATCGACCACGGAGCCTTATCTTAATTATTCTCTTAGCATGGACCATTTATATAAAGACACATAATTCGATAAGTGAAGTTTGTTATTTATTGTATTTTTATTGCATTACTATTGTGTCATTTTTGAGTAAGGTAACTAATTTAAACATTATAAAATCTATCGGGTGAGAAGACACCGCCCCTCCTTTTTTCTACAAGAAAAGCTAACTTAGGACGTGCCTCAATTCAAAAATTGTGAGGACAAACCTGAAATTTGAAGAGCACAAAAAATATACGATCAAATCGGGTGCCAATAGTGAACAAAGATGTTAGCAATAACTCTATATAAAATCAAGCCACTCATCCATACGAAAATGTTATTCATGGATTCATTTTAAGATAGTTTTATATATTAAAATTATGTGTTGATTATGGGTACTGTTATAAAATTTAGAACAAGTCAACTCTAAAAGTTGGACTTCAAGACAAAGAAGACGCATGATGAATTTGGCTCGCCTTAAGGTCCCTAAGTTGCAACTCTAAAAATGGGTTCAATAACTAGTCTTTTTGGCCTATTTAACAGATTTCATCTCAATCGATCACGTAATTTCATCTTAATCATTCTCTCAACATGGAACACTTATATAAAGACAAAACATCTAATAGGTAAAGTGTGTCATTTATTGTACTTTATTATATTATTATTGTGTCATTTTTTAATAAAATAATTAACTTAAATATTGTAAAATCTACCGGGCGAGAAGACACCGCCCTCGTAGAAAAGCTAACTTAAGGTGTGACAAGATTTAAAGATTGTGAAGACAATCTTAAATTTGAAGAGCACATAAAATTAAAGTATACAATCAAATTGTGGTGCTAATGGTGATTGGCGTGTGGTACTATGGTTGTAACTGGGGAAGTTTCATTAGCACATAAATTAATCTCTTCTTTTTAGCCCTTTTAATTTTATGATCAACGAAGGAGCAACTAATAAACTTATCCTCCTATCAAAATGATGCCATCACAAAGGGTTTCTTAATTAAAGACTAGTAAGCAAAAGTTCACATATATATATGTATCAATGGTAATTATCTTGGTTTAGTTATTGTGAGTGGTTTAGGTTTAGCACGGTCTCGATCACTTTTTTTTTTAGTGTGTCTTCATGTTTTAATCCATCTTTCTTTTAATATATATCTAAACTTATCTACAACCTAATTATCTAGAAATTAATTATTCCCCACTTTTTTATTAATTGTCTTTTATTTTAAGTAAAAAAAAATTATGCGCATTGTGACGGTTAGAGGTTTTAGTATATTTTTAAAAAATATATAAACAAAATTTTATTGATTTTATGATGTTCATAGGTTAAATAATATAAAATTGACTTGCAAACTCAAATTACCCAATGCCTTTTTATTTTTTTGTTACATAAAAAATTACAAAAAAAATATTCATACATTAAAAGGTATAGAAAAAGGTATGAAAAGATCCAAACCCACCAATCTTATTATTATTATCATAAAGGGCAAATCACTACCAACTATGATGTATTATCAAATTGATTTTACAATCTTAATTAATTTTAAGATTATAATCATATTATCATATGGTAATAATGGAGCCATAGTATTTCTAGTTCGAATTTTTTTAGTCTAGAAGCTTTGATATGTTTGGTGAGTGATTGATGCCAAATACAACTTGCGTTGGCAATGCCACATGGGTAGGGCAGGCTTTCTCATGCTTGGCCTCAAAATTCAATAATTCACTTCATATCTTGCCTTGTATCATGTTGTACATCACTATTCATCCCATATCTTGCTTTAATTATAATATCTCTTTATTATTGACGATGCTACGTAAATTTATCATGCATCTTTAAATTTTTTATTTTTGACTTAAAAGTTTTTAAAATTTTTATTTTTTGCCTGATCGGTATCCATTTTTTTTTGAAAAGTTAAGACTTATTTGACAAAAATAAAAATTTAAGAGACATCCATGCCAAATACATGATATTTAGAGAATATTTAAGTGGAAAACTTAAAATTTAAGAAATGTATGATTAATTTATTTAATTCTATTAACAACATAAGAGTGTTGTGACTAATTTTAAAAAGATAAAAATTAATTAATTCATTATAAAATTAAAATGATGCTCAAATTAAATAATTAATTCAAATTTAGAGGAGTATGTCATTAATCTTTTAATTTTATAAAAGTATAATTAAAATGCAAAAATAAAAAAAAGGGAGAATACTAGTGGATCCATGCACGTTGTTCAAAACGCGTGTGTACAGCGGCCGACATGTCAAGCATCAGCTGTCACGTGTCAAAATCAGGTCGCCTGATTCCAGACATATGTTTCTTTGAAATGGAATGACGTGACATATAATGATTGGCTGTAAATAAAGAAATATTAGATTATTATAAATATTAAATGAAAATATTATTAAAAAATTAATTAAATCCTTAATGAGTTTAGGAATTCAAGACGTTTTTGCTTTCGTGGTCGGATCGCAGATGAATCCGAATATGCAGCGTGAAAACTGGAGACTCTATAACGAATGATCGTTCGGGCGAGGGCCCCGCCGGAGGCGCCATCCATCGTCATCGTCGAAAAGCAGAGATTTTGAATTTTGAGTGAAGAATTGGGCGCTTGGCTCGTTCGTTCGTCGGCTTGGGTTGGGGTTCCCCCACCCGGTAGTGCTTTCGTACGGCGAGGACGGTCGAGGATTGTCCACCAGAAGCAATCCCCACCTTCTTCTTTCTCTCCTTTTATATTAACACGCCTCTTTACTGTTCTCTCCTTTTCGCTAATTAAAATCATCTTTGATGCGTGCAAGGCTCATGCGGTGTTGCCACGTGTTGTTGTATTATCATACCAGCGTGAGGTTATTTTTATAGTATTTTAATTTTAATATTTGTTATTTAATTTTTAATATTAATTAAAAGACGAGACTCAATTAAAAACCCAATGAGTCTACTAATTATTATCTTAAACCGCCGCTCTTAACTTGGTAAATTAATATGTTATATTTGACCTTAAAAATTAAGAGGTCAATTTTAAGGTAACTCTATATTTAAAAAAAAAGTATCATTGACTAGCTCACATTGCACTCGCTTTTCAAGATTTATATTTGAAATCTTTGAGTGATGGTTTGAGTGGGTTGATTGGAGTAAAATATAAAAAAAATGTTATTAAAATTTTATTTTTACGTTCAGAATTAATCATGAGTCATACTTTTATGCTTAAAACTCGTCAAAAAAAATATATAAATGAGCTATGAGGAGCTTATGGAGTAAGACATCTCACATTTGCCCTATTGCTTCTAACATTTGTCTTTTGTCCCTCTTTTGACTTCTTTTTTTTTTTTTAGTTTAAATATTAAAATAATTCTCAATAATTTTTAAGATCGTCTTCACTATTTTTTTTTTTTTTTTGGTCTTACATAAGGCTCAAAAGGCTTGGTAATTAGCTTATGTCACAGCGACATTAGTTATTAAATTATGTGTTTCCCCAACTATATTAGTGGTCCTTCTTTTTCATCGTCAATTTTTATTTAATTTTATTTATTTATATTTCATTAAATTATTTTATAAAAAGAAAGACAAAGACATGGGTTCGATCATGAAGTAAAATCACAATTAATTAAACATATCTCATGCGATGTGAGCCAGCCTCCAAGTGTTTAGGTATGTATTATATATGGAAGCTGAAAACCATAAATAATAATTTATTGAAAAGGAAAGAAAAATAAAGATGCCAGGCCAGTGTGAGAAATGGTGGTGTTCGTAAGTGGGAAGGCCACTAAAGTGATGAAGCTCTCTCTCTCTCTCTCTCTCTTCCAGCAACATATTATGATCCATGGAAGAAGCCAAAAGTAAAATGGGGAATGAGTTGGTGGCAAAGTCGTGGATGCACCACCATCTCCTATCTCCCAGTGTTAATTTTTGAGATAAGTTAGGTTTTTGTCTTCGTGCACTTCCTTCTGTTCCTCTTTCATTTCTTCTGCCTTGTTTACTTCTTGCCTAACTAATTCCCTTTAGTCCACACGTTATCATGACCTTTCCTCCCCAAATATGCTAACAACACGAGTAAATATTTAATATCATTGTGATGTTACATCATTGTATGTGTCATGTTCCAATTGTATCTTCTTGTATATAAATATGACTTTGAATAAAGGTAAAATTTTGTTTCTGTTATTAAACTTATTCGCTGATTTGTATTTAAAATCCATATAACCGAGATGAAAATGTTTTTCAAATATTTAAGAGTTTTTTGAGAAGTTTCGTTACGTTTGAAAATATATTTTTGTAATCTTTTTATTTGTTATTTATTTAAATTGGTCGCACAACTTATATATACCTATCGACATTGTAAACTAAACTAAGATAATATAATACAGAACCTTAATCTGTTGCCCGCATTGAAAGTTTATGTGGATGTCACGTGGATCAGCCAATCAATCTAGAAAGCCTAGCTGATCTGCTCAAGGATTGGGTGGGGAAAGGAAAAAGAAGGAACCGGAAGCAACAGAATTAATCAACTTTTTACATGTATGCCTTTGAGCTAAACGGTGTCGTCCTATTACGTTTATTTCAATTATTTTATTACGTTTTATATTCTTTGTTTTTAAATGCGCATTTTAGGAAAAAAGTATAAATAATCTATTAACAAAGAGAAAGCACGTGAATAGTTTGATGAACCTGATTTTCTCATCTCTCACCTCTGTAATTCTCCTTCTTCTCTCATCTTCTTCTGGATTCTTCTATTATTCGCTATAGTTCCTGCATTCTCAATATAATTGCCAGTTGGGTAGTGAAATTCCCGCTGAGTTTGGAGGTTGCAGTGTTGATTTGTGTGAGTGAGTTGTGTATAATCTTGTCAATTGTAACAATTGGTATTAGAGCGGTTCAAATCTGATCGAGTTATGGAGACTAGAAGCAAGGCCATGGAAGAACACTTTAAGAAATATGATAAAGAGATCAATGAATTGGAAGTAGCCTTCCAGGATGTGAAGAATTCTGTGAAGGCTATAGATGAAAGAATAGTTGGGAGATTGGATATTGTTGTGCCACGGAAAAATGGGAGGAATAAGAAAATGAGAAATGAAAGAATTTTTCGACTCGTCGAGAAATCGCTAGCCGCTAGCCATAAGGCGTCTAGGTCATAGTAGCAAAGGCTAGCCGTTGGGCTGCCTTGCGGCAAACGCTGGTCGCAAGGCCGAGCTGCCTCGCAGCAGCCTTGCCGCGGGGACAAGTTTCCCCACGGCAGCCTTGGCCGCGAGGTAACAGCTTGTCGCGAGGCCCAGCTACCTCACGGCAAGCGCTGGCCGCGAGGCCGAGTTGCCTCGCGACAGCATTTGTCGCGGGGCTCGGCTGTCGCGCTACAGCCTTTGCTGCGAGGCCGGGCTACCTAGCGGTAGCATTTGCCGCGAGGCCTAGCTGCCTCGCAATAGCCTTTACCGTGAGGCCCAGCCACCTCGCGACAATCTTTGCTGCGAGGTGCAGCCGTGGTAGACAGCCACAAGCCTCCTTGAGATGGCTCCATGGCAGCCTCCTCCTTTTCGTTTCAATCCATTCGGTAGCCGCCAAGTGTTGGCACCAGCCACCCTTGAGAATCTTGCCCTACAAATACCCAGCTACAAGACATTGAGGAGGACTTCCAATTTTTGGTAAAATCTAGACACTTTGAATGCACTTTTACTACTTTCGTGAATATTGGGATTCAAGACTGACTTTGGCATTCGAAGGTCTTTGCGGGGGAAGATTCCTGCGAGCCTTCTAACCCATTTTTTGAGCATCAATAGGGTCAAAAGCTTGCGGCGAGACCTCGCAGCGAAGGAAAAAGCTTGCAGCGAGACCTCGTGGCGAAGGCAAAAGCTTGCGGCGAGACCTAACAACGAAGGCTAAAGCTTGCAGTGACACCTAGCGGTGAAGGCTAAAGCTTGCGATGAGATCTTGTGGCGAAGGTAAAAAGCTTGCGGCGAGACCTAGCAGCTAATGCAAAACCTTGTGGCGAGAGCTAGTGGCGAAGCCTTGTGGCAAGAGCTAGTGGCGAAAGCTTGTGGCAAAAGCTAGTAGAGAGAGTTAGTGGCAAGAGCTAGTGGCGAATCCTTGTGGCAAGCATCCTAGCGACAAACTCTCTTGAGGCGACATCTCTTACGACAACCTAACTTCACCCCACCCCGAGCTTGAGTGGACCCCATATCATAAATTTTAATTGTTGTATTTTGGCAACAACAGATACAATCGAAGGAGCCATAGTGAAAATGAATAAGAGAATGGCTGATATGACAGATAAATTTGTACTCTCACTGATGGCCCAAATGGCTAATGGGAAAGGGAATGGAAAAGAGAAGATGGAAGAAATATCCAGTTCACCCTTCTCTGGGACTGGAATTTTGGCTGCAGCTCCTGGTAATTCTTATTACACCTTTAGCAGATATGATGGTAGGATGAATATTAAACTACCCAAAACAGATTTCTCTTATTTTAATGGGGAGGGGCCTAGGGAATGGTTGCGAAAAGCCAGAAAATATTTTCAAATTCATCAAGTGCCTGATGACTTGAGAGTTGGCATAGTTGAGATGTACTTAAGGGGCAAAGCAAACATATGGTTTCATAGTTTTATAGCTAGTCATCCTAGTGCTAGCTGGGGAGTGTTTGCAACGGAGGTGTGTAAGAGGTTTGCGGAGACCATGGGAGAAGAAGTAATTGAGACCTTTAGTAAAATCAAACAAAAAGGTGGAGTGAGTGAGTATCAGGAGTTGTTTGAGGAATTAAAGGCACAAGTCATGATGGCTCTACCCCACTGACCTGAGAGCTACTACATATCAATTTTCACCAGTGGACTCAGGGAGGAAATCAAGTCTATGGTGAAGATAATGAAACCCCACTCATTAGCCCAAGCCTTTGAGATTGCCTTTCTATAAGAATCAACCATCCATGCCTTATCCAAAAATTCCAGACTTAAGAAGCCAACCCTGTAATACCCAAGAATTTCAAAAGGACTCAAGAGTAAAATATATTGGGGTAAAAGTAAAATTTCAGATAAATTGAGGGTATAAGGGTAATTTCTTATCGCTATGAATGATCGAATCAACTGTAGGGAGTGCCTTGGAACTGAGATATCTAAGGAAAATGTTACAGTATTGATGAGCATATCGAGAAATAATTTTTAGCATCGAGAGAGATTGAATCAAGAACAATTTTTGATACAACTAAAATGCAGCTGCGATTTAGACTGCAAAATCGAATTATCGTAGGGGACTTTCAGGAAGTTAACGAAAGCTTAAAGGGGCTTCGATTTTTCATAAGAAACAACCCTTCAGCAGTTTTAGGAATAAACAAAAAAGGTTTACCACCAAAATAAAGATTCGGGCCTAAGTGCAGTTTTTCGAAATTTCTAGAGGGAGATCGAAACGATATTTTTTCAGAATCTTCGGGGGTCAAATGAAAGTTTTAGGACTTGAGGAACTTAAATGCAATTATGCAAAGTTGAGGGGTTGTGTAAAAATGGGTCAAAGTAAGAAAGCCAAAGTTGAGGGGCCAAAATACAATTTCAAGAAAAATCCCCAAGCAGCCATGGCCGACCAGCCATCATTTAGCCTAATTTGGCCACGGGAGACTCAAGGAAGTGGCTGGGGGGGAGGGGGGGCTTAGGGTAGGCCAAGACAAGCTTCTTGGCCAACAAAACGGCCAAAATGGCGTTGAAATCGGGCCAACTTTTGGCCGAAAGTGGTCAAAAGTTTGGCTATTAATAATCGAGTTTTGGGTTGCTTTTGGTGGGTTTGGAACTCATTAAGGGCAATAGGAGACATCGGATGCCTTGGTTTGCTAGAGATTCGTCGTTTAGAGGTTTTTGGCTTCAAATCGAGGCCTTTTTCAAACAAATTGAGAGACAAAACCACGGGGCTTTTGTTGCCCATGGCCTGAGGAAGCTTTTTGGAGAATTTGAGCTATTTTGGATGAGGTTTGGTAGGGTTTTGAGGCCTCGCCAGAGTCGGGAAGCGGTCCACCTGGCCGAGCTTTTGGTCGGTCCGTTGACGGGCTTCCAGTGCTTCATTCGAGCTTTAAGATAAGCCAAATGGATCGACTGGATGAGGTAATCAAACTGGTGGAGAGAACCAGAAGCTCCGGTGTGTTGGAGCTAGAGAAGAAGGCCGGCGAGTGGCCTTTACTCGTAGTTTTCATGCGCAGAAGCCTGGCCGGACCTTCGGGTGGCGTGTGAGGGCGAGTTCAGCTAAGGAAAAATCGGAAAAAAAATCCCAAAAATCCTAGAAAAATGTGATCTAGGTGTTTGTACAAAAAGATTTGGATTTGACCTTCCTAATGTCTCAATTTTCTGACTGACCAGCCTCATTTTGGGTGAAATCGAAGCAACGAGATAAGATCAGTAATTTTCTTTTGAAGTTCATAGGTTATCATAAATTGTTGTAAAAAGATATTTGAGAAAATAGTTCTGAGGGTATTTATTCGAATTTTTAGAAAGGAAAATGGGAGAAAATTAAGGAAAATAGGAAGAAATTAGAATATTGAGATATTTTGTGATAAATATCATTTATAGGATTGTTGTGCTCGAGAAATAGTTATTGGTGCAACTTTTGGAGTTTGGCATGAAAATTGAGGCCGTGCACGCAAATTGAGGTAATATGCGTTTCTTGAGATATTTCAAACTTCATGCCAAGGTGAGTGGTTTTAACCCAAGAACTTATATTTATGATATGATTGCTATATTATGCATGCTATTATGAATGTTATGATCATTTTGTCATATTGCATGAAAAGTCGTGATTTGCATGGCACGATTTTATTGGCATATTGATATACGTGCATGGGATTGAGATGTCTCCCTGATAGTGTAGCCGTAATTCTCCAAGGGTAATTGATGGAATAACGTTAGGATTATCTTGTCAGAGGTGCCAAGATTCTTCCTAAAATTTCGTGCTAGGCTTGTGGGCCAGGGAAGTTACACTAGGACAAATGTTTGTTCATGTTATTTGTAACATTATGTATCGAACAATAGGAAGGACCGGAACAACTTACCCTGATGAGTTTACGCGAACTTCCCAAGGGGTCACCCATTTTTGAGCTTCCCCAACTCAAGCATGCTTAACCCACGAGTTCCTTGCCTACATTCAGCCCAAAAGGTATCCAACTGGTGTTGTTTCCTTTCTTACTTATCCTCGATATATACTACTATTCTTTGGGCTCTTAGGGTATTACATTCTCCTCCTTTAAGCACATGATGTCCTCGTTATGCGACCTTACAACTGGTCCCAGATCTTCTCCCCTTTGAGGGCTGCCATCTTAGAAGCCTGCCAAAAGTCGCTCCTTGTATAGGCCCTCGAGCCCTAGCGCCACTCCTCGCCCTTATCGGACCACCTTCATCAATGGTCGACTCTGATACCACCTGTAATATCCCGCATTGAGCAATAGGAAGGACTATAACAACTTACTTTGATGGGCCTACATGAATTTCTCAGGGGGTCACCCATCTTTGAGCTTCTCCAGCTCAAGCACGCTTAACCCAAGAGTTTCTTGCCTACATTCAGCTCAAAAAGTATCTAGCTAGTGTTGTTTCCTTCCTTATTTATTTTCGATATATACTACTATTCTCTGGGCTCTTGGGGTATTACATTATTGCATCATGCGTTTATATATATATTTTTGGACCCTCACTAGAAGTTTCATCTTCTAATTAGGTTATACCCCTGGAACATTTAAACTTTCTAGTTAGGATTTGCAGCTATGGCAAGGGGATGATTGATGACGTGGCCGATAGGTTCAGTGAGTTGTTCTGGTAGATGCTCATTCGTGAGGACTCAAGATATGTTTTTAGTCATGGTTAGAAGATTATATTATATTTAAGATCATGTATAATTGTTACGATTTAATGTATTTTTGAGGAATTGTCAGATTGTATCTAAGGTGCTCATTTGTTATCTCTTAATGATAAGTCTCCATGTATTTAAGTATTTGATGATACGATGGTACAGATTCTTATGTTATGATTAAACCAAATTTGATTATGTACCATATCAGGTTTCGATTTTAAGCTTCCGCATTTGTGATGATTACCCGTCTTAGCTTATTGATTCTTATTCTGGTATGCTGAGAAGGTAAAACGGGATTGTCGAGAAATAATTTATATATAAAAAAAAATTCTCGAAATCCCTAAATTATTTAATGTTCGGAAAAGCGGAGCGTTACAAACCCTACCTCTAAAAACTTACTCCTCTTAGAAACCAAACTTCCCATACACTCAGAACTTCAACACTGCCTAAAAACCAAATCCCAACAGCTTACCAAACCCAACAAATAAATACAAAACCATTACCCCAATTGATATTCATACCAAAAAAGCCTAGGACTGTGCTTTAGGTGTGATAAGAAATACACACCAGATCATGTTTGCAAGAACATAATGCTGAATTTCATCGTCGTAGATGAGGAGGATAATGGAAAAGAACCGAAAGTAGGGGAAGAAGGTTCTAATGATGAGAATGACACTAATGAGTTGATGCAAATTTCTGTGAATGCTTTGTGGGGAAATACTAAGCATAAGTGCATCAGAATACAAGGAAGAGTGAAGGGTATGAGGGTGTCAATTTTGATTGATAGTGGAAGCACACATAGCTTCATTGATGAGAAATTAGTGAAATCATTAGGGTATGAGATCAAAAGGGATAACCCTATGATTGTAAGAGTGGCCAATGGTGAAAAACTGGAGAACATGGTTATGTACCAGCCCATCTGCTGGCAGATGCAAAAATATGAGTTCCAATTTCAGTTGAGAACTCTAAACTTGGGGGGAAATGACATGGTGTTAGGGATCAACTGGCTGAGCCAATTACTTGTGATTTTGTAGAGGGCCATATGAGTTTCAAATATAAAGGAGAAACGGTGACCTTCAGGAGGGAAAATAGTAGCAGCATTGCAATGATGACTAGTGTAGAGTTAGAAACTTGGTTGAAGGACTAGGAATGTGGCATAATAGCTCAACTATATTCAATAGTGAAAGAAGAGTTAACAGATGTACTTGAAGAAATCAAAACAATTCTAGACGAATTTGAAGATGTTTTTTAAACTCCAACAGGCTTACCCCCTGAAAGGTGCCATGAGCATCAGATTGTACTTAAGGAAGGGGCACAACCTTTTATGTGCTTTTGTACAAAAAATTGAAGTAGAAAGACTAGTACAGGAGATGCTGGACTCAGGGATCATCTAAGTTAGTAGCAGCCCCTTTGCTTCTCCTATTTTACTGGTTAAGAAAAAAGATGGTACTTGGAGGTTTTGTGTTGATTATAGACAATTAAACCAATTAACCATCAAGGACAAATATTCAATGCCAATGATAGATGAATTATTTGATGAATTAAATGGGGCTAAGTGTTTTTCTAAGATAGACCTTAGGGCTGGATATCATCATATCATGGTGAAAAAGGAGGATGTGTATAAAACATCTTTTAGGACTCACCAGGGGTTGTATGAATTTAAGGTTATGCCTTTTGGGCTGACCAATGCCCCTGCCACTTTTCAAAGTTTAATGAAGAAGGTTTTCCAAAGTTATTTGAGGAAGTTTGTTTTGGTGTTTTTTGATGATATACTGGTGTACAGTCTAGATGTTGAGAGCCATTGCAACCATCTAAGGACAAGGGTGCTGAAAGAGAATCAACTGTTTGCCAAGCTCAGTAAATGTAATTTTGGGCAGTCACAAGTTGAGTATTTGGGCCATATTATTAACCAACATGAAGTGTCTACTGATCCTAAGAAAATAAAAGCTATGCAAAACTAGCCAAGTCCCAAGAACTTGAAGCAGCTCAGGGGTTTTTTGGGGCTCACTGGATATTATAGAAAATTTGTTAAGGGTTATGGATCGTTGGCTAAGCCTCTGACGGATTTACTAAAGAAATATGGTTTTGTTTGGAGTGAGACTGTTGAATCAACCTTTAACCATCTCAAAATGACCATGAGCACAACCCTTATACTAGCTATACCTAACTTTGATTGCCCTTTCATAGGGGAAATTGATGCATGCTATGGTGGTTTAGGGGCTGTTTTGATGCAGAACGGAAAACCTATAGCCTATTACAGTACAACCATTAGCCCTATAAAATTGGGACTATCCATATATGAGAAGGAATTGTTGGCTTTCGTGTCTGCAGTTAGTAAATGGAGACATTATTTAGAGGGGCTTCATTTTGTAATTAAAACTGATCATCAGTCTCTCAAGTTGCTCCTTGAGCAGAGAATCACCACTCTTTTGCAGCAAAAGTGGTTGACCAAACTGATAGGGCTTGATTATGATATCCAGTATAAGAAAGGGACTGAGAATTGTATTGCAGATGCCTTTTCCAGGAGGTTTGTGATTTTTGAGGAATGCAATGCTGTTATAACACAAATTCCAGCTAAGGTACAGGAGGCTATAGAAAGTTATGAGGGGGACCAGGTTGCTAGTAACATTATCCAATCACTAACCTTGGATTCTAATGCAGCTACCGATTATAAATATCACAATGGAGTTCTGAGGTACAAAGGGAAATTATACAATGGGGCTAGTGGTGGAATCAAACGAAAGCTTATACAATGCATACATGATTCGCAAGAAGAGGGTCACTCAGGGATACATGCAAGCATCCACAGAGCCAAGCATCAATTTTACTGGCTTGGAATGACCCAAGACGTTAAGAAAATAGTGCTGCAATGTGAAGTCTATCAAAGGTGTAAGGATGAGCATATACTATACCCTGACTTACTCCAACCTTTACCAGAACCCACCCAACCATGGAGTCATATCTCTATGGATTTCATTGAAGGCTTACCTTCCTCTGAGGGAAAAACAGTTATACTAGTGATCGTGGACAGGCTTACTAAATATGGCCACTTTGTACCGCTATAACACCCTTACATAGCCAAGAAGATAGCACAAATTTTCTTGGACAACATTGGTAAATTACATGGAATTCCTCAGAGTATTGTTTCAGATAGAGATAAAGTGTTCACTAGTATCTTTTGGTCAGATTTATTCAAATTTTTGGGGACTAAACTACAAATGAGCTTAGCCTACCATCCTCAAACGGATGGCCAGATTGAAAGGCTCAATTAGTGCTTGGAATTATACTTGAGATGTATGTCTTATGCTCAGCTTAAGACATAGATTAAGTGGCTATCATTAACAGAGTGGTGGTACAATACCACTCATCATACTGCCATCCAAAGAACCCCTTTTGAAGCCTTGTATGGGTTTCTTTCACCTCATTTGGCATTTGGGCCTTATTAGCAGACAAAAGTAGCCTCAGTTGAAGAAGTATTATAGGAAAGGTATCAGATGGATAAGAAACTTAAGGAGAGTCTGGCACAAACACGATCTAGAATGAAGTTCTATGCAGACAAAAAGAGAACATAAATAGAATTCCAAGTAGGAGAATGAGTGTATTTGAGGTTGCACCCTTATTAGCAACAGTCCTTGGCCAAAAGAGTGAATTACAAACTCAGTCCCAGATTCTATAGCCCATATGAAATCACATAAAAGATTAGAATAGTGGCTTATAGATTAGCCCTCCTTGAGGCAGCTAAAATCCACCCCGTTTTTCATGTTTCTCTTCTCAAGAAGAAAATATGGGACTGTTGACATTTGGAATTGGTCGATCGTGATTCGTTGGTCCGCACTAGTGTAATGAATCTGAGAGGGAGAGAATGGGTTATCTGGTTCGATTTGTTGACCTGCCAGTCGATCCCTGCAAACTACTCCAATGCTCTAGTGAGTAAACGAGTAAGTAAATGCAGAGTATCAGCAAGTTGGAAGAAAAAAACATACTAGGGCTCTTGGAAAAGCTGGTTGATATATGGGAGGAGGAGATGTTCTCCTGCATGTGCCGTACGTCTGCAGGTGATGGGACAGAATATCCGGCGCCGACGAAAATGCCCATGCAGTAGCAAGATGCCGATGGGACCCTCATTAATGTGGATGGGATTTGTCATTAATGAGGATGAGATCTAAGGTGGAAGTGCAGAAATCCAGATGCAACTGTAATGATGTTGTTGTAAGGGGCCAGGATGGGACTGCCCCTAGCCCACTAATATTCTCTGGCGCATGACTTTCTCATTATGCTACCTAATTGGCTAGGTTGACGAACTGCAAGAGTCATTGGATCTCGCTCGAAGTGTAGTTGGGAGCTCGCTCGAATAGGCCGGCAAGCTAAAGGCATTGTTGGGAGCTCGCTTGGCCTTGCGATCCGAGCTTGGACTCCAGAAATGTGCTAGCTTGTTTCGACGAATTCAGCTCGAGGTCTACTGGGCCTCACGCGATTGGGCGGGTCTGCTAAGTTGAGCCCAGTCCATAAGAAGTAGAGCGGGAAATACCCGTAACATGAACCAAGCAGTAAAAGTGGCTGAACTTCCCATTACAGATCCAAGCTAGGACACATAATTTTACCCTTAGAAAATCTTAAAAACAAAGGACTTACTTAAAAGGAGGGGCAAGGTGATCTTATGGCTGATTAAATGGAAGAATCGTAGTCTTGAAAAATCCACTTGGGAATAAGCTGAAGAAATATTGAAGAAATTTCCAAACTTCGAACCTTGGGGACAAGGTTATGGTAAGGGGGAGGGATGTCACGTGGATCAGCCAATCAATCTGAAAAGCCCAGCTGATCTGCTCAAGGATTGAGTGGGGAAAGGAAAGAGAAGGAACCAGAAACAGTAGAATTAATCAACTTTTGACACATATGCCTTCGAGCTAAACGGTGCCGTCCTATTACGTTTATTTCAACTATTGTATTACGTTTTATATTCTTTATTTTCAAATGTGTCTTTTAGGAAAAAGTATAAATAGTCTGTTAGTAAAGAGAAAGCACGTGAATAGTTTGATGAACCTAATTTTCTCATCTCTCGCCTTTATAATTCTCCTCCTTCTCTCATCTTTTTCTGGGTTCTTTTATTATTCGCTATAGTTCTTGCATTCTCAATACAATTACCAACTATGTAGTGAATTTTTCGTTGGGTTTCGAGGTTGTGGTGTTGATTTGTGTGCGTGGATTATGCATAATCTTGTCAATTGTGATAGTGGAGTAAAGCAAGGTGCATGGGACCCAAGTTGGTCCCCACAATTGGGCCCCACACCTATCTATCTATTACCATGTCAGTGACGACTAACTTATCAATTTTCATACAATACATTTCAATATTTCTTTCTCAACTCTATTCTTTCAAGTCTCTAACAAAAAAACGCTACATAGCTTAGATAACTTCAAAGCTAACTATGCACTAGTAAGAGAAAATATATATATTTTTAGGCTTCCGCCCAATGGGCAGCCTCTATCTATGTTTAATGGGTTGTAGCCCCACCCAAAATATTCACTTTAATTGTGGGCCTAAGTTTGGTTGACATGGCCCAGTTATGATGTGGGCGGGCTAAAACTAATCTATTGGGCCGTTAATTCGGCCCAATGAATATAGTTCAAGGCAAAGTCCATTGATTCTGTGCAAACAAAATTCTAATTGTTAATAGGGCCCGCTTATAAACAATCAGTTGTGTACACTTTTCGGGTTTTAAAATGGCTTCTTTAACCATCTTACGTGCTTTGTTTAGCAATAAGAAACAACGAAATTTGGAAATATTATTTAGGAGTTCAAAGGTTTGAAATTATTGGTTTGTCTCATAAGCTCGTAATAAAATGTGGTACATAGATTAGTGTTGATTTCTTACCTTCATATATAAAAACGAGAATCTAAATTAAATATTTTTTTAAAAAAATAAAATATCTCGTAATCACCTTAAAAATTGTTAATTTATTAGTCATTTTATTTTCTTTTTTTCAACCCAATAAAAAAAACTTCGAATTTGCAAGAATCCACCAAGATGGTACACGAAGTAGGTAATGGGGAAGGCTAAATTTACAAGCTCGAGTTATAAAGTGTCATTTTTACCATCTTTTGGGGTTTAATTGTATTATTATTATGATCGTACGGTTCATGAATTTATCAAAAAAATTTAAAGTCTATAATTTTATCAAAAAGGGCTTGCGGTGACAGGGACTTTAAATTGTAAGAATGGCAGTTAGGACTAGGAGGAGAGGGCAGTGGGTACGATACGAGGGTGAGAGTTGAATTAGGTGGAGCATGGCATGGGGCGTCACCAGCCATTCATCATGCACACAATCCACCTACCACAATGACCATTTTCAATTAGTTAGGTTTCACGAAAAGAAACTCTTGTGTCATGGATAAAAGCCTATTATAGGGTCAAGTAAGCCTAAAAATTCAAAATATCTTTTTAAGTTAAAAGGTATAAATTTTTTATATGCGAAAGGTCACACAAAGTGTGCAAACACGATAAGTGCGACGTTTAAAAATCCTTTTGAATACTCCAAGAAGATGATAGATAATTATCCATAGCAAATTTTAAATTCTAAAATGGTTATAAAATATTTGGATAAGTATTATCTCTAAAAAGGATAAGATAAATATCATCTATCAAGATAAACGGTATCTGTAATTCTGTTACATTTTAAATCGCTCCGTATTTCTAAATAGGCAGGTATGCATTCTTGAAAGGGAATGACGTATTTGATACTATTTCAATACAGTTTCTTTCATTATACTCAATATCTAACTGAAACGTCGGAGTGTTTGAGCGGGGACCTCTCCGCGCCCTCTGACTGTTTTCTTATTTTTGCAGGTTCAGGCGGATTGAAGACGACGTTTCCATTCTACAAATTTATTATTGTATCTATGTCACAACAGGAACAAAGAGAAATAAATATGATATATGAAATAAAAATAAATAATATTTTATAAAAATATAAAAATAGAAATACATAAATAAAGAATATAGATTTCTTATAAATATAATTTTTAATATAAAAATTATAAAATATAATTATTTAATCAAATATAAACATAAATTCTAATATCTATTAAAGTAACTATATATATAAATTATTTATATTTCTAACGAAGTCATCGGGATAGCATAGAAGGAATTGTTTTTGTTTCTAAGGTGGTTGAAGAACATAAATGTGTTTTCAAATTGAAAATGTATTTTTAATATTTTTCAATATTGGGATATGGTTTCAAAACGTTTTCAAAATTACAAAAACGATTCCAAAATATTTTTTTGATATTTCTTGACATTTCAAGGTAGGAAACGTTTCGAAAATGCCGAAACAACACTGTTCCTTTGGTGTTTCCCAAGAAAAGTACCGAGGCCAAGAATGACCTAATTAATGGGTCAAGGTCATTTGTGACTCTAAGAGTGCGTTTGGTATAGAAGAAATTTTTAAATTTTTGAGAATGTTAAGTTGAGAATTTATATTCTTATATTTAGTATTTTTTAAAAAAATAATCTTAAAAAAATAACATTCTCAAAATTTATTTTTAATCTATTTTTTCACAAAAAGATTTTCATGGGAGTTAGAAATCTTGGATTCCCATAAATTTGAAAAAAAAATTAATAAATAGAAAATTTAAAACACTCGTTATGTACTCTCTTATAACCCCACGATCCTTTCATGATTATTTTTGTCATAACTTATTTTTTATAAATATATATATATAATATATATGTTTGTATGAATAATATATACACGTATTCATACAAATATATATTATGTATATATATACACATATACATAATAAAAAATGACATTTTTAACTTTCTAAAAAATTGTGAGTTCTAATATTTTATATATTAGAAAGAATATATTATTTTTAAATAAAAAATTAAATAAGGATAATTTTGAAAGAAAAAACATAGATTTTTAGGAATGTAGTATTTAAACCAAATATAAGAATGTAAAATTTTTAAAAAAAATACTCGCAATTTCTGAGAATGTTTAAATTTAAGCAAATATATAATTACATAAATTCTGAGAATTTTTTATTCTCAAGAATATTTTCAGGAATTATAAATTTCAAGAATTTAAAATTTTCTTCCGTACCAAATGCCCCCTAAATAAAATATATATCTGTCAACTGAATTGAATTTTAAGTATTATTAATAATATTTATCTTAACATATACTTCATATGATAATTTTAGCATTAATCATTACCAAAATGAAAATGTTATATACACACACAGGCATAAACCTTGTATGGAAATTCCTATCAAATATTAGTTTTCTTATCATTTATTTTGGATAAAATTACTAAAAGGACATTTAATTTTTATGGTGTTTTCGAATTTAAATTTTTTCAAGATGGATATCTAAATTTCTATTTTGTTTGTCGGATTTAATTAATGTTAATTATCAATTAGTAATATGATTATCACCTAAGCTCGCAGAGATAAATTTAGGGATGCTTTATAAAAGAAGAGAGAGGGGCTTCTGAAGGTAGTGTTTAATGAAAGGTAGCGGCCTAGAGGTGTCAAAAGGGCCGGACGGGCCGGGCTTTGGCCCGGCCCGTTACTGTTCATACGGGCCGGGCCGAGCCCGGCCCCCATTGGAGGGCCGGGCTGGGCCAAAGAAATTGGGCCCACGGCCCGGCCCGGCCCGTGGCCCGTTGGGCCCTTATGGGCCGGGCCCATGAGGCCCTTATGGGCTAGTAAGGCCCTTACTCATTTTTTTTTTAATTTTGTTATTCTTAGGTAATTATTGATATTGGATGCTAAAAAATTTAATTTCGCAATATATATAAATAATAACCATCAATTAATTTATTTAAAATTTTTAAGTTAAATTTTTTATATATTTAAATTATAAATAAACATTCTCCTTTTTATATGTACATTATTTTTCATATCAATTCACAACAAAAATTATAAGGCATATAGAATTTTGAAATATAAAATAATGAAATAATATTTAAAACTTAAGAATTAAGATAGAAAATATTTAAAAAAAACAAATTAATTTTTATATATGTATTATTTTGATATTTATATATGTATATATTATATGTATTATTTTTTAAAAAATTATTTAAAAAAAAAAAGGCCGGGCCCACCGGGCCCGGCCCACTAGGCCCTGTGGGCTAAGGGCCCGGCCCGGCCCTCTAGCCCACGGGCTGGCCCGACCCAGCCCGGCCCGGCCCTTTTGTAGGGGGGCCGTGGGCCGGGCCGGGCCCTATCAATTATAAAAGGGCCCGGGCCCGGCCCGGCCCGTTTAAAAAGCCCGTGGGCTGACTCGGGCCGGGCCGGGCCGGGCCGGGCCGGCCCTTTTGACACCTATAGGTAGCGCCTAATAAGGCCAACAACTATAGCCCATCGTAGGTAGTGTACACTCAATTGCTGCATTTAAAGTACTGATTGAAGTACCAGTAGTCGCGTGCATGACATGTCACAGTATGAGTACGTACGTATTTAACGACAATCAATATTAACCTGCAAATAGTTACTACGAGCATGTGCCGAGACTGAGCCTACCTTCCCTTGCGGTAAGGATAGGCATTGGGATTTTTTAGATTTTAGATTTTAATTTTTTTCTAACATGTTATTAGATTTAGTTGCTTATGAAATGTACCTATAAAAACAATTTCGCCGCTGGCTGGCACACTGCCTTGAGGCAATCCCAGTCTCCTATTGTTAGGAAATAGCAACATTTTAGTTAAATAAATAAAAAATTAAATAGATTAAAATTATCGATTTAGTTTAATTTTAATTATAGATCGATTTATTTCAATTTTTGAATTTGAGAATTATGGTTATTTCGATTTAATTTTATCTTTATTTAAAAAAAAACTGAAATAACATAATTTTGTTTCAATTTCTAATTTAAGGGTTTTGCTAATGTTAATGGGCATTTAATGAATTTTATTTTGTGTGTCATATGCTTCCAGATAAAATAATTGATTATATTATATTTTTATTTTAAATTATTTTTATTAATTAGTAGTAAATAATCTTATTTTATAACATTTATCAAATTAATTAAATTATTTTAGAATTAAAAATAATATATAATAAATTTATTTTCATTTAAAAATAAAATTTATATACCATACATTAGCTGTTTGGTCGAAGCATACATGTATTGGTTGGGAAACAAGTGGCTCCCCTCACCAGTCCTGGCAGATCCCAACTCCCAGTCGTCGTCCAGTCGCCACCTAACCCCCGCCGCCTCCCCACCCCCCCCCCCCCTCTCTCTCTCTCCTGCGTCCGAAAAAGCACGTGAGTGCGTGCATGAGATTGATTTGACGTCCGCTTGGGATTTAATTTTAATTTTTTTTAATTATAACAAAATAAATTTTTTGTACGTGATTTTTACCCGAAATTATTGATATTGTCTTATATTTATATTTAATCAATATTTATATAATTTTATATTTATATTTTATTATTGAATTTTGAAAATGCACGTGTCACCTTTTTAAGATTAGCTTAATAAGATTGAACATTTAAGGTTTGAATTTAGAATTATTGTGTTAATAATGTAAAATTGCATATATATATATATATATAAAAGATAAAATTTACGTGATTTGACAAATAATGCTTAAGTTCATAGCAACACTATTTATAAATGAAATTAAAAAATAAAATTTTTATTTATAGACAAAAATAAGTAAGACTCTTGTGTCTTCTTGACATAGACATTACGAATTAAATTAATTTTTATATTTTTAATATTAATATATTAAAAATTAAAAAATATAGTCTTGTTTGAATTTCATCCATAGTCTCTGAAAAGGTGGGGTTATTTAAAATTTTAAAAAATATATTTAAAAATTTATATTATAGCATTTAATATCTGGTTATAATTATGGTGGGGTGATTAATTTCAAAATAGTTTTGTCTTTGAATTTTAAACGTGACACGTCACATGGTACAACTAGCTAGACTGTGAAATGATATGATATTTGGTATAGATTAATAGATTTAATTTAAAAATATTTATTAGGGACATTTTGAAAATACAAAAGCCGTAAAGAGAAAGTATGAAAACTAAATGAAGTTTCAGCATAATAGATAAAATAGAAGACATATATATCACATTTGAGACTGGTCGATGTTTAAGTCAATTAAGAGTTAAATAGAGATGTAATTAGAGCTATGAGAATTATGTGGATGGATCATTCATTTGATCCTCTCTTAGAGTGGGTGTTTTATATCTTTTGGGTGAAGATAGTAATAAACGGTGACCTGCCAGCTTGCTCTTGTTGCAAAAGGTTATTTGATTCTTTCTTTTTTAATTATGCAAGTTAGGAATGTAGTTGAATTAACCATTATTATTACATCCATATATAGTTGTTATCTTAACCTTAGATTAAGGAGGTGTAGAGATATATTGACTGGATGCGACATTACCGTCTACTTATGTGTTTAAAAATATCTTAGATAATGTTGGAGACATATACATGGCAGGAATATTGAGATATATAGCAAGACTAAATTAATATTATAAAAAATATAATACAACAGAAATAACTACTATGGTAATAAACAACAACAAACCAAGATTTTGGTAGTAAGCAATGAACTGAAAACGAACGAATAGCAAGAGTGACGAAGCAGCAATCAAGGCACGCCGATGTATTGTTTTGAAGATAGATTTCGCCTTGCACAGATTACGAGAACACTGCAGTGACCGTCTTAATAAGATACAATGATCATTATGGCTAAATTACAACCACGGACAATCGAATCTGTTAGAACTCAAATGTGGATATATGATTTTTCACTCTTTAAACGTTCGGATGAAGATGGAAGAACACACAGAAGACGCACTAGGGAGCTATATATATATATAGGCGAACTTTGACACCAAAACAAAAAATTGAGTGTCGAGAATTTCACAAAAATTCAACAAACCAGTTGTAGTAAAATTTGGAGTCGTTGTGAAAAATTAACAAATCGGTTAGAGCAAAATCCAAAAAGTTGTTTGGATTAAAAATGAAATAAAATTAAAATTATTAAATAAATTTATAACAAAAATATATATATTTTTTATATATATTATCGCAACACACTGACCAACTAGACGGACAATGACGGGAACGACATACTTGTATGGACAAGGGTTCGCCCGCTTATAAAATCTAAATGACACTTATAGTTCATACCCAAAAAAACAAATGAAAGGTATTTAAATGTTATGCAATCTCACTATCTTCCGATGTGAGATTCTGCATTTCAAACCCCCCCCCCCCCAAGCACTTACATTCACACTACACTCGTAATAAAGAACAGATAAAAGTTTATATGGATAGGCTTTCGGAATTTACTTCGTTTGAGATTGTAATGCGAGCTTGACCTCGACTGAAGTGTACTTGGACTTGTATTTCCCGTAGGGTATCCTTCTCCTTGGTCTGGTTACCTAGGCTTCCTTCCCCCACGAGCTCGATCAAAGTCAGTTTTCAATTTGGAGTCCATTTTGACTTATTATTATTCAAAGCTCACACAAACTATTTCACGACTGATTATGGCTATGGGTGACAATTAATGATTATACTTTTAATTATTGCTATTATTTATTAGTGTATTTAGTGTTGATGTGCGTACCACAATTATATATATATATAATATAGGTACGTTAAGAGAAGGGCTGGTAGGAAGGTTTGGAAGTAATGAACGGTGGCGCGATGGTTGTGAAGTGTAATTAGCCGTGGGCTTGATGTCGTGACCAGCCGGGCATCCATCTACCTACCACCACACTACTTTCCTCTTATGTCTCCCACTTCATCCACATTGAAAACTAACTTTAAGCCCCCCAAAGGCATAGATCAACGGCTGTTATTTTTTGGCACTCAAGTTTCGTGTTTGATCTCTGATTAGAAAAGAAAACTCAACAGTCAAGAATTATTTTTAAAATTAAAAAAATATCAAGTCGCCCTCACGTTAACAGAGAGAGACTAGGAATAGAAACTTGTCACTGGGTTTCCTGATTTATATCTCCTGCTGAAATCATGGAGCCGAGCAATAGGGGGCGCTCGTGATGGTGCGTTAACCAAAAAAAAAAAAAAAATCGACTTTAATCAGTGGGTCATTAATTAAGATATGAGATAAAAAAATATTATATAAAAATATTTTTTTATTATATTTATTTGATAACCCACTGATAAAAAGTTACATGACTTTTTATTTGAGATTTTACAAATAAATTTATTTAAAATTTTATATATAAGAAAAAGTAACTTATATGTCCTATATCTTAAAAAACCCTCATTTATTCTAAAAAAATTAAAAAATAGTTTAATAGAAATATTAAAATACTTTACAATTTTATCTTAATCATTTTATATATTGTTTCAAAAAATATTTTAATTTTATCTTGTTCATTTTAACCAACGTTGCTTTAAAAAAAAGTAAAACGTCATCACATTATCAGGGGTATTTATTATATTTATTTTAAAATAATTTTATTAATTAATTAAATGATTCAAGAATGATGTGTTTATTATTAATTAATAAATTTATTGAAAAATTAAAAGTAATGTAAAATAAATACACATTATTCAAAAATAAAATACACTCTTTTACCCCTTTATTCAATATTAAATTGAGTAATAGGTTAAGTGAGAGGAGGGTGGTGTGGTGTGGTGTGGTGTAGGATAAGAATAAATGATTTAATGATGTATAATGCTAACTGTAATTTATTTAAGTAGTGTTTGTTAAAATAAGTAAAATAAGATTAAAATATTTTTTAAATTAAAATATGAAATGATCAAGATAAGAATGAAAAGTATTTTAAAATTTTTATTAGACTATTTATTAAATTTTTTCGAATGTATTGAGGGATATATGGGCCATTTTTTTATTTGTATTGTCAGATAAGTTTAACATATATAATGAAAAATATTTTTATTTAAAATGATTTAAATATATCACTTTTTTCAATTCATACATTAGTTAATAAAATATAAAATTTATCTTAATTTATTTCTCTTCTTTTAAATAAATTTATTTAAAAAATCTCAAATAAGAAGTGAAGTGACAATTTTTTTTAAGAATTGTAAGATAAATTTAATAAATATAATAAAAATATTTTTATTTAATATATTTTTCTCATCTTATTTTTTCAATTCATATCTTTATTTACGTTACCAAACACTACTTAAAAAAAAAAAATAATAATAATGGCTCATCCCATCTGCCCGGAAAGGTTCCAACGTCCAGTCAGTCAGACAGGCCTTCGGCTAAAAAGCACGTGCGAGCATTCATGAGATGAGATGAGATCGATTTGGCATAATTTCAACTAAGGAGAATATACGGTTGTATTATATTTTATTTTATTATTTTCGTTTAAAATCTGTTGTGTGGTTTTTAATTATTATTATGTAATTAATCCAACAAAAAGATATGATTTAATCTGTTCTTTAAGATAAATATAATTATATAATCTTTGTGGCATAAAATAGAGCAATTGTAAATTGAAAACATGAATGAATTATATATATAAACATCATTGAGTGAATAAATAAATTGAATAATTTAATTTGGGGGGGTTGAATATTGAAATAATTAAATGAATGCATGTGCTCCAAATCTTTGTTGGATATGAAATGAGGATTATTTGTATCAAAATGGAAAGATTCCCTGAAGTGAACTAAAATCATAAGAACATTACTCATATTTTGATATGATTTTTGATGAATTTTTTAAAAATAAAAAAAAATAATGTGATGAGCGAAATTAATATTTTCCACTCGCAACCGAACCAACGAACCGTCGTCGAGCAAATGAGGAAATGAAAGGTAGGATAGATGGATGGATGGACCGCAGAGAGAGAGAGAGAGAGAGAAACAGTTTGGTAGAGCGACCAGTCAAACTCAGCCCCCCCACCAATGCCATGAATTTCCACCCAATCACTCTCCCTCCCCTTCCCCCCTCAAGCCCTAATATCTCTCTCTCTCTCTCTCTCGATCCCTACCAATTCCAAATCGGATCCCGAAGCTGACGACCATTCTTTCACTTCTATCGTCCCTCTTTAAACACGCAATGCAATCTCTCGGGTAGAAGGAACAAAACATTCAATCAATCCTCGAACTCATCATCATCTACCTTTTCTTTCTCACCTGCAAGTCTGCACTGCTCACCGAACTCTCTCTCTCTGGGTCTACTCGTCTCCTTCTCAAAACCATCTCTTTTTGATCAGTTGATTAGAGGATTTTTATTTTCAATTTTTGACTCACATGCTTCGATATAGACCTTGTCCGTTCGTTCACGTATATATTGTATCTCACCTTAAGACCTGACCTTTTTTTTCTTCTTCTTTTCCGTTCCGGGATTCTTGAGGTGGGATTGTTCCCGGGAAGTTCGATAGAAGTAGGGCTGGATGTTGTTTGTAAAGTCAAATTAGTTAAGGTCATCTGGTGGTGACAGCTAGCAGAGCGGCGTAGATGGCCGCTCCGCCTAGTTCCCGCCTTCAAGCTATGCTTCAGGCGGCTGTTCAGACGGTGCAATGGACTTACAGTCTCTTCTGGCAGATGTGCCCTCAACAAGGGTACGTAAATCCAACCGAACCCGTCATCAAAACCTAAAAATTTCTTCGAATTAATTAACTAAATTTCTTGATGATGGTTTAGGATTTTAGTATGGGGAGATGGGTACTACAATGGAGCTATCAAGACTCGGAAGACGATACAGCCAATGGAGGTGACGGCGGAGGAGGCCTCACTGCAGAGAAGCCAGCAACTGAGGGAGCTCTACGACTCACTCTCCGCCGGAGAGTCCAACCAGCAAACTCGGAGGCCTTGCGCCGCCCTCTCGCCGGAGGACTTAACGGAATCCGAGTGGTTCTATCTCATGTGTGTCTCCTTCACTTTTCCTCCTGGTGTCGGGTAAGCAAATTCCATCTCTCTTTCCAATTATTAGCTTTCTTTCGTCAGCGAATTTAACAGCGGCTACGTTTTCTTCTTTCGTGCCACTGCTCATTTGCTCTCTGCCCTCCAAATTATGAAAGAACATCTCTTTCTTGGCCAGTTTCCTCTATCAGTGGAGCTCAGTGTCATATCCTGCCGTTAGCACACAACCGTTCCCTTCTGTTTCACTCTCTCTCTTTCTCTTGGACTCTGTTGCTAGAAATTTAATTACCTTCCCAGGATAGATACACATTCATTGACGTCTGCATGCAATTGTGTCCTTCCCCCATAACAAAACTAAAACTATTAAACGATGTTACCCACAACATTTTCATAACCTAAGTAATTAACAAATATATACATATGCAAATAACAAAAACCCCAAGAAAAAGAAATGGTTCGAACTGTACTGAATACTGATCCCTTCTGTGACGCGCATACACACACACACACAGATATATATATATATATAGATAGATAGATAGATAGATAGAGAGAGAGAGACACACACATATATGTATATATATAGAGAGAGAGAGAGAGACTTTTACTGGACTTGTGCACAGAATTCAGAATTTGCCATAAAAATGAAGGGGCAAGAAAAAGAAAGGGAGGTTAGTGTGTGAAAGTGGAAGTGAGAAGGGGAGAGGTGGTTGTGGGAATGAATTAATCAATGAAATGGCAATGATAGTGGAGTAACAAAACAACAACAACAACTGTGTAAGAAGAAGTGGTCTGAGTAGGTGAAGGCATGGCGGTGGAGAGGCCAGATTGCCAGGTTCTTGAAAGATCAATGTCTTTCTTTCTTTCTGGTTTGTTAAATTTTGTTTGGTTCCTTAGTGAAGGGGGTGGCCAGGCCTGTCGTTGCCCCTGATTCAAGCTACATAAATTGCCTTTACAACGTCTTCGGTGAAAGGCCAGCCGTCTACACCTCCGTTTCCAGTGCCTCCTAGATTCCTGTGCTGCCAAAACACGTTTTCACTTTCTGTCTCGTGGTTTTCGTATCGCCAATTGGATGTGTCCCAAAATGTTACTCTTTTAACAACAGCATTTGATAAAATAAATACGATAAGATTATATTAAAATAAAAATATTTTAAATTTTTTATTAGAGTATTTATTAAATTTTTTAAAATATATTAAAGGTATATAAATTATTCTGTAAGGTTTAAGATAAATTTATTTAAAAATTTTAAATAAAAAATAATTTTATCTGAAATACTTATTATATATCAATTTTTTTAATCTATATCTTGATTAACAAAATATAAAAATTTAAAATTTTGTTATACATTTATTATTTATTATTAATTATTCACAGTGATAATCAATAAATAATTATTAATTATCATGTAAAATATTATGAAAAATTAAGTAAACTATATTTAACACAATAAACTTGAAGTTTAACTTAATTAGATGTGACATGAACATGTGTAAGAATTTATAATGAATACTCTTGTGATTTTTGTTTTCCTCTTACATGCATGGAAAAGATTTACTTAAGCAAGTCATGATTTACTTATTTTGTTATTTGTTTTTGCTGAAGTGAGTGCTTTCTTTTTGTTTGACCCTAAGTTGTGTAATGGCCAGAGTTATGTGATATAATTTTTTTTTTGTAAATAAAAATTTTATAAAATAAAAAATCAACGCCGAAGCGACTATAAATGAAGGCTAAGGCAACGAATCATGCTAGATATATACTCATTTTGTATATCTTGGGCTACATAAGGGGGTATTATGATCAAAATACCCTGAGCCTCACATGCGCCTCACGCGCCTCTATGCGTCTTATGAGGGATTTTTTTGTCATAATACCCCCTTATGTAGTCTAAGATATATAAATTAGGTGTACCAATAGTATTTTTCTAAGGCAAATTCCGGACCATTAAAAATCAAGAATAAACACCAACAATCACTCTCTGTACCAAAGAAAAATAGAAATATAAACAAAGATAAAAGAAAAAAATAATAATTAAAAACATCTAAAATAGACCTGACTAATATGCTGAAATGATCACCATGAATGTGATTGTACTTTTTAAGACGCGGAAAGTAATGTTTGTAATTAAGCTTAAATTTCAACGGTACAACTGTAATATACTCAAGAAAATTTAAGGGAAATCACACCTACAGAAACAAAAAACAGCATAGTAATCATCTCCATAATAACATTAACCCTTTTGCCTCATCTCTTAGATAACTTTGATGACTTTAGCCCTTTAATTCACTGTTCCCGTTTAATATAATTTCTACCCTTTTTATTGCAAGAGCTTAATTTCTAGCTTGGTAGAGGATCTTTTAAGAAAGGAGTTAATTTTCATATATATATATATATATATAATTCATGCTCCATTTATCATGACTTTATAGCACATGCAGATCAGGAAGCAGCTCTCATTCAATGAATTAGTTCAGAATGATATAAGATTTGATTGTTTTGGGACAAATGAATAGACTTTTCATTTAGAAAAAGTCTTATGCGAACAGTACACAATAATTTCTTTCAACACAATTGAGACTATACATAGAATGATGAATCGTTTATTTACAAAAGAAGATAGATTTTATATAGAGATTTTATTTTCATCCCAATATTCAATATTGTTATATCATTCATTAAAAAGGATTGAGTGCCCTTAAATTTCACTGTTTACAACTCACAAGCAGACTGCATATATGTTGGATCAATTGACTGATTGGCTGATGAAATTTTGGCAACGTGGAACGCCTTATACCTCTCTCTAAAGAAAAGAAAACTAGTTCTTATATGTGCATATATATATATATATAAGTAGACAATTTTGGGAAAAGAAAATAAAAAGTAGCAAGAACAAACAAACTAAATTAAGTAACAATTTCTTCAAATTAGAAATTCCAAGTGTAATGCCTGGACACTAGGAACACCATTCTGATTATAGGGTTACTAACTTACTATAGCTACCTGCTTTAGTTATCACGGGCTTAAACAACTCCTATTAATACACACAGAGAGGTGTTCAGTGGCGATTTCTACCTACATTGCAGGCTGCGACCTTTAGTAGCCATCTTAATTAGCTCCTTTCATCGGGTTGTATAGGCTAACTTGTTTAGTTCTTTCTTTTTTCTCTTCTGGTCTTTCTGTCTTGTATGCTTTTCATGGATTAAGCAGTTTCTTACTTGTTGCCAATATTGGGATATTCCGAAGAAGGTTTTTGGGTTCTTGTTTATGTTTTTGTGGGTCTTTTATATATCTTTGTTCTTGTTGTGGGCTTTAAGAATTAAAAAAAATAAATTAAGAGGTGTTTTGGGGTGGCGGGGTACATGATAAAAAAATTCTTCGTTATATATATTTTTCTTCCTTTGTTTCTACTAATTGAACCCATTAATTAAATTGATATGCAATTCCTCCTTAGATCTAACTTTAATATATTTGGTGATTCTGGTGATTATGAAGATTACCGGGAAAAGCATATTCAAAGAGACAACACGTTTGGCTGACTGGGGCCAACGAGGTCGACAGCAAAGTCTTCTCTCGAGCCATTCTCGCCAAGGTGTGCATCATCAATCTCCCACTAATTTCGCTATCTTCCAAACATTAACATTTCACGAGTTCACATGCAATATTATATATATATGCGCGGCGTGCTTCTTTCTCCCGCATACATATATACACACACGTACGCTTAAGCTTAACTAACCTCCTATACTGTCTGGCATGTTTTCAACATGGCTGCACCATGCAGAGCGCTCGCGTTCAGGTACCCTTTTCTCCATCCATTCTCTTTCTTGCTCCCGGCCCGTGAAACTATCTAAGCGTTCTTCAACTTTTGATCCCATCTTTTGTCCACTAATTTGACGCACATTTCTGTCGTTATGTTGCAGACCGTAGTGTGTATTCCCCTACTAGACGGCGTTGTTGAACTCGGCACCACTGAGAGGGTAATGATAAAAGAAACTTTCACTTTTTGAATAATATTGAAATTTGGTTCTCTCCAATGGTGGGACAGTTCTTGATCCGAAGAGTTAAAAAAAGGGTAGTGATTGGATATACTATAGTAATGGATTATTTATTTATATAACTATTTAATAAATATTTATAATATATCTTATGCCTATATCTTTTGAAATATGACAGTAAGTAGTGTTGAGTCCCTCCACACGCCTATAATTACGAAATAAGGAGCAGCAAAAGAAAATTTTGCCCATTTCGTTTTCGTTTTGGATCAGAGAAGTTTACAGCAGGTTCAAGATGGATACACTTAACAGAGGGTAAAACCCACGTGCCATTATTGCAGGTTCAAGAAGATATTGGATTCGTACAATACGTCAAGAACTTCTTCGTCGACCACCACCCTCCTCAGCCACCCAAGCCGGCGCTCTCCGAGCACTCCACCTCGAATCCCGCCACCTCATCCGAGCTTGCTCGGTTCCACTCGTCGCCTCTGTTGCCGGCAATGTACGCGCCGGTGGACCCTCCGGCCGATGCCAATCAAATGGAGCAGGAGGAAGAAGAGGACGAAGAAGAAGAAGAAGAAGAAGAAGAAGAAGAAGAAGAAGACGACGAGGACGATGAAGAGGAAGAAGAGCAAGAAGGAGGCGAGTCGGAATCGGAAGCCAACACAGGTCCCAACAGCCGCCTTTCCGGAGGTCAGAACCCTCACGCTCTTTCCCAGGGCGTCGGCGCGGCAGAGGCTGAGCCTAGTGAGCTGATGCAACTCGAGATGTCGGAGGATATCCGGTTCGGCTCGCCGGACGACGCCTCAAATAACTTGGACTCGGATTTTCAGTTGCTAGCCGCGAGCCAAGCTGGAAACCCAACTGACCATCAGGGCCGAGCTGACTCTTACCGGGCCGAGTCCACTCGTAGATGGCCTGTCATAGTACATGATCCTTTGAGCACTACTAGTCTTCAACCGCCATCTTCAGGTATGAACGTTAGTAGCTTTGTGAATTCTCTTTGAGTTTGTAAACTAGAGCATTTTAATCATTCCGGCAGCCATGGCGATGACGTAACTTAGGAACATATTAACTTTAGAATAATACTATTCTGCCCAAATTCGTTGACGTGCATATGACTAAAAATATTAAAAAATAAAAATATCTTTATCTTAAAATTAGTGCTCCAAATAAAAGTCGGGTAAACTTCATCATCAATGAAGCCCACCCAAACTAAACGGGCACCCGCCCAGCAGCGGGCGGCTGCTGGGAGGACTTCAATCAAAATGAAGTCCGTTGCAGAATTCAATTTGATTATATTTTATATTATAATATTAATTTTAATTTAAGTTAATTTTTAGATTATAATTGTAATTATTTTTTTATTTTAATTTTAATAATAGTGTGTTTGGCAGATTTTATCTTAAATGAAATCCGCCAAACCTTGATTGAGCGGGTTTCATTCCGTTCGATTATTCTGCGTCAACCGTTCGGGTACTGTAGCACGACCTTTAATTTTAACTCTCTTTTAAGTTATTATTATTAAAATAAGATAAAACACAAGTATTGTTTGTTTTCACATAATAATACAAATTAACTTTATAATGAACTTCTAATTTCCCAATAATAATTAATTAATATTCATAAGCAATGTGATTGTTTATGTTCGAATGTCGTCATTAATTAAATATATTATCGTTTGTTCTCGCGGGGCTGATATGAATTCGTTAAATTTGCACAGGAGAGCCTGCACTAGAGAATTTGACGCACGAGGACACGCACTACTCTCAAACAGTATCCACCATTCTCCAACACATATCGAGCCGATGGTCGGAATCCTCGTCGTCGGCCACCGGCTACCTCATGTTCTCGTCGCAATCGGCGTTCTCTAAATGGACAGGTCGGCCCGCCGACCACCATTTCCATGTCCCCATCGACGGAGCTTCTCAGTGGCTTCTCAAGTCTATTCTCTTCAGCGTTCCCTTCCTCCACTCCAAGAACCGCGACGACAATTCTCCGAAATCGCGCTACACCACCGATTCAGCCTCTCGGTTCCGGAAGGGCACGCCGCAGGACGAGCTCAGCGCGAATCACGTCCTCGCCGAGCGACGCCGTAGAGAGAAGCTCAACGAGCGGTTCATCATACTGAGATCGTTGGTGCCATTCGTGACTAAAATGGATAAGGCCTCGATTTTAGGGGACACGATTGAGTACGTGAAGCAGCTGCGGAGCAAGATCCAAGATCTTGAGGCTAGTGCACGGCAGATGGAGATGGATCAACGGTCACAGAGGACGAACAGTTTGAGTTTGAAGGAGCCGAGGAGTGGAGTCACGGCGGTGACGGATCGGTCGCGAAGCGGAGGTCCACCATCCGGATCGGATAAAAGGAAGTTGAGGATTGTGGAGGGGACCGGCGGTGCCGTCAAGCCAAAGGCTGTGAATTCTCCGTCGCCGCCGCCTCCTCCTCCCCCGCCGCCTCCGCCGCAGCCGGTGCCGGGAGTGACCAAGCAAGTACAGGTGTCGATAATCGAGAGCGATGCGTTGGTGGAGTTGCAGTGTCCGCACAGGGAAGGACTGTTGCTGGATGTGATGGTGGTGCTGCGGGAGGTCCGGTTGGAGGTAACCGCCGTCCAATCGTCGTTGACGAACGGTATGTTTGTCGCCGAGTTGAGGGCTAAGGTACGATCTTTCTTTCCATCTCCACCGTTCAATACAGTAATAGGATGGATCGATCCAATGATCTGTTAGAAAATGAGAGCCCATGGGCCTCTTAATATGTGAAGCCCATCCGAGATAACCCGTACTTTTTTGGGCTCGACCCAAGAGCCCACTAACCCGAATTAGAATCAAACAAGTAGCGGCCCTTTTATATTATTATATTATATATATATATATATATATTGTGCTAATATAGTATTATTTTTTTGGTAATTTGATGATGCTCAGGTGAGGGAAAATGTTGGTGGGAAGAAACCAAGTATTGTGGAGGTGAAGAGGGCGATACATCAGATAATACATTAAGACTGACTCTCGACCTGACCGGACTTATATTTTCTAGTCAGGTAGATCTTGTGTATATGCAAACTTGTTGATGATCTAAATAGAGAGAATTCAACTTCAAACCATTGCCAACCCGCTAGTTGATTATTTAACGTAGCTGTCTATATTTATTGTTTATCGGATAAACAAGTCTGTAAATGACCAGCTGTCTGTAGTAATAAATAAATAGGATTTTATGCCTGCCTGCCAGATCTAGCCAAAGCCACCAGCCAGAGCAAACAAACACAGCTTTGGTTCCACAATTTGAATTCCAGTCCAGGCTCTACTACTACTGCTTACCTTTATATCCAGTGCGGAAACGTATAATAAAACAATTTTATCCGATTTTTTTTGCACAAAATTGTTCATTTCATTTGGTATCCATAAGGATGGATATGGGCCGTCCCGACGGGCCCAATACATTAATCCTTTTGGACTGGGCCTGGCCAGTGGGCACCAACTCATTAAGCAGTGCTAAAGTCGCCGTTTGGTCTTTAATTCAAATCAAACCCCACAGGCAGGAGTAGGACTCGGTGAAGTAAAAGAAAAAGTTTGTAATTTACGTAATCTTATTAATTTAATTTCAGTTAATATTTTTTCAATTATACTGTCGTATAATTATAATGATCTCACCATTAACATTTGTAATAGAAACAAAAATAATATTTTTTATATAATTATATTATATTACTCACAACAAAACAAAGTATTAGAAAGATGATTAAACTATGTAATTTCTGAATTTTGTCTCTAATTTGGCTATAAAACAATCGTGTTGTTAATTTTTAATAATAATAATATATTATATAGTAATTACAATTTTCTTTTTAACTTAATTATTATTATTTTCCTGATTCCGGTTTAACTGGGGAAGACACTGAATGAAGTGGCTTGCTTACAACTGGAGACTACTACTATAAGATTTTGAGGTCAGACCCTGTAATTTGATGCATAGCAGCAGATGGGATTGCTTCACAGATATCACCTTCTTCTCTTTCTGCTTCTACATGCCATTTGCTTGCTCGCTCATCAGGTCAAATCTCTAGGTAATCTCCCCCCCCTCTGTGTGTGTGTGTGTGTGTGTGTGTGTGTGTGTGTGCCTTGTCTGCTGTTTGTGCAATCTGTGTTTAGAAAATCGGTTTTCTTTCTGCTTTTCGGGAGCCAGAATATTTGCACCAGTAGTTGAATGTTTATTTGACCTAAACAAGACAAGATCTGAACAGAAAGCTAAAGAAGAGGGAATCCAATCTCGTTTATTTCACCTATTGTTGAATCCCGTCTTGCTTTGATCTTTGGCCCAATCAATCACGTTTGGCATGATTCTCGTGGTCGTGGTCAATGACGCTTGGATTCGGAGCAGCTATAGAAGGTTTTGAGGGAAAGTAGTGAAACTGGTTCTAACGCATAAGTTTATCTTCTTGTTCCAGAACTAAATTCAACGTGCAATGAAGTATAATGCTGTTCTCGGGTAACAAGAGACATTTTGTAGAGCCTTTTTGGTTAGATAAGCAATTATTTATATTTGAAGTTGTCACAATTGTGGATTAGGAAATCATGTGTCAGCACATTTTCACCATCTCCTGGTTGATGAAGTCAGATGGCCTAGCTGTGGCTTGTGATTCTTCTGAATAGATCTGAGGATCTCAGAATCTGGACATTCCCAAGTGAAAGGATAAACAAACACATATCAATGTTCTCAGCTACCATAAACCTTCAACTAGTGTTCTTATGCAATTTATTCAATGACTATCCATTGATTGGCTTAGGCACATAGAAATTGTATCTTCTTTTTTTTTTTCTTTTTTTTTTGGGTCCTTTTTGGCTCTGCAATTGCATTTATCTTTTTGTAAATAATCTATCTTTATCTCTTGTATAGGCTTATCACTTGTATTTTTATAAATAGCTCTATATGACAGCCATAAAAACTATTCAAATCAATACAAAGTTTATTATGTTGAGTCGAGTCCCTTGTTTTGTCTGACATGGTATCAAAGCCTTCCTTTGATCTCTGATTTTTGGATCACCTTTGTGTAGATCAATTCTCTCTTTATCTTTGATATTTGGATAAACTTTTTATTGATCAATTCTCTACAACAACATACCAAGCCTTTACCCGCTATGTGGGGTGTTGATGAATCTCTGTTCTCTGAAAATTTGGCTGTACTTTGTGCCACTCTTCAACTCTCGTCAGTACAATCCATGGATCAACTTGATGATCTCTTTGTCAAAGCTCATTTATCCGGGCGCATTGATGCATTATTGGCATACTCAATTTATTCTCTCTTAACCAACTTAAGTTTGAGGAGGAATATTAAGATTTGAACCAAATCAAATTTGAATTAGGCTTATCTCCCATCAGGATTTTTCGAGTTCAACTCTTGATTGCATTTATCTCTTGTACAGGCTTATCACTTGTATTTTTTCCCTATAAACAGCTCTGTATTACACTCATATAAATAATTCAAAGCAATATAGAGTTTATTGGTTTGAGTCCCATGTTTCTTCCAACAAAACTAATTAAGCTTATTCTTTTCATACTGCAAAATTAGCATATTTATGTACCCTGTACCACAACCTGAAACGAACCATATTTCTGGTAACTATGATGCTGTTATACAAGAAACATAAAAGTACAAATGAGAATATTTATAATAAAGCTAGAGTAACTCCTATTGAAGATAAGATACATAATACATGACTAAGATGGCTTGATAGTGTGACAAGAAAACCAATAGAGGCTCTTGTGGGGAGAATGAATGGAATGGAACAAGTATTCAGTGCAAAGAGATAGAGAAAGACCAAGAAAAACTTAGGAGAAAAACTTAGGAGAAGACTCTTATGTATCATGAGTTATAAGGATCTTATAACAGATACAGTTTAGGTAGAAATGACTATTGAGCTAGAATTCATGTAGTTATAAGGCTTCATATGCTGTTGTAGACAAAAAGTTAAATGTCTATCTTTCAATCCCATTGTGAATTTCTTCACTCTTTTCTTGCCATTTGATTATATTTCTATCATGAAACTACCTTGGTTGTCTTCAAGTGACTACTAGTGCTTAGAAAGAGATCAAACCTTTTCTGTTGCACAGTTTCTTGAACCATAATTTGCCGAATGAATTACTATCTCTATATGCATAGATAAGTTGAACCTTTGTTCTGATGTAGAAAGTGATTACAATGCAGTGGTGCAGAACATTTGTTCTGATGTAGATACCTGTTTTCCATATATCAGGAACTGGAAAGTTATTTACTTATGTTTTAGTTTCAATATTGAACATGGCGGAACCACAAGAAAGCCAATTTTTCTGGGATTTATTTATTTGTGTGCTGTCAGCAGCATTTTGCAAATGCATAGGCTCACAACATTTGTAATTAACAGCATAAAGGATGGACGATATGTGCAACCAGAATTTGGGCCAAAACTAATCCTAGAACTTCTGCCGAAGAAATTTTTTTGTTTAAGAAAGAAACAATAACAAAACAAATACCTCTGCAAACAACATTATTTAGAAGTTTCCTTCCCCACCTACTCTTGATCCTCCGAGATGGTTAATGTATTTTCTTTGTGCTTGTGGCTTCCATTGGATGCTTCTGCTGAAGAAATTTTTTTGTTTAAGAAAGAAACAATAACAAAACAAATACCTCTGCAAACAACATTATTTAGAAGTTTCCTTCCCCACCTACTCTTGATCCTCCGAGATGGTTAATGTATTTTCTTCGTGCTTGTGGCTTCCACTGGATGCAATGAATTCGTTTTATCTATCATTTCTTATAATTGTCAATTTTCTTTTGATCTTCACAGAGTTATCATATTGACATAACCATATCCAAACATAATTTGCTGCAGATGAGAAGGATCTGCTTCGAGGATTAAATAGTTATCGAGCATCCTTAAACTTGAGCGCCCTTGCGGACATCAATAATGCAAATTGTTTTGCTTATGAAGTAGCAAATCAGCTCAAGAATCAGCCATGTTCAAATACCACAGGTGCAGACACTGTTCCTGGCATGGAACCTCAGTTTTCCAACTATCCAGACCTACTCGCCAAATGCCACCTGAACATCACCGACACCAGAGACGGGAGCCTAATGCCGGCTTGTGTTCCCAAGTTGGTCCCAGACCTTGTGCTCTCAAACTATACAAAAACCCAGTACTCACAGTATCTTAATGACAGCACTTACACTGGAGCAGGGATCGGTTCAGAAGGGGACTGGGTGGTTGTCATGTTAACCACAAACACCGTTGGAGGAAGCTTCACCCCTGCTGTGAATGCAGCAAGTTCAGTTTCTAGTACCGGTTTCCCACAAAACTTGATACCTTTGATGTTGGCCTTCATTATTCTTGTGCTTCTCTGCTGAGTCAGTTGAGAGTCAAGATCCTATCTGATTACTCCTTGATTCTCGCTGTGTATTTTTGACTTGTTGCTTTCATAGGTCAGGCTATTAGTTAGGTAGATTGCTATATTTTATCTTGAACAAAGTAGGACAACCTAAGTAGGATTCCTTAGGTTTAACGAGTTTTTAGGAAAAAATATCAATCATACTCTTGTATTGATTTATGAATCCTATATTTATACAAGTATGTTGTTGATCTACTTTACAAGAGATTAGAACTTTATCTAATTTTAAATACAGTACAGATATACAACTACTAGGATAACTATTGTACCTTATCTCTATTTTTTTGGTATATTATCTTTATAATTTCGGCTTTTATGATTTCTCTTGTTATTTAGGAGCCTCTTCTTCTTTATCACCTCAATCTTCAAGCTTTCCTCATCTCTATCTTCTATCTTTTGGCAGCACGTTTGTTGATGTATCTCCCTGTTATCATGCATTTATCCTATGCTATCTTTATCACAAGGTAGCTTATCTTCTTGCTCGCCATTCGAATTTCCAACACCCCTCTCAAGCTGGTAAATACAGATATACAACTACTAGGATAACTATTGTACCTTATCTCTATTATTTTGGTATATTATCTTTATAATTTCGGCTCTTATGATTTCTCCTGTTATTTAGGAGCCTTTTCTTCTTTATCACCTCAATCTTCAAGCTCTCCTCATCTCTATCTTCTGGCAGCACGTCTGTTGATGTATCTCCTTGTTATCATGCATTTATCCTATGCTATATTTATCACAAGGTAGCTTATCTTCTTGCTCACCATTCGAATTTTCAACACCTCCCTCTAGCTGGTAAATAGATATCTCTCATTTCCAGCTTGTTAATCAGTGGTTTTAAATCCTAGTCTTAACATGGCCTTGGTAAGGACATCTGCTTCTTGATTTTCTATAGGAACATAGGTTAATTTGATTCCTCCTTTAATTTCCCTTTGTATAAAGTTTCTATCAATCCTGACATGCTTTATCTTGTTATGCTGTATGGGATTAGTAACAATGCGTATAGCTAACTTGTTGTCACTATACAACTTTGTTGGTAATGTTAGAGGCATTTTCATATCTTTCATTAGCCTTACCAACTAAATCAATTCACAAATACCTTGGCAATTGTCCTAAACTCCACTCCTACACTGCTTTGTGCCACCACTGTTTGTTTCTTACTCCTCTAAGTTATTAAATTTCTCCATAGTTTAGTGCAAAAAACCTAATGTTGACCGACTATCTATCACTGATCCTGCCCAATCAGCATAGCCTTTAGCCCCTTTTCCATCAGCTTTCTTGAACAATAACCTTTTCCCTGGTGTCCCCTTTAAGTATCTTAAAATGTGGTAAGCTGCATTTAAATGTTGTTGAGTAGGTGAGTGCATGAATTGGCTCACAATGCTCACGTCATAAGTAATATCCGGATGAGTGAGAGAGATATAGATTAACCTTCCAACTAACCTTTGATATCTTTCTTTATCGACGGGAGGATCATTATCCTTTATAAGACATTTCCAATTCTTTTCTAAAGGTGTGTACCTTGGTTTACAACCTAGCATGCCTATATCTTTTAGAAGATCTAGGGTATATATACTTTCTTTAAGAAATTAGGATACCTCGTTTGCTTCTCACCACGTCCATTCCCAAGAAGTACTTCATAGTTCCTAGGTCTTTAACCTTAAATTCTTCTTTTAATCTCTATTTTAGTGTTGCAATTTCCTGAGTATCATCACCAGTAATGATTATATCATCCACATATACAATTAGGATGCACCTATTTTCATTAACTGTACATTTAGTAAAGAGTTTGTGATCTACTTTTCCTTGTGTATTCCCAAACTTAGTGATTGTAGAGTTGAATTTCTTGAACCATATGCTTGGAGATTGTTTTACCCCATAAAGAGATCTATATAAGTTAGAAGAGGATATTTGGTGTGTAATATGGCTTGAGAATCACTCACAGCCTTCTTGATTATATTTATTTATAAGAAACTCAATCAACTCCCTTAATTTTAGGGATTGATTGATCTAAATACATCAAGTAGTATCTTCTAAATACGGCAAGTAATTAGCTAATTGTAAGGAATATTTATAGAAAATATTAATGCATATCAACACTTTGCCTCAAGCTGGTGCATATATGTCATATGCATCTAGCTTGTTACATATATATGACACTCTCAATCACCTAAGAAATTTAGTAAAAATATTCGCCAATTGATCACTAGAGTTCACAAAGGAAGTAGTGACTTCTCCAAATTGAATTTTCTCACGAATGAAGTGACAATCAATCTCTATATGTTTGGTCCACTCATGAAATACTGGATTGGAAGTAATATGTAAGGCTACTTGATTATCACATATGAGCTTCATTGGGCCTATTTTGCATAACTTTAATTCTTAAAGCAATTGTTTCAACCAAACAAGCTCACACGTGGCAAGAGCAATGGCTCGATATTTTGTTTCTGCATTTAACCTGGCGACCACAGTTTTTTTTCTTTTCCAAGATATGAGATTCCCCCCCCCCCCCCAATGAGAACATAGTACCCAGAAGTAGATCTTGTATCACTCAGAGAGCCTGCCCAAATATCAGTATATGCCATAATATCGGTATGGCCCTTATCTTCATAAACTAAGCCTTTGTCAGGGGAGCCTTTAATATACCTCAGGATTCGAATTACTACATCCCAATGACTGTCATAGGGAGAATTGAGAAGCTGACTTATAGTGCTAACAGCAAAAGATATATCTGGCCTAGTCATAATGAGGTAATTTAGCTTTCCCACCAGCCTTCGATATCTGTTAGGGTCTGAATAGGGCTCCCTTTAATCCGATAGAAGTTTAACATTTGGATCCATGAGAGTATCAATTGGTTTGCAATTTAGCATTCCAGTTTCTTCCAAGATATCAAGAATATACTTCCTCTAAGTAATGGCAATGCCTGTTTTTTATTGGGCTACTTTGATCCCAAGAAAATAACGCAGTCGTCCCAAGTCCTTAGTTTGAAAATGTTGAAATAAGTGTTGTTTAAAACCTTTAATGCTTTCATGATCATCTCCTGTAATAACAATATCGTCCACATAGACCACAAGATAGATACATTGATTTGAAGACGAGTGTATCTAAAACATAGAGTGATCTACCTTACCACAAATCATGCCAAACTGCTGTATAACTTTACTGAACCTACCAAACCATGCCCGGGGGGACTATTTAAGACCATAGAGAGACTTATGCAATCGACAAAGAAAACCTAACTCCCCATGAGCAACAAACCCAAGTGGTTGCTCCATGTAGATTTCTTCCTCCAAGTGACCATGCAAGAAGACATTTTTAATATCCAATTAATGAATAGGCCAATGATGCATGGCAACCATAGAGAGGAAAAGATGAACAAATGCCATCTTGGTAATCGGGGAGAAGGTATCACCATAATCAAGGTCAAAGATTTGTGTATAGCCTTTAGCCACAAGGCGAGCTTTCAGGCGGTCGATATGGCAATCAGGGCCTATTTTGACAGTAAATATCCAATGACAACCAATTGTAGACTTCCCAGGAGGGGATGGAATAAGAGTCCATGTGTGATTGGAATCCAAGGCTTCCATCTCATCAATCATAGCCTTTCGCCAACCTGGATGAGAAAGTGCTCCCTAGACAATTTTAGGAATAAAAATGGACGATAAGGCAAACACAAAGGCATAATAGGATGATGATAAACAATGATACCTAAGGAAATTATAGATGGGATGAGGATTACGAGTAGAGCGTGTACCTTTACGAAGAGCAATGAGCAGGTCGGCGGAAGGCTCAAGCAGGTTCAGAGTAGGTGGAGATACTGGAGCAGAAGATGAATCAGGTGGGCTTGGAGAAAGAACAACCTCTAAACATAGATGTTGTGACCGACATTGATAGGTGATAATTGGGCAAGGTGAGGACTGTCTTGGTGGAGTTGAGGATTTAGGTAAAAGGGGATTTGAAGGAGTAAAGACAGGTAGACAAGGCAAGGAATTGGTAAGAGCTGAGAGACGGAGTCAGATTCCACTAGTGAGGTGAAGTAAGGAGTACTCTCAAAGAAGGTGACATCTGCAAACATGTAAATTCGATGTGTGGAAGGAGAATAACACTGATGCCCTTTTTGAACTCGAGAATACCCAATAAAGACACAATTGATAGCATGAGCTGACAATTTATCAAGACCTGGAGAGAGATTATGTACAAAACACGTAGAATAAAAAATATGAGGGGGAACAATGTAAAGGGGCCCCTGAGAAAATAAAAGAGAATAAGGTACTTTGTTATTTAATACAAAAGATGGCATGCGATTTATTAAGTAGCCAACAGTGAAGAAAACATCACCTCAAAACTTTAAACGAGCATTAGCATGCAATAAAAAAATGTGAGCAGTTTCAATAATGTGACGATGCTTCCTCTCTGTTATGCCATTTTGTTGTGGAGTGTGTGGATAAGTGGATTGATGAACTATGTCGTGAGATGTCATAAAAGAATTGAAAGAAGTAGAAAAATATTATTTTACATTGTCATTCCTTAAAATGCGAATAAGATGTCCAAACTGAGTTAAAATTTCATTGCAAAAGTTATGAAATATAGTAAATAACTTTGAACGTTCTTTCACTATAAATATCCAAGTGCATTTGGAAAAGTCATCTATGAAAGTAACAAAGTACCGATAACCTAAGACTGAACTAACACAACTAGGACCCCAAACATCAGTATGAACAATGTCAAATGGTGCTTTATTAGATTGACCTTTGCTTGGAAGCGATGCCCGAACATGTTTTGCAAGCTAACACGACTCACACTCTAAGGATTGTAAATGAGAGAGATGAGGGACCATCTTCTTTAGCTTATCTAGACTCGGATGACCCAGACGATGGTGGAATAGACTAAGAGACTCCGTGACAACACATATGGTAGAGGATGAAGGCTGTAGATAATAAAGTCCACATGATTCAAATCATACACCAATCGTTTGTCTCGTACTCCAATCTTGTATAAGAAATGAATCAGCAGTAAAGGTTATAGAGCAGTTAAGAGTGCAAGTAAGTTGACTAACATAAATTAAATTAAAAGGACAACCAGGTATAAGAAGAACATAATTTAAAGATAGAGATGAGATTGGTTTGGTTTGACCAACGCAAGTGGCCTTAGCTTTAGAACCATCGGTAATGGTGATCTGATGTGGTGTCTTGGGAGATAATAAATTTGAGAAAAGGGAAGGATTGCCGGCTATCTGATCGGAAGCACCAAAGTTCAAAATCTAGGAACCAGCACCCTTGGAAGAGGACTAAGAGGCGTCGACGAGTCAGACGGGACCGACAACATGGCGTTCTGGCAATGGGAAGGCAGCGTGTGGCTCTCACACGCCGACAGGAGAGGAGGCGTGTGACGGCACGTGGAGGGTTTTTCGACGACGAGACTTCGATAGGTTAGCCAAAATCACTGGGGTAGACAACCAGGACCTTTACTTGGACAATTGAAGGTGTTTGGGTAGCAGATCTAGCCTTGGGCAGAGGCTAGTCGTGCGTGAGAGATAAGAGAGACTGGCTGCTGGAGATTTTGCAACCCCAAGACGAACTAACTTTGATACCAAGTTAGAATAGGATATTTGGTGTGTAATATGGCTTGAGAATCACTCACAGCCTTCTTGATTATATATATTTACAAGAAACTTAATCAACTCCCTTAATTTTAGAGATTGACTGATATAAACACAACAAATAGTATCATCTAAATATGATAAGTAATTAGCTAATTACAAGGAATATTTTTAGGAAATATTAACGCATATCAACAGTTTGCATACTTTGCTTGCCTTAACTTCTTCTTCAAACCCAGGTGGTATTCTCATGTATACCTTTTCTTCCAATTCCCTATTTAGGAAGGCATTTTTAATATCAAACTGGAACAATTTCCAATCCAAATTTACAGTAATAGATAGCAGTGCCCTTATGGAGTTTAGTTTTGCTACTTGAGTAAATGTCTCCTCATAGTCTATCCCATAATTTTGAGAGTATCCTTGGGCTATGATTGCACTCTCACCCTGCAATTAAAACACAATAAAAACACAATAAAATTTATATATATATTTTTTATTTTGGTGAGAGGTTTATACTCATTAGGGTAGAAGTGCAATTGTAGTCCAAATTTAAATTTGTATTTTCTGGATGAGTCCAGGTAGTCCACTGAGAGATTTATTTATAGCGAAAGAAAAAGAATGCCACACACACGCACACGCATTTGGACGAATTGACAACAAGATTTTTTATGGATTTTCAGATAACGGATACTAGGAAATAAAGAAAGGCAGAAGTTGAAATAAACATTGAATGTGAAAATATGAAATTAGATAGCACTTGAGTTAAGACAATTTCACACCAACCCGTTGATTCCCAATTTTTAGCAGAGAAGATTAGCAACATTAATTTAATTTCAGATATGAGGGTTTTTTATTAAATGCAATTAGAGATGATGATAGTTCTAGTTTAAGCAATCCCCATACATGATACGCGGGATTCTAATTTAAGCAACTACCATAAATTCAATTGCAATTAATACACAAAATAACTAAATTAATCATCCGGGTTTGGGTATGATAGCGTTTCCAGTTCTAGTAACTCCATATGTGGCATGAAAGCTCTAAGTTAGGTTTATGCTCCAATCCAAATCTAGTGATTTTTCAATAATTAACACACACTCATACTGACATTTAAATTAATGTCACTCATTTAAAGCGCAACTTTTTTTTAGAAATCATTGGTGTTGGACACTGTCCTTGCCTTAATCCAAGATTGGATTTAGTCACTCATCTTTATTTGAAAATTAATTGACGGGAATTTAAATGGCATAATTTAAATAACAGAATTTAATTGACAAGAATTAAAACAGTAGAAATTAACCAGCCATTTAGGTGGTGGATAATAAAAAGACATGAATTAAAAATTATAGAAATTTAATGGCATAAACTAACCGGTCATTTAGGCGGTGGTTAATAAAGTAATAATAAATAACATGAGAATTCAAGAGAAGAAAGATCACAAGAGAGAGAAGAAGAGATAATAAGAGCAATTCTTAAAGAAAAAAACTCTAAGAACATAACTAAGCTTTCATTCAAGAATAATAACCCCCTCACAAATGCACCCAAGTGAGCTATTTATAGCCCACAAGATGCAATACAAATCACATAATACAACTAGACATAATTATATCTAATGGGCACTCACAAAACATTCACCTAACTAGTGGAAGAAAATTAGCTAAAAGATAAAAAATACAAAAGACTTTAGGTGGTGAAATACCCATAAGAATACAAAAGACTTTAGGTGGTAAAGCACTCATAAAAATACAAAACAAAGAAAAGTCTTCTACAAGTTGGGCTTTGTTGCGCCTTTGATTGGTCTTGGGCCTTTGGTTGGTCTTGGGCCTTTCTTATGTTGGATTCTATTTGATAGTTAGGCCAAGTGCACTTGAAACATCATTTAGACTCCATAATTGGCTCTTGAATTTGAGCAACAATAATGGGTAATCCAACGTTTTCGATTTATGCCCCTAATTAATTATAGAAGTCAGCTTCCTTACTTCATCCTAAAATAATATGTAATGTGAATAATTATTTATTTTAAGTATAAATATAAAGCCAAAATGGGGATATAATTCATTAAAATTTAGAAAATATTGACCCCTCATCAGGCTACTAACCTTGCTTTATACCTATCTATGCTACCATTTGATCTGTATTTGATAATGAAAACCCATTTGCAGCCTATAATCTTTTTGTCTTTGGGGGGTTCAACAATGTCCCATGTGAGATTTCCAATCAAGGTTTTGATTTCCTCCATCACAACTTCCTTCCACTTGGGATCTTTTAGAGCTTCTTGAACATTTCAAGGGACAACCACTTTATCAACCGTTATGGTGAAGGCCTTGAATTGTACAAATAATTTGGAGTATGTTAGGTAATTGGAGATAGGATACTTAATGCATGACCTCGCCCATTTTCGGATGGCGATAGGAAGATCTAGATCACTGTGACTTGTAGCATGCTCCTCACTCGTTGGACCATCCTCTAGTTCTAACAATTGGTTGAGTTGAGGAGCAGGACACTTGGGTCTTCTTGAATAGACTTTTATAGCATTTTCTTAACATAATTCTCCCCCTAGATTAGTCATCATTAGCTTAACTTGTTGGTGGACTAACAAGGTGGATGAGTTAATGTTGGTTGATTCAATAAGTATTGGTTGAGAATGATCACTTGCATCTGTGGGAGGTAGGTCTATATTTTGAAAGGTCGGGGGAATAAGAATTGATACTGTGGGATCCCATTGACTTTCCTCTCTTTGTAACAAATTCTTTGAATAATAGGATTCATTCTCAACAAATGTTACATCACAAGAAACAAAGAATTTTTTTGATAGTGGATAGTAACATTTGTATCTTCTTATCTTTGGGGGATTCAACAATGTCCTATGTGAGATTTCCAATCAAGGTTTTGATTTCCTCCATCACAACTTCCTTCCACTTGGGATCTTTTAGAGCTTCTTGAACATTTCAAGGGACAACCACTTTATCAACCATTGTGGTGAATGCCTTGAATTGTGCAGATAATTTGGAGTATGTTAGGTAATTGGAGATAGGATACTTAGTGCATGACCTTGCCCCTTTCCGTATGGAAATAGGAATATCTAGATCACTGTGACTTGTAGCATGCTCCTCACTTGTTAGACCATCCTCTAATTCTAACAATTGGTTGAGTTGAGGAGCAGGACACTTGGGTCTTCTTGAATAGACTTTTATAGCCTTTTCTTAACATAATTCTCCCCCTAGATTAGTCATCATTGGCTCAACTTGTTGGTGGACTAGTAAGGTGGATGAGTTAATATTGATTGATTCAATAAGTATTGGTTGAGAATGATCACTTGCATATGTGGGAGGTAGGTCTATATTTTGAAAGGCCGGGGGAATAAGAACTGATACTGTGGGATCCCAATGACTTTCCTCTCTTTGTAATAAATTCTTTGAATAATAGGATTCATTCTCAACAAATGTCACATCACAAGAAACAAAAAAAATTTGTGATAGTGGACAATAACATTTGTATCATTTTTGGGTAGGAGAATATCCAATAAAGATGCATTTGAGGGCTTTTGATTCAAGTTTGTGATGGTTAGGGCTGGTTTGATAGACATATATGATGCAGCCAAAGACTTTAGGGGAACTTATTGATCAAATAACAGGCTGTTAGAACCATTTCTCCCCAATACCTATTGGGAGTGGAACTAGTGATCATTAGAGATCTAGTCATTTTAAGTAAATGGTGATTTTTCCTCTCAGTTACCCTATTTTATTGAGGTGTATAGGGGCTAGTGCTTTGATAAAAAATCTCATGAGTGGTAAGGTATTGTGTAAAGGAATGAGAAAAATACTCACGACCATTATTCGTCCTAAGAATGCAAATAAAAGAGTGAAACACATTATGAATCAATTTATGGAAGCTTTGAAAGATAGCACTAACTTCAAATTTTTCTTTCATGAGATACACCCAACATATATACTCTCGTATGCTCATCAATAAAAATGACAAACCATCGGGCACCAGTCAAGTTTGAAACTCCTGTAAGGCCCCAAATATCACTATGAATCAAGTAAAATGGTTTAGAAGGAAAGTAGGGATGAGATGGATAAGGGCTATGTGTTTGTTTTGCAAGGATGCAATTTTCACATTGAAGAACTACTCTGTCTTTATTGATGAATAAATCTGGGTACAAACGTTTCAAATATGAAAAACTAGGATGACCAAGCTTTTTACGCCATAACAAGATATTATAATTAGAATTAACTGTAAGAGAAAGTTTATGAATGAACTGATCAGGAGGAGACTCGTTGTTTGAAATCCAATATAGTCCATCATTTTTCTCAGCATTGTCAATCGTCTTCCTCGATGATCAGTCCTGAAAGATACGATGAGAGGAAAGAAAAGTTACAGTGCAGTCTATATCCTTTGTTAGTTTGCTGACAAATAGCAAGTTACATTTCAAATTTGGCACATATAATACGGTTTTAAGTTGCAATCCAGCTACACACACATTCTCTTGCCCCATAGCAGCAGACAAGTTACCATCTGCCATTAACATTGTTAACTTCTTATCTCTAGGTTGTAATTGAGACTGAAATTGCTGAAATATAGTGGTTGATCCTGTCATATGGTCAGATGCATTAGTGTCTACAATCTAGCATCTTCTATTTATTTTTCTAGAAGGTAGAGAGTATTTCATATTACCTCTTTGAGCCATAGATGTTGAGGAGTTAGTTGGCAAGTTGTCTGGATCTTTTGCTAGATGAGTATCATTTAATAACCTCTATAGGAACTGCACCTATTCATTAGTTAGAGTCATATTTATACCTTCTTCAAGTGTAAGGGGAGCTACAACTGATGTTGTGTAGGCTAGCCTTTCTTTCTCTCTTTTATTCTTTGGCTTCCAATTTATTAGTTTCCCATGTAACTTCCAATAAGTCTTTTTTGTGTGATAGGACTTATTGCAATGTGTACACCATGGCTTGTCCCTAGAATAATCCTCCTTTGTTGTTGTTGTAAGAGTAGAGCTTACATTAGGGTTTGTTGCCGTGAGCATTACCTGTTTCTTTCTCTATTCTCTTCTTACCTTTGCAAACACTTCCCGTAGAGAGGGAAAAGGTTTGGTACCAAATAGGCATCCACGGACTTCATCTAGGTCTGAATTAAGGCCCAGAAAGAAATAAAAAATTCTTTCCTTCTCTAACATCTTGCTATATTTTAGGCTGTCCATAGTGCACTCCCAGCTTGGATCATAAAAGAGATCAATCTCCTACCAAAGTTCTAGCAATGTATTATAGTATTTGGTCACACTAACATTATCTTGTTTTGTGGTTCGAATTGCTGATTGAATCTCAAAACACTGGGTTGTGTTTTTGAGATCAGAGTATATCTCTTGGATATCATCCCACACCTCCTTAGCAGTCTTGTAGAAGAGATATGTTCGACTAATCTTTGGCTCTATTGAGTTGATGAGTCATGCCATGATAATTGAATTTTCTACCTCCCATCTTTAATAATTAGTATTGTCTTTTGGTGGTGTTAGAACAGTCACAAATAAGTAGGCATACTTACCTTTGCCTTCAATTACCAACATAATCGATTTAAACCTCTCTCAGAAGTTCCTGCCATTCAATCGATGTTGTGTAATCTACAAGGTGTGGCTATCGGATGAGAGAGGAACACCTGGAATCATTATTGTTTGAGGGCTTGGACTAAGAGACAATTCTGCAGTTGTGTGGGTTGCATTCTCTTGGTTTAAGGCGACCATGATTTCTAATAGTTCAAGCTAGGATCAATCTAGCTCTGATACCATGAACAAAGTAGGACGACCTAAGTAGGATTCCTTAGGTTTAATGAGTTTTAGGAAAAAATATCAATCATACTCTTGTATTGAATTATGAATCCTATATTTATACAAGTATGTTGCTGATCTACTTTACAAGAGATTAGAACTCTATCTAACTTTGAATACGGTACAGATATACAGCTACCAAGATAACTATTGTACCTTATCTCTATTATTTTGGTATATTATCTCTATAATCTCGGCTCATATGATTTCTCTTGTTATTTAGGAGCTTCTTTTTCTTTATCACCTCAATCTTTAAGCTCTCCTCATCTCTATCTTCCGGCAACACATTTGTTAATGTATCTCCTTGTTGTCATGTGTTTATCCTATGTTATCTTTATCACAAGGTAGCTTATCTTCTTGCTCACCATTCAAATTTCCAACATATCTTTCCCTTTGTGTATAAATTAGCTATTGTACATTTAATCAAATACACAAAAAATACTTCTTCAGAGGAAATCTTATATGGTATCAGAGCTTGTATCTGCACATACCCAAAGAAAATCCACCATCAAGTTGCCGCCACCTTTTCTTTTCTCCACCACGATCATAAAGCATCATAGTGGGCACTGCCCCACCTTTTCTCACATTTTCCACCACCATCATAGTGCATCATAGTGAGCATTGACGCCCCAACTCAATTTTCTAAATCAATTCTCTATTTCAAAAAAGTAAAGTCCATTGATTTTTCTCTTTGAGGTTCAGCTACGGAAAGAAAAGTAGTTTGTCTCAAAAGCCTTGCTAGCTACATCTTCTTTTAGATCTACGTCGTTGCCCAAAGAGGCTCAACACTATCGCTTTCGGCCCCCCTGCAACTCAAACCTCAATCGCTGTAAGCGAATAGGAGCATCGAAGGTTGTTGTGCACAGAAATTACAGAAGAAGAAGACAAACCACTGTGCAGGTTATTGAAAGTCGATCGTCACACCACCATCGGAGTCGCCCACCATCGCTTTCCTCATTCACAATCGCCATTGACAGTTGTAGATCCTTTAGATATGCTCTATTTCTAGTTACCCTACTCAAATTTGCATCACCATCGCCAGATTCGACCAACATTGCTCTGTCTGCCATCGACTACTTCGTCGTCCTTCATCCATTGAACCTGAGGCCTTCGCTAGATTTGAAATTTTTATCGACCGTCCCTCCCGTCGCTGCAACCACCAACAACTCCAAATCTGGCCATAGTCATGATCATTTCTTGCTGGATCTGCGCCATCACCGATCACCCAGATCCACGTCCTCGTTATCGTTCTTCTTCACCTAGATCCGACCACTGTTGTCGCCGCCAACATCGCCACCGCTCAAATTCAGCCTCGCCTTGCTCAGATTTGGCGGCACTTCGCTCAAATCTGGTCGCCACCGCTCAAATCTGACTCACCCACAGTCATTTCGAACCTTGCAATTTTCAGATCTCGTCATTTCAAATATGAATCGTCGCAAGCATTTTCGATTTAGAGCTATGAAATCTCCATAGCCCACTTAACTCCAAGTATTCATTCCTTTTAGCTTCCATGGCAAAGAAGGATGAAACTTCAAAGGCAAGTACATCTCCTTCTAACATGGACGATGATCCAAGCGATCTCTTTTATCTCCATCACTCTGAGCAACCAGGTTTGGTTCTTGTGCCTCAACAATTGACACAGAACAACTATTCTCTTTGGAGCCATGCCATGCTTATGGCTCTCACCACCAAGAACAAGGATAGTTTTATAGACGGATCCATCACAGAACCCTCAGCAACATCCACCAAAGAACATAAACAATGGATTCATTGCAATCTTCTCATCAAATGTTGGATCCTCAACACCATTTCACCTAATATTGCTCAAAGTGTGATGTATAATGACAGTGCATCCAAGATCTAGCTGGAACTGAAATAACGTTTTTCTCATGCGAATAGTGTGCATCTTTTTCATGTTGACTAAGAGATTCATGAGTACGTTCAAGGAGACATGAGTATCTGTGACTACTACACCAAATTAAAGGGCATGTGGGATGTACGTGATGCTCTAAGTCCTTTTTCCATCTATTACTAGTGACATGGCAAGACAGTTGCAGGACTACCAACAAATACAATGCATTATTCAATTCCTTATGAAACTCAACCCCGTTTATGCCAGAGCTCGAGGACAAATCTTACCCATGGATCCCTTGTCGCTTGTGAATAAGGTATTTTCTCTCATCATTCAAGATGAAAAATAGTGAAATGTTTAGTCACAGGTGATTGGGAAACACCAGATGCAATTGCCTTTGTTGTCAAACATGGACCACTAAATTCCAACATGAATTACTCACTAAGAAATCCACATCTCAAATGTGATCGTTGCAACCTTATTGGACATACCACTGAAAATTATCGCTAACATCTTAGGTGCGATCATTGTGGTTACAAAGGCCATACCATCGAGATCTATTACAAGCTCAAATGCTCAAGGGGATAAGAAAGGTCCCTCAAACGATTTTCCCAAAACTCATCATGCAGACTCTAAATCTGACAAAACTGAAACAACCCCTTCCTCCTACAGTCTCATTGCTGAACAATATCGTAACCTCCTTGAACTCATTGCTCGAACAAAATCGATTAGTGTTGCCAATCAAGTATCAACAGTGAGCAACCTTTTAGGTATCACTTTCGCTCTCCCATATATGGTAAAGGCATTCGATGGATCTTTGACACCTGAGCCACTGATCACATGGTTTGTTCCCCTTATTTTTTCACCAATAATATACATGTGACCAACCATTACATCTATTTACCAAATTATGCTCTTGCTCAAGTCACACATATAGGGACAATTCAATTTTATAGTAAACTGGTTCTTTATAATGTGCTTTGTGTTCCTTCCTTTAAAATTTGATATTTGTGGCCAAATTGACTCAAACCTCTTCATGTTATGCAACATTTACCAGCAACATTTGTTTTGTGTAGGACCAACATTCAGGGAAGACGATTGGGACGGGAACTGAGCAAGTTGGACTCTATTACTTGGATAAGTTGAAGTATGCTAAGTGTCATGCCTTCATTGCCGCCACCACTTCCATAAATCCTTGTCTTTTGCACCAACGTCTTAGTCATCTCTCAAATAAAAGCCAACAAGTGATGAAGGGTCAATGTTTCCTAAATCTTAATGAATTATATCCCCATTTTGGATTTATATTTATGCTTAAAATAAATAATTATTCGCATTACATATTATTTCAGGATGAAGCAAGGAAGTTGACTTCTACAATTAATTAAGGGCATAAATCGAAGACGTTGGATTACCCATTATTGTTGCTCAAATTCAAGACTCAATTATGGAGTCTAGAGGATGTTTCAAGTGCACTTGGCCTAACTATCAAATGGAATCCAACATAAGAAAGACCCAAGACCAACCAAAGGCCCAAGACCAATCAAAGGCTCAACAAAGCTCAACTTATAGAAGACTTTTCTTTGTTTTATATTTTTATGAGTGTTTTACCACCTAAAGTCTTTTGTATTCTTATGAGTATTCCACCACCTAAAGTCTTTTGTATTTTTTTTCTTTTAGCTAATTTTCTTTCACTAGTTAGGTGAATATTTTATGAGTGTCCATTAGATATAATTATGTTAGTTGTATAATTTTAAATTGTGTGATTTGTATTGCATCTTGTGGGCTATAAATAGCTCACTTGGGTGCATTTGTGAGGAGGTTATTATTCTTGAATAAAAGCTTAGTTATGTTCTTAGAGTTTTTCTTTGAGAATTGCTCTTGTTCTCTCTTGTGATCTTTCTTCTTTTCTTTTTTCTCTTGAATTCTCATGTTATTTATTATTACTTTATTATCCACCACTTAAATGGCCGGTTAGTTTATGTCATTAAATTTTTACAATTTTTAATTCACGTCTTTTTATTATCCACCGCCTAAATGGCAGGTTAATTTCTACTGTTTTAATTCCTGTCATTTAAATTACGCCATTTAAATTCTTGTCAATTAATTCTTAAATGAAGATGAGTAGCTAAATCCAATCTTGGGTTAAGGCAAGGACAGTGTCCAACGCTAATGATACCCAAAGAAAGCTGCGCTTTAAATAAGTGACATTAATTTAAATGTCAGTATGAGTGTGTATTAATTATTGAGAAATCACTAGGTTTGGATTGGAGTGTAAGCCTAACTTAGAGCTTTCATGCAACGTATAGGAGTTACTAGAATTGGAAACGCTATCATACCCAAACTCGGATGATTAATTTAGTTATTTTGTGTATTAATTACAATCGAATTTATGGTAGTTGCTTAAACTAGAATCCCGCATATCATGTATGAGGATTGTTTAAACTAGAACTATCATCACCTCTAATTGCATTTAATAACAAACACTCATTACTGAAATTAAATTAATGTTGCTAATCTTTTTTGATAAAAATTGGTGATCAGAGGATTGGTGCTGAAATTGTCTTAACTCAAGTGTTATTCAATTTCATATTTTCACATTCAGTGTTTATTTTAACTTATGCTTTGCTTTATTTCCTAGCATCCGTTATCTGAAAATTCACAAAAAATTCATGTTGCCAATTCATCTAGATACGCGCGCGTGTGTGTGACATTCTTTTTCTTTTGCCATAAATTAAATCTCTCAGTGGACGATCTGAACTCATTCAGAAAATACAAATTTAAATTTGAACTACAACTACACTCGTATACTGACGAGTATATACCTCTCACCAAAATAAAAAATATATATAAAGTTTTATTGTGTTTTTATTATGTTTTAATTGCAGGGTGAGAGTGCAGTCAGCAAACCACTTCTTTATGTTCAAACTCTATCAAAATCGGTTTTGTCAATGATTGTTCTAGTTATCCACTTGCCAAACAAACTAGACAACCTTTTCCACCTAGTTCCATTAACACAAAATCTTGTTTTGAGTTGATTCATATTGACGTTTGGGGTGATTACCATGTCCCAAGTTTACAAAAAGCAAAATACTTTCTTACTATCGTAGATAATTTTTCTCGGTGCTCATGGGTTTATCTCTTGCTTACCAAATCTGAAGCTAGAAATTGTTTACTTACCTTTATAAACTTTGTTGAAACCCAATTTGATTCTCGCATCAAAATCATTCGTAGTGACAATGGCCTTAAATTTGTCATTCCAAACACATATCATGCTAAGGAAATTATTCACCAAACTAGCTATGTCTTAACCCTACAACAAAATGGTGTTGTTGAACGTAAACATCAACATTTTCTCAATGTAGCTTATGCCTTACCTTTCCAAGCCAACCTTCCCAAAACCTTTTGGGGTGATGTTATTCTAACCGCCACTTATCTAGTTAATTGTACCCCCACCCCTGTTCTTCATGGAAAAACACCATTTGATGTAGTCTTTCACAAAACACCCACTTATTATCATTTACGTGTTTTTAGTTATCTATGTTTTGCCTCTAACCATCGCCACAAACTAAGCAAATTTGATGCTCGTTCTCTCCGATGCATCTTTCTTGGCTACCTTTATGGTACCAAAGGTTATTGAGTATATGATTTAGCCACCAGAAAAATCTTCCTTTCCCAAGATGTCCTTTTTGTTGAACATGTTTTCCCTTATGCTTTTGCTGCTCCCATCTCCACTTTACCAACATACGCAATCTTTCTCGTTACGGGCCTTACAAATTCAACCATTATCATCGCAGTGCTTGCTAATCTGAACCCGCTTGCTACGGCGCTACCCATCCAAATCAACCTGCCACACCACTATCTTTACCTACCACAATGCCTTCAGCCCGGTCTGCTCCCCACCTGATCTCACTTGGTGAGCAGCCAGCTTTGCCCAGTGCCATTCCTTCAGGCCTGATCCTCCCATCTGCACCTCTAATTACAAATGTGGCGACTTTTGACCCTGCCACTGCGACTCTTCCTGATGTCCCACATGATTCTCCTACATTCGACACCTGACTTAAATGACCCATATGAGCACCCAACTACCTTCAATAGTACCATGTAGAAACTTCTTTGCCTACTTATTCCCTATTGTCATCTCACTTAGTGTTGACTGTAGCCATAGGTATTCCTCACCCCTTATCTCATATTCTTATTTATGATAGACTTTCTCTCATCCATCATGTAAGAACCCATATTTTCACGGAGTTACCACGTAATTTAAGTAAGTTTAGAATACCGAAAAAATTGACTTGATAGCAATTATAAGTACCAAATCGACTGCAGAGAGTGCCTAAGAGTCGAGATATCTGAGGAAAATGATACGATTTTGGCGAACATTTCAAGGCATGATTTATGGTATCAGAAGAAATTACATTCGAAACGATTTCTGGTACAACTAAAATACAGTTGCCTTTTAGGCTGCAAAAACTGAATTGTCGTAAACGACTTTTGGGAAGTCAATGAAAGCTTGAGGGGGCTTCATTTTTTCATAAGGAACAACCCTTCAGTAGTTTTAGGAAGAAACAGATGGGTTTAAAACCAAAACGAAGATTCGGGCCTAAGTGCAATTTTTTGAAATTATCAGAGGGAGGTCGAAATGACATTTTTCCAGAATTTTTGGAGGTCAAATGGATGTTTTAGGACTTGAGGGTCTTAAGTAAAATAAAGGAAAGTTCAGGGGCAATGAGAAATGGGCCAAAATGAGAAAACCAAAGTTTGAGGGGCCTAAAGTGCAATTTTAAGAAACTTCCAAAGCAACAATGGCTGACCAGCCATTCCATTAGCCAATTGGCCACGAGGAAACCACAAACAATGATCAGGGATGTCTTTGGGTCAAATCATGGCCGACAATAACCACCATGGTGGCCGAATTTGAAAAAAAAAATGATTGAATTATTGGCCGATTTGGTTGTTACCTGCAAGTGGGATTTTTAGTCGATTGTGGCCGCTTGAATGTCGATCTAGGGCAGGCATATGCTCTAAGGCTCATGGGCTTGCTGATACCGGGCATTTGAAGCATCGAAGATGCCTATAAATAAGCATACATGAAGGTCAAAAATGGGGAGGGTTGGAGCTCAAAATCGGGGCTGTTTTTGAATAAATTGAGAGTCACAATTAAGGGGATTTTGTTGCCTATCACTTGAGGAGCAAATCTAGGGATTTTGAAGGATTTTAATTAAGGTTTGCTAGGGTTTCAAAGGTCGCCAGAAATTGGAGGCGATAGCTTCGGCCGAGACTTCGAGCTCCCGTTTGAGGAACTTCCGGTGCTCCTTTTGATCTCCAAGATAGTCCATCTAGATCGACTGAAGAAGAGCAAAAAGATGGTATCGAAATCCAAGTTTTTCGGTGTACCGTCGCTGGGGAAGACAACTAGCGCGTGAGCCACACACGCCGGTCTTCACGCACCACTAGTCGCCCTAGGCGCGTGCGTTGTCCAAAAAATTTGAAAAAAATCTTAGAGAAAATAGAAAAATATTTTATGGGGGTTTGTGCAAAAAGATTGGGTTTTGGCCTTCCCGATGTCTCGATTTTCGTATCGACCAATCTCGTTTTGCGTACAAATGAGGGTTTAAGGTAAGTCCAGTAATTTTCCTTTAATGTTCTTAGACTTTAATGAATTGTTGTAGAAAAATATTGGAGAAAATAGACACGAAACTATTTATTTGAATTTTTAGAAGGGAAAATGGAAGAAAATAGAAAGAAAATGCAAAAAATTATGAAAAAATAGGTTTTAATACTTTTTTAAATAAATATGGTGAATAGAGTGCTTTGAGGCTTAAGTTGAAGTGATTTGTGCAAATTTTGAGGTTGACACGCAAATCGATGTGATGCACGTATTTCGAGGCAAACGCGTGAGTATTAAGGTAGCCCATTCAGCTTAAGAAAGTAAGTGATATTTCCCAACTGGACCAAGTGTTATGATCATATCATGTTGTCATGCTTTGTTATGAGTATGTCATGTAGATTGCATTTTAGATGTTTTGATTTATGAAATATGCATATGAGTATGATGAGATTCACAGTCATACGTTGCATGGGTTTGAGATTAGGTACTGGATCCGTTACTTTATCAAGGGTGCACCCATACACCTCGGTCTGGCAGGGAGACTGGAAAAATTGCGAGTAATCTTAAGGTGCAGTCGACCCAAACATAAGAGTTATGATGTTATGTGCATTGCATACATACACGAGCATTAAATATTTTGTTTCCCTTACTTAGATGATTCATCATCTAACTTGGGATTTTCCCCTGGAATATTCAAACATTCCAGATGGAGATTGTAGCAGAAACGAGGATGAATGAGGCATGAAATGACACTTAGCAAAGTGCATGATGAGTTGTAATGTTAGTTGAAAACTTATGTTATGTAGCTCATGTATTTAAATTCTACTATTTCGAATTCTGAACATTTTGAGGAATGATGATGTAGAACCCTATTTAGGGTTAATGTTAGTTGAAAACTTATGTTATGTATTAAGACATGCTGAGAAATTTATGTTCCCGTGATGTAAGCACTGAATTATGATTAATGTTATAAAGTTAGGTTCGATTCTAACTTCTGCATTTGATATTTATGATGATTCTCCTTGGAGATGAATGAATGGAGCTTTTGGGATATACTTAAGGAGTGATATGATTTAGCAATGGTTTTTTTTAATAAAAAAAAAAAAATTATCCCAGAATTGTCCTGAGTTATAACGCGCTCGGAAAACATGGCGTTACACATCGTGCTTTCAGCACTTCCATTTCAATTGTCAAAGAACCTACCTCCTTTACCCAGGGCATCAAAGATCCTAAATGGCGTCTTGTAATGGTTGAAGAACTACATGCTCTCCATGATAATGGCACCTGGTATCTTCAATCTTTGCCTCCCAACAAGAAACTCACAGGTTGCAAATGGGTCTACAAGACCAAATTTAATCTTGATGGCATTATCAAGGGTTATAAAGCACGCTTGGTTGCAAAAGGTTATAATCAGATTGAAGGTTTAGATTATCGTGAGACTTTTGCCCCTGTTGCCAAGCTTGTTACTGTTCGTTGACTCTTTGTTGTTGCATCTTCCATGAATTGGCATCTTCGACAACTAAACGTCAACAATGTTTTCTTCCATGGCGATCTGGAGAAAGGTGTCTACATGTGATTACCTCCTGGTTTTAGACGAAATGGAGAGACACGTGTACACAAGCTTCACAAATCTTTGTATGGGCTTAAGCAAGCTTCCCGTCAATGGTTCATCAAGCTATCCAAAATCTTTACCCATGTGGACTTCATACAATTCAAATCATATCACTCCTTATTCATTCGACACCATGGTACTTCCTTTATTGCCCTGATTGTCTATGTGGATTACATCATTCTGGCAAGCAATAATCTCCAAGAAATTGAAAAAATTAAAGTTCATCTCATGCAGCAATTTAAGCTTAAGGATCTTAGTAACTTGAAATATTTTCTATGCATCGAGATATTTCGATCGAAACAAAGAATTGCTATTTCACAAAGGAAATATACACTTGAAATATTAGAAGACATGGGGTACTTGGTTGTGAAGCCCGACGATTCTCCATTAGAGCAGAATTTTTCTCTTAGCAAGGAAGAAGGCGATTATATTAAAGATCCCTCCTCTTTTCAAAGACTTGTTAAGCGATTGATTTACTTAACCATCACAAGGCCAAACTTGGCCTATCCCGTTCATATTCTCAATCAATTTATGGACAAGCCTTGTGTTCCACACCTAGAAGTAGCATAACGAGTTCTACACTACATCAAGAAAACACACAGACAACATATCTTTCTTTCATCTGCAAGTTTATTGCAGTTGAATGCCTTTTGTGATGCGAATTGGGCTCGATATCAAGACACGAAAATCAACCACAAGCTACTATGTTTTTATTGGAAATTCCCTTATTTCTTGGAAAACAAATAAGCAAGCTACTGTCTCATGTTCAAGTGCAGAGGCGGAATATTATTCCATGGCATTTGTTTGTTGTGTGGTCACTTAGCCCCAAAACATTTTATATAATGTTGGAATAAAGCATTCACGACCGATTAAGCTATTCTTTGATAATCAAGTTGCTCTACACATAGCTTCCAATCCAGTATTTTATGAACGGATAAGACACATAGAAATTAATTGTCACCTTATTCGAGAAAAGGTATAAGTTGGGATAGTCAAGACTTATCATATATCGACAACAAAACAACTAACCGTTATCTTCACTAAATTATCAAGTGTGTCACAGTTTTTAAATCTTGTCGACAAGTTAGGAACTATTAACATCTATTCTAACTTGAGGGGGAATGTTGAGAGTTAAGATCTTATCTAATTACTCATTGATTCTCTCTATATATTTTTGAATTATTGCTTTCATAGGTTAGGCTATTAGTTAGGTAGATTGCTATATTTTATCTCTCTCTTTGTGTATACAAAATTATTCCTTCAAAGGAAATCTTCCACAAAAATTATTACTTCAGAGGAAATCTTACAGAGTCTACTTCAGGTTCAACCCACTAATTCTTTTCCATTGATTTGATTATTGTTAGTTGAAGACTGACTTGGATGTTTAACACCTTCTGAAATGTCAAATGTAATGTATAACCTCTGTCACTGTGCTCCTCCTACAATCTTCTGCACTCTAGACAATTTTGTGGAAGTTTTTGAGACTTAGGCTGATGCTGATTATTTAGGGAGCTAAATAGTGAGAAAAGTTGTGGAATTTAGTTCAGGCATCTGGTGAGGGTAGGCCACTTTGGTTCATTTCATGTCATTGTTCTTTTGGGTTTATGTAATTTCAAAATTTTAAATATTTGTATTGACTGAAAACCTAATTTATTCCTTCTCTTTGGTACAACACAGCCAGTCTAGCTCATTGTAGGCGGGTGTTAGCTCGATTATGCTCTTCCACTTAATCGATCCTCAGAAGATTGGAATTTTTCCCATTCATTATGCAATTATGCACAAAATTTATTCTCTCTCGCTTTTGCTCCGCAATTTCAAAATACAAACAAATGTGAGATTATTGGTTTCAATATAGAATTCAAACAATACAACGTAAATAAAAGATGGCAGCCTTATGGTACACGTTTACCCTGCTGATATTATCATGTCAATGCTGTAATTATTTAAATTACACCCTATTAAATAAATTATTAACTTATCAGAACATATGATAAAAAGCAGAAATTAACGTCAACATGACTGGATATTATGTCTATATATATATATATGATAAGATTAATATATAGCTTGCATTTCATTGTCTAGTAAGTCCATTCTTTTGGAAGAAATATTTCTGGAGTAGTACTGCGGCTTTGTGAGATGACACAGCGTTGGGCTGATGCATCCTTTGCCCTTTTATTGCTTTTGCCGCTGCAAGCTGTAGTTTGTGCATCATTCATTGTATCTGCAGATAAAAGAGGGCGCCATTCATTGCAATGCGATGAGAACTCAAAATCAAATGTTAAAGACCGTGGGAGACAGCTAGGTGGAATTATATGTCATGTCAATTCTCATGACTTGTTGGAAAATGCAAAGAGAAAAGAAAATAAGCTATTTTTATTTTATGAATAATAAAAAGGATAAAAAAGAAACGTTTTTAAAACTTTTATGAAATGTTGTAAAGGTGATTAGCAAATTTAATTAAGCTTAGGGCCAAAGAAAGAGAGGAAATTAATAAACAACCTCGCGCGGATTTGAATTGCAGTTGGAGTTCGTGGACGTTGAGATGGAGAGCCTGGACGACGCGGGAAGGGAGGAGAATGGGAGAGCAAGCTGCATGCATGACATTTGGTAATTAACATAACATGGAATTTGCTTTGAATTTACTCAATAGTTGAAATTAAGCTGATAAACTGCATGAAGTTTTCAAGGTTCCATAGATTAAAAAAAAAAAAAAAAATAGTACATGGTCTTTTGCTGAAGTCGGCGCCGTCTCTCCTGGGAAGAAAAACCCCGGTGCCGGAAGATGGTTTTCGGCCGGAATCCAGAAAAATAGCTTGCATTCCAGGTCCACCCACTGCCCAGTTTTTTATGGGTTGTCTGCCTCTATGGCGGAGTTTCAAGCTCGGTGACTGCAGTTGTTGATAAACTTATCGCATATTTATCACGATGACTTTATTTATAGAATTATTTTGTGTAAAAATTAAATAGCAGGTGAATGCAGTGAAATGTGTGAAAGATTTAAAAATGCTGAGGAATTTTTCAGGTAATTCAAAAAAAAATGAAAATAATAGTTGCGTATCACTCGTGGTCTTTGTTGTTTGTAAATTTAAATGGAATCTACAATTCTTAATTTATCTATTTTAAACCTTCCAATTTTCATATGAGAAAAATTAATGCTAAATAAATCATACAAAGTTTATGAACTATATGATGAAAGAAAAAAAAAAAATACTTAAGTGGTCAACAATATTTTCTCAATTATTATATCACAATATAGTTTTTTAACATTCATTGATAAATATTTCGATTAATTACATTTATTTTGATTTCAATTACTTAAATGAAATAAATTAAAAGTTCAAGGTTTACGTGGAAAAATCCAGTGAATGGGGGTGTGATTTGGGCCTAAGAATAAAAAAGAATATTAAGCTACTCCATTATCCATTCCTCTTCTATTTTTTGTTGTGAACTATGTAATGTAAATAAAAACTTAAAATATTTTTAATTAAAATAACGTCACGATTTCGATTTTGATTATTTTAAAATAAATAACTCGTTAAAGTAATTTGTATTTAGAATTTTATCATCACGCCACTTCTCTGGAGATTTCTGATTGAAAAGAGCATTTCCTTTTGTTTTGGATTCCATTTTCATCCAGGTTTTATTGCCATCTTTCATCAGATCACCTATTATGTGTATAATAAATACATTAACAATCATATACTCGATGATGATCAGAAAGTGAAGAAGGAAAAGAGATTAGAAGAAGCAAGTACCGGTTGAAGCGGCGCCGGGATTGAGGTTAGACGACGATAATCTTCTGGTTGCCTCTGTTTTCTCAAGTTCTATTCGCAGAGAAAAAAGAAAAGTCAGAGAGATTCGCCAAGCCGTCGTTGCAACGGAAATCAAATAGGAAGAAACAGGAGCAATTAATAATCAATGAACTTATTTGAAGTTGAAAATTATGAACAGCGAACCTGTGAATCGCCTGCTTCATCGTCAAGAACGTGCGAGGGAAGCCACAGCATTCCTTCTTCAAAGCTATCTTCAGCCATTGAAGTCCTCTTCCAACTTTGAGAGGGAGGGAGAGAGAGACAGAGAGGACAATATTCTGTTGTATTCGTCTTCTGGCTCTGAGATACAACTTCAAACCTGCAACTTAACTAATTTATAGCTACGTGGAGAAACGGTTGGGCCTGGAAATTGACCCTAATTTTCTACAGGAATTGCGCACTATGCCACTCGAATTGCGATTGCGAAAAATATCTTTTTTTAAGCAAAATATGTGAATTTATAAAAAAGAAAAAAAAAGAAATTATCTCACAATACCGCAAGTGATGTTTTAGCACTTACAAACTATTTTAGTAATGAGCCGCCAATCTAATTTTAAATAATATTTTGAGTTATTATTATTATTATTATTATTAAGTAGTTTCTAGTATTATATTAGTGATATTTTATTTCCCAAAATAAGAATCCAACCACTCTATGACAGGTAACATTAGAATCAATTTTGTGCATTTCAAAATTTGTGTTAACTTGTTAGGTTATCCATTTAAGGATATCCCAACTGTTTGATTGATTCATTGATTATATGCTGCAAAATGTAACAACACATTCCTGAATTTTGAATTTTGGATATTCACGCAAGGAACACCCAAGAACATGCAAAACCAAGTCGTGCTCATTTAGCCTTTAAAATTTTGCTGAGGAGAGAACTTTGGCAATTAATTTTAATTTTATTGTTAAATTATGAATACAACAATTACAAATCTTAGTTTAGCGGTCACGTGAATTCTTATGAAAGAGTGACAAATGTAGAAAAGATCCTAAAAAAGAAAATGGTGAGGACAGAGGTTAAGAGATGTGGATGGGTTGGGTTGGGTTGGGTTTTGGTGAACCCCTCCTTCCCAAATTGCAGCCAGCCCTTCACGTAAGGCTTCTCTGCTCCAAATATAACCCCCTCCATTCCATTCATTTTATTTTTCTTTCGTCTTACTATGGCATAGGGACAGATGCGGTACAATAATATGTGGCTATTTTGGACCTGCCTTGGGGCTGTTTGCTCCTAACCACCGTACCAACCCACCAACGCCTTGAAATGTTCAAGTTTGCTTTAGGAAAGTGGGTCCCTGTTCCCGGACACCTGCCATTTTTAGATGGAATATGAGATAAAATGTTTGGCTAACGAGGCTGTTAACAGACTAGAACTGGACCACTGATCATTTCAGCCCTAGCCACCTGAGATTTGGGGTGGGTGTGTGTGTGTGTGTGTGTGTGTTTGGGTTAGTTGGGGCACTGCTTCCACGTTGAGGTTTTCTGAAGTAACCCAAAAAGGAACATATCATTTCAACCCACAATTTTATACTTCAAGAGCTGAAGTTTTGGTAAACCAATCTACAGAAACTCTTTGAGCCCCATATATTCACGACAAACTACTAAGGTGAAGAGAGATCACTATGTTAATTGAGTAAGATCTCCAAGTTGTTAAACAATACAAAGACCAGAGAAGTTATCAATGATTGGGGGCTGCGTTCCATCGACGAGGCCAAACAAGAGTAATCCATGGGGTGAAAATGAAAATTTAACTCATGAAAAGTGAAAATAGTGTCAATATACCCACAAAGAAGTTACATCCCATCCTCAGCTCCTGATGTGGCCCTAAAAATGCCAAAGGGAGGAGCTTCACCAACTAATTCTGTTCTCTAAAGCATGCCGCTTGATTGTACAACCATCAGATGTAGGAATTTGCTTGCAGTCTGAGAAGTTTATACAAGCTTTCTTGCCCGTCATTGCTGCCAAAGTTTTAGCTAAAGGCGTCTTAATCTGCCACTGCTTCCCAAAAGCCCTGTGTATGTTGTGAACAGGTTTCTACGCACAATCGATAACTTTGTTTATCTATAAGTTGCCCAGAAAACCAGATCAAGCACTTATCTTGCCTATAAATCAAGCCCCGCTTCTAAAACACATATAATCTCATCTTAGCTGAGGAATGGGGCATAAATTCTGAAATGCAAGCGCATGAAAAAGTGATGCGTTTAAGAAAAACAGCTTGAAACTTCAGCTACACGCATTTTACTGGTTAATTTAATAAGCTTATCAGTCTCATCGTCCAGCTGAACGTTGTCCTTGTTCATTCGTTCTGCAACTATAAGTGGCATTTTACCAGCTTTGACATAAGTTCGAAGAAGCAAGTTATAGACCTTTGTACTCACATGGCCAGCATTCCTAACAGTCTCCAGGAACTGCTCTGCCCCCTCAACATTACCTTGCTCTTCAAGCGTCCTAAATACTCCTTGAATGATCTTCTCATCAGGCCTCCATTTCTTCACACTGCCGACAGCTTTCTTGAAACAATCTAAAACCAAATCGGTCTGCTTTTGTTTCAAATAAGCCCATGTAAGAAGCTCCCATGTGGTGTAACTGGGTTTGACGCCATTTTGAACCATCCTATTGTAAAAATTTTCAGCCATTTCCATCTGGTTTTTGTTGATGTAAGCTGCAAGAAGTAAATTTGCTACCCTAGAATCACCAGTGCTAGAAACGGATTCCCACTCAGTATAAAGATTCTCAGCTTCTTCAAACTCCTTGAGCTTTAGGAGGGAAGATATCATGCAATTATACTCAGCATCATTCATTTGACGGAAGGTTGATTTCATTTTTTCCCATATCCGGTGGGCCTCCTCCTTATTTCCCATGTTTGCATGGAGACTGATGAGGGAGGAATAAGCAGCTCGAACTTTACGAGAAGTCTTCTTCTCCATTTCCTTTAATTGGGATGCTGCTTTTTCAAGCAGTGATTTTCTTATGTATAGGCTAGCCAACGTGCTATATGTTACCCAATCTGGATCTACTTTTGCCTTTTTCAGCTCAAGAAAGACCTTTTCTGCTGTTTCAACATCATTCTGTGAGGCACAGAAGGTTAGCCACAGATTGTAAGTGACCACATCTGGTAAAGTGTTCTTCTTTAATTTCTGAATCACTCCGGGTATCTTGTCAAATTGCCCATTTGATATGTAGAGGGACATCATGTGATTATAAGCGAGGGGGCACTTCAAGATACCAGTTCTTGACATTTTCTCCATAAGAGCTTCAGCTTTAGAGGATTCATTATGCTGGACATAGGTATGGAGTAGGGAAGTGCAGGCAGACTGGCCTTTCAACCGGTCAGGAAGATCCTCAAAAAACTTTTCTGCACTATTTAAGCCACGAACTTTTGCAATCAAGTCCAAATGGATGGCGTAATCTCCTGGTTGCAGCTTGATGTCACCTTGTATTTTCATCCACTCACATATCTGCATCAGTACCCAAATTTGAGCCTTCAAACCATTATCTTATGTAATGAAAGATGTATTTTCAGTATTCTAAATCCAAAACCAAGGTTAACAAAAATGAGATATAGTAATCTTTAATTGCAAAAAGAAAAAAAAAAAGAGAGAAGAAAAACCTTCCACTTCAAATGTTAAAACATAGAAAATCTCCAAATTATGATCTGTGAGTCAGACAAAGGTTCAGACTACACTTGTGATTCTCAACCACAATATTCCAGTTTTGCGCTCCTAGTATCCATATCCAATACAAGATTACACTTCAAAGGTTAAAACATATGAATCCATAGAACAACACCAACTACTAGCCCCTCATGGTCGAATGTTAACCGGAAACATTCAATTCAACAGCAATCACCTTCCGATACTTCAAATTACAGCAATTATCTTCGAGAATACATGTATTCATCACAAACAAGTGGAAAAAAAAAAAAAAAAACAGTAGAGTAAAATAGATACATAAGGACCAGCAACAGAGAGAGCGGCCATACCTCTAGAGCGTGCTTGTAGCGCTTGCCCTTCCGAAGCTCGCGGACGATCCGGTTGAGCTCGTACTTGCGGACAATGTGCCCCTCCTCTTTCCATTTGCGTATAGTGATGACGGCGCTACGCTTCGCGTAAACCAGACTTAGAAGCCGTCGACCAAGGGTGTCGCGGCCGGAACTGCTCGCGGCGGTTCCGGAAGGTTCGACTGAGGTTAAGTGCTTCGCTGCCGCTTCGACTGACAAATAGCGCGCCGCCCCGATGGTTGCGACGATTCTACGGACCAGCATCTTCCAGAGACTTCGCAACGCCCTCTGCGAGCAGTGAATGGCGTCAAGCGACGAGAACGCACCCAATAAGGATGGGCCTGGGATTTTTTATCTTGAAACAAAATAGAAGCCCAGTGGACCTGTCTATGGAACCATGCCCAAGAAGGGTCCAAGAATTTTGAAGGGATCTGAACTAAAAGGAATTAATTCGCCCAAAGAGCACAAGAACCCAAGCCCAAGAAGAGTCATCCAAGGAACTAATTTTAGAAAAAATTAGGTTTTCTTGAAATAATTTTGAAAATTAGTTTTAGAAATTTGACATAGAACATTCAAAGAAGCCTCCAAAACTATTCGTTTTCAAATAAATGCATCTATTTAAATAATATTTGGTCAAGGTTTAGATTTAAATTTAAGATTTTATCTACTCTCATTATCTCAACAATTAAATTAAGTTAATTAGAAAAAGTAAAATATAAAAATTATTTTAGATAAAAGTGTTTTTTATTATGTGTGTTAAATTTATCTGACAACCTTAAAAAATAAGTCATGTAAGTTCTTATTTGGGATTATCCAAATAAATTTATCTCTTTTCCTCCACATAAATTTATTTTAGATCTTATAGATAAGAAAAAATAATTTATATGCTCTCACTACGTTCTAACAAATTTAACAAATAATTTGATAAAAAATTTAAAATATTTTTCGGACTTATCTTTACCATTTCATATCTTGATTCTAAAAATATTATAACCTTATTTTGATACATTTTTATCTTGCTCATTTTAAAAAACGATGTCATAACAAATGATAGTTTGGGATATTTTTTCTTGGGAATTGGGATATAAGAAGAGAAAGAAAGACTAATACTAAAATATTATTTCTTTTAATTATTTGTTAAGTAAAAAGATAGAAATATAACCTCTCACTGTGTTTATTTCAATTAATTAGAGGGAGCTTGGCTTACCAATTTGACCACTTATAAGTTATTCATTTAGTTTATAAGTTATATGACTTATTTTATTATAAGTTTGTTAAAATTTTAGAAATTTAAATACTACCGAAGTTATAAGTTATTTTAACAACTTATTCCTATGTTGTTTGGCTTACCATTTTTTTTAGTAGAATTTAAGTAATTGAGCTTTTAAATTGTGTAAAGATTAAAAATTAGGTAGCGTTTAAACTGATAATATATTTGCATAAATATACTTTTAAGTTATCAATTAATAGTTATGTGTTTGGTTTGAAATAACTGATAAACAATCAGAATTTAATAAAAAGACGAAAATATATATGTTATTAAATAATACAAATAAAATTAATAAAAATATTATTTTTTAATAAAAATTCTAAATATATTAATTCAATATACATTAATATTAATATATATATGTTATATATAGAGAAAGAGTGAACGCAATCATAGAGGAATGAAAAAGGTAATGGTAAGCGGAGGCGACAGACAACAATAGTGACCAGAGATGGGTTTGACAACAATGAGATCTAAGAAATGACAGAGAGATAAAGAATGATATAGATTGTAAATGTATGTTTTGTTTTAAGGTAAATGCATAATTCAATCTGTCAATGCAATAGGCTTCTAGTAGCATTTTTGGAAAAATTAGGGAGAGGGAGGAGTTTTGCCAAACGCTAGTGAATGAGTTTTTAAACTACATAGCGTTTAAGTTGTTGAATGTTGCCAAACACTTCGAAAAATAAATTACACAGTTTATAAGGTTAATCAATAGTTTATAAGTAACCGAACTGGTAAGCCAAACACCTTCTTAATAAGCTTTTCCCCATGCGCTTTTCTAAATAAGCTTTTGGTAGCTTATTTCGCTAACCAATTAAATGACCAATTTGTCCTTAAACAACTTCTTAATTTCTAACATCTACCCATTTCTTCATCTCTATACCTTCTTTGTCGCCACCTCCCTCTAGCTCCTTTGTTGTCGTTGTCATTGCAACCTTCAACTTCAGCCATTGTTGTCAACTACCACCCCTAAACCCATCCCCATCCCATTAGCCACTGTTTCCAGGCCCATATTCATCGGTTGCTACCTCTAACCTCCATCGTCGCCTTTTTTATGTCTGTCATTGTTGTCGCATTAACGTGTAATTATAATAATTGATCGGTTATAGATCAATTTATAATTTATTTATATTAAAAATTAATATTGTTATGGAGCTTATTTATATTATTCAACAATATTTTTATTTTAATCTTTCTGTTAAATTTTAATAGTTTATCAGTTTTTTCAAACTAAATACTTAATTATATAAAATGACAATTTAAATTATATTTATATAAATACGTTACCAATTTAAACACTATTCAACTTTTAAATTTTACATAACTTATAAGTAGAAAAACTAAAAAAAAAAAAAAAAAGCCAAACAGCCCCTCCCTCTTTTACTTCACTAAAATTTTGTTAATAATAATAGTTATTATTCTGTTCATTTAAATCTATCAATCATATGAGTAACATAAAATTACTCAAATAATAATGATGTTAAAATTAGATTGACAATCTCGTCCTCGCATGATCATATTTCCAAATCTCCGCCAAACATCTTTTTAAACTAGCGGCCCATAATTCTTTCTGCTGCCGGGATTATTCGTGGCATGGCAAACTTGCCGTCGACACGTCGTGCGGCCTTGGCAGAGTCGCGCATATACCGGAGCCGTGAAATTTGTAGCCACTGCGTGGGGACAACGCGGCCAGGCCTCCGGCGGGCCCGCCGCATGTCCCCGGAGACATGTCCCACAATCAAATCTATTATTTACTTAATTACGTTTGGCCGCAACCTGGAGTCGGAAGATCCGTGTGCCGTGATTGGCTGCCGGGGACTTGGCTCCGGACCAATCGGCGCGGCGCAAAGTGAATCAAAGTCAGATTCTCACAGACAGACACCCAAAAAGAAAGAAAGAAAGGAAGGAAGAAAGAAAGAAAGCTGGAGCAAGTTGATTGAACGTGGAGGAAACCCATGATGACCAATCCATGACCCAAGAATCCAGGGGCTGCGTCAGCCTCACCACTCAACTAAATCTATCTGAATTTGGTTTTTCTTCTTGATTGGAAGTTGACTCGTTACTCTCTTCGGCCTGCATAATTTGATTAGACATTTCTAACGATTATTTAATCCCACTTTTTTTTTTTTTTAATGCTTTTTAGGGAGAGGGGGGGTTTGTCTGTTTGTTTTGGGTTTTGTTTTGCGCTATTCTCTCTCTATTTTTTTTTTTTTTTTTTTCTGCGTTGCTAAGAGAGCAATGTGTACTGTTGGCAGGAAACGCGGTTGGAGGACAAAGGCGATCCCTTGAGATCTTGTGGGCAGGCCAAGTGGACGATTTTCTCACCCTTTTGCTTTACTTTTTGGACGCACAGAAGACGAACGAATCGACGTGAAAGCCTACCACTGTGCCAAACGTCCAGAAATTACACTATTGCGGATCTCCTTTGATTCAGCCCATCACTCCCCACCCCCCCAATAATAATTTCTTCGGGTCATACCCTCACGCCCAATCCCGCTTGGTCAATCACATATTTCTTAGAACTTGCAAATCATATAGCGTTTGGACGTGAGAAATTAAACCCGCAATCTTAAAAATCTTCATGGGTTTTGCAATTACAGAGTTATTAATGTTTTCTTTTTTTCTTTTTTCTTTTTTTTGGGGGTAACGGATGCATGCAAAGCAAAGCAATGCAATGCAATGCAAGTAGTTAACGAGGCTAACCGAAAAGGGGGAACCCAGGGCTAATGATCGAAGGGGAGAAAGAATAAGAGAGGAGGCAACATGCAAGAAAAGGGGTGTGAGTGTTGTGCCAAATAGTCTATAGACATATTAATAATTAGAGGACATGAAGACAAGAATCTAATGATTTCCAGAAGCCCGACTAGATTTCCAGAATCCTAATCGTTGTTCTGGAGTGGGTCCCTCTTTGATCCCCCTTTGCATCTCTCCCCTCCCCTTTGTCATTTCTCGTCCTTTGGATCAGGTTAACTTTGCTACAACCATGGAACCACACTAGATTGGATATCAATTCAGGAGATTCATCTCTTATCTAGATAAACAGTATTACTCTATTATTTGTATAATTTGAGATTCATCTCTTATCTAGATAAATAGTTTTTTTTTTTTTGTTTTTGTCTCATGTTCTCAAACCTTATTTATTTAAAATAATTTAAGAAAAGTAACCATTTATACCTAACTATTAAGACAAATTTGTTTAGTACCCATTATTATTCTTACAAATAACTGAAATAAGTATAATTATTTAAAATATTAAATCAATCAACCCATCCAACAGATAAGAAAGAGAGAATGTTGAAGTCAGAAGGCTACGTGGAATTCCACCATTTCATGTGGGCCCCAGTCTGGTTTATGGTCCTCAACTCAATCTGGACTTCCTATTATTAAGGCCAACGTATAAAGTATTATTATTATCATTATTTAATAAAATATTAAATTTTCTGTCGTGTTATACCCAGTCAAATTATTATCATATTATTGGGTTGACATAAAGTATCACACTGCACACTCAAGAAGGGCGAATTAAGTGTTTTTCAAAAATTATTAAAAATTTAAAATTTTTTGCTTGAGATGAGATTTTAGTGAGTTAAAATATAAAATATAAATTACTTTAATTTTTTATTAAAAAAATTTTGATCCATTAAAAATATAAATAATTAAAAATAAAAACATCTTACTAAACTCGATAAGCTCTCTAATACACAAGATATGAATTAAAAGAAAAATACAATCAAGAAGATGTGAGAGTTAATATTCTCAGTTACAATATCTCTCAAGCAAAATACACAAAGACTAAAAGATAAGACAATTGAAATATGTAGTATTTTGAGAGAGAAAATGAAAACTTAAGCACTAATAAGAAGAATGAATATAATAGTAATCTCTTGACATTTTATTTTCATTCATTAGCCTTCTCAAAATTTGAAAAAAAAAAAAAAAAAACTAACCTTTAAAGAAATATGCGATGAAAACGATCGACAAGTTCTTAAAAATGATCAATCAATTTTATGTAGTAATTATCGACCAAGACTAGTTGAGAGTTTGCATACGATCATTCTACAAAGTTGAAAAGTCTATCAATATCTTAAGGACAAACAGTCGACCAGTTTGAGAAAAATGATCAACAATTTGATGTTCAAGCATGGATTTGAAATTCAAATGTTATAGGGTCAACTTTGATGGATCAAATATAAAAAAATTATTTTTATAATAATTTTTTTTTAAATATCAAGATTTTATTTTGACATTAAATAATTTTTAGTATGATGCTTAATTATAGATATTAAAATAATTTAATTGTACCTATAAAAACTTATTTAATAAAAAATAAATACAAATATCAAATAAAAAATTTTATCATCAAAATAATACCAAAGAGCAAAATACCACATATTACGTGTAAATCTAAATGTAATACATAATAGCATTTCTCATAAGAAACAGGATGAGGCCGATGACATGAAGATCCAACTAGCCCCGACAATGGAGCACGAGGGGCCACAGATGCACACGTGGAGGGAAACCGAGTAGAAGAGCTGTAACACAAGTGGGAGTACCACTCAAGGATTGCCTGGGAGAATTAGAATAACATGCTGGCGCCGAGAGGCCGCCACCACAAGCACGCATATACCCATTAATTGACAAGGTGACAACAATATTGATGATGTGGTGGTCGACCATTCTCTTCTGTCTCTGTCAAAACACTTGCAATGGAGGTGAGGACTTGTTCTTTTGGTTCATCTCCAACGATCAAGTCAGATTATCAAATTAAGAATCCAAAAATCATTCCCACGAGAATTAAAGAGTTCGATCCCTTATCTCCTTCTGCCCCTTTTCTTTTATCCTCGTGTTGAGATAAGGATTCTTGAGAGATCCTTGGGATCTCTATCTCGTTTTTCTCAAAATCTTATTGATAGCAATTTCATAATCGTAACCGCTTCTGAAGAGTTCGAGGCGGCTCCTACCTCCGTGATCCTTGGCGGGACAGTCCATCCCAAGAAGTTTGGAGAGTCCTTGCGGAGTAACGGACCGACTAGTGTCGTGATATGTGTCCGTCACGTGTCCCTTTTTGATTCGGGCAAGATGACATTAGCGGGTTATCTCCTCTTGGACACGGAGCCCGGAGCCTATGGTTACTTTTTATGGGATATTATAGTAATTAAATATTCGAGGTGATGGTTATTCCCCTCATCAAATATATATATATATATATATAAAATAAATAAATATTTTTGTGATATTAATAATTTTAATAACAATAATAAAAACGTATAGCAAGAGTCATTAAATATTATATTATTTGATGGTATTTTATTTTATGATGTAACATGATTTAATTAACATGGATGGTCTACTCTTTATGATAAGTATGAAGTTGTGGAGTTCTTCGGACGACCGCAAGCTAAATATGTTTTATGCTATTTAATATTTAATTTTAATTAAAAAAAAAGTGAGAAGGAGTGGTGGGGCTATTTAGTTAGGAATTTGGATGGATGGGAGTTTGGGTGTTGTGTGTGGTTAGTGATGAAAACGATGACACAAATAGACCCAACAAAACACAGCTTTTCAGTTTTTATTTATGATTTATCCATCTGCTTACTTGTTATTATTAATTTTCCAAAAAATATTATATAAATAAAAGATAGAGAAAGTTAATTATAAAGTGAATTAATTAATTAATTAATTACGCCAGAAGTTCATGAAATTTTGGTGCAAAAATATTATTAAATTAATAGTATAAAAATTGCATATCTATATGGCTCTAACAACAAGTGTTCCTTACAGAAGAAACTGCCTTTTATTTATTTATTTATTTATTTATTTATTTATATGATAAAATGAATATGAATCACAGGAGAAGTGATTCAATGTGACATGGAAGCAAACGATTTTGACACTCTTTTTGACTTTTAAACGACAAAGTCACGAGAGGCCACCAAAGCCTACATTTTTATCAGAAAACGCTTCGCCACCCATGATTCGTCGCTTTCTTCCTTAATATGAAATTAGGATCGTAGAGAGTTGGTGAACAAGCTCGACAATAGTATACTTTTATTATTATTATTTTAATATTATTTTTTAAATAGACACATTTAGAAACGCCTTTCTTTTCATAATTGACAAACAATAATTCTATTTGGTAGAGATGAAAAAAATTTATCTCTATGCTTGATTTCGGGTTTAATCCGAAATCTTCTTCCTTTTTTTTTTTTTTCTCCATTCATTGATTTGTGAAACATTTGTTAATCCTAGGTCAAATCTCAACCACCTTCACCATCTATTTTCCTTGCTTTCAATGTTGCCACCATCGCCTTCACCATAAGTCTCCCTTACCATTGATGTCTTATTCTCACTTTCAACGCCATTTTTGTCGTATCCACCATCCATTTCCATCATTGTCAACACCATCCTTCTCCACCATTCTTGCCTTCTGTACCATCCATCTGCTTCGTCGTTTGATGCCTCCTTTTTGTTATTTTCACTATCTTCACTATTATCTATCTACGTAGTTGCTTTATTTTCTTTTAAGTGGACTGCAGGTTTCTTTATTAATCATCTACTGACAAGTTCGAGCTTAGTTTATTAAAATCTCGTTTATTATATTAAATGAGATGATTTGAACTTAGGCTCGTTTAAAATAATAAATGAGTTGTTAGCGAGTCAAGTTCAATCACAATAAATTCTTAACCAATTTGAGCTCAAATAGAATTTTGAACTCGAGTTCAGCTCATTCTTAACTTTTTCCTGACCAGTTGCGTTTGAACAAAGTAAAACTTAACTCAATTACAATCTTACTATAAATCCCCAACCCTAGCATTATGTTTAAGCAAAACTCACCCATTTCACATAATCAAAATGCTTCAATTATTTTCAATTGGTTTTTTAATCTATAAAAAGGATACCGTTCTCTTGATAAAAATATTATCTCAACATTAACACTCAACAAGAATAATACATGATTCGTGATATGGATTTGAATAATTTCACGACGGAGGATCAATTAAGTCTCTTGAGTGAGAAAAATTACTTAAAGAAAGGACTCAAAACATGAGATTCTATGTCGCTTAACTGTGGCCATGACATGTTTGGAACTAGTCATGGGTGGGGTGATGGGAGGTGTGAGGGGTTTGTTTATGCTCAGAAGAAACCTTAGACGTATGGAAGCCCAAACTCCACGCTGGGACACTGCCCTCCTCTTTTTAGGGAATGTTACCCACTTGGCCGTTGCATCCATTTCACATGCCCACCAAAAGCGTCGTACCCAATTGCCCCTTTGCTTTTACCATCTTGCCCCTCCCTCTCCCGCAAACCCCCAAATCATCCCAGTTCCCAAACTCTCTGATGGGAAGCACATGGTGCTCGCCATGAGCTCCGTGCGTGTTATCACCATCAGCCCAGCCCTACTCGTCTCGACAGTCACCGCACATGCCTACATCGTACCATTTCCCCCACCTCGCTCCACTTTATACTTTTGTATTACGTTGTTAATGTGTTAGTAACTTCATCATAATATTTCGTCGTGTGTGGGAGAAAGCATTGTAGATGATACTGGAGAGACCTTTTTATCTGAAGGTACGCACGAGTGGGGGAAATACAGTACGATAATCCATTAAGAAAAATCATTGAGTGGAGTCCGAATACAGTACAGAGAGAAACAGATAAGGGAGAGAGATGCCCAACATATAACCATAATAACTACCATCTTCCAAACCCTCCCATTGGCAATGAAAGTGACAACATCAAACAGTAATCATTATAATAATAATAATATGGCACCCAATGCTATCTATCTATCTATCTATCTATATATATATATATATAGAGAGAGAGAGAGAGAGAGTATATATATATATTATATATATCCTAAGAAGTGGCGACCCAGACTGGCCCCCAAGGTGACATCTCCTTGTTCCTTCCTCCACCTTCCTTGCACCTGCTCGGCCTCGCAACCTCTCCGACCCCGATTCCGCTCTCCTCAACTTCGTCGTCATCAGTGGCATCATCATTAGCCTCTTGATCGTAATCCTCGTCATTATATTCCTTTGCATGTTCTTCAACAACTTCCTGGTCGTTCCAGCTCATGCGACTCTGCTTCTGCGTGAGCAAGCTGAGCCGGAGACGGCCGTCGGCTCTCTCGGCCTGGAAGAGTGAGTTGCCTGAGGAAACCGTGACGGCCTTCATCACAAGCCGGCCTCCTTCCCGAATTGGCCTCACCTTCACGCTGTCGAAGCCGCTGATGGAGGTCAGCGGCGGGGGGAAGCTCCGGCTCGGGCTCAGGCCCTGCTTCGCCCCGAATTCCCTCGATTTCGAGCGAACGATGTGGGAATGGGAATCGATAGAGAAGTCGTCGGAGCTTTGGCTAATGTGGCTCCCGGTCTCGCTCCCCAAGCTCTCGGTGCACATCTCTAAGCTCTTCTTGCTCAGAGTGGAAGAGGATCGCTTAACGAGAGGGTGGACGTAGATTTTATCGTTGTTTTCGGGCAATTCTCTGGAAATCTGGGGCGTTTTGGAGAGGGCTTGAAAGAAGCTCCAGCCGCCCAGATCGCCATTGCTGTTTTTGGCGATTTCTTCTTCGTTATTGCGAGGGTTTTCTTGGGCTTCGTCCTGTTGCCTTGACGGAGAATTGTGGGGCTTTTGAGGCCATGGGAAGGATTGGGAAAGGTTGGATTTTGGCGAGGCGAATTTGGTCCTGAGAACGAGAGGAGGCTCCACACAGGAGATTTGAAGGCCCTGACACGCAATTGTTGAGGACATATCGTTCGTTGTCTGTGAAAAAGATCGACGTTTTTTTTTTCCTTTTTAAGGAAATTGAAAATAGTGGAAACAAGGGAAACGAATTGATGTGAACTGAAAATGCAACAACGTTGGAGCTTGGAGAGATCAGAGGGAGAAGGTGAAGCTCAGAGCTAGGAATTAGCAAGAGCCCATGTCGTGAGGAAATTGAGAGAGAAATAGAGACAGAGAGAGAAAGAGAGAAAGAAAGAGAGAGGGGAATGGAGAAAACATGAGAGAAAGGTGGAAGGAGCTGGGTGGAATTTATAGAGGGGGCCAAATGGAGGGGTCCGCTTCCAGGCACAGGGCACTTTTGAATCTCGTGAATTATTGTAATACCTTTACTACTCTCTCCACAGATACACAAAATCAAGGACGAAAAAAAGATGCCGCCAGGCGGAGTGGTGCATGACTAATATATCAATATCAATTTGATAGTTGAGACTTTGATTTTTATTTTATATAAGAGTTAAAAATTTAATTTATGATTTATCTCTTCTAACATAGTTGAAGACACGAATATCAAGAGTCACACAAAAAAAATCATCCCAAGAACACAAAAAAGATAAAACCAAAGCTACACATGTGATTATCTCTCATAAGTATTGGAGGTTGGATTATCATGTTACGTATTATAATACGGGACTCTTGACTTACCTTTCTTTTTTTTTATAGCTTTTAAGTTATTTAATTTTTAAATTATATAAAATTTAAAAGTTGAGTAGTGTTTAAACTGATAATATGTTTAGATAAATATATTTTTAAATTACCAATTAATAATTATATATTTGGTTTAAAAGAGCTAATAAGTTATCAACTTGATAAAAGGATCGAAATAGGTGTGGTGTTGAATAATATAAAATTTTACCATTAGATGTTAATAAATTATACATAATTATTAAAAATATATTAATATAATATTATTATATGTATTATATATGTTATATGTATATATATATGTGTGTGTTTATTGTTGTTTTATATATATATATATATACATACATACATACACACAGATAATTGTAGCGGGAAGGAGAAGCATAGGAGGAGGAAATGAGGGTGGGGACAACGACGGGCAACGACCGATGGGGCGACGGAGGAGAAGTTGAAGTAGATAGGGGTGATAACCGATGGAGACAGTGGCCGATGGGGGCAGCAGCCAATGGGGGCAATGACCAACAGGAAATGACTAGTAAGAGCAATGGCGATGGCCAATAGTGGCGACCGAAAAAGCTAGGGTGACAAGCAATGAGAGGCAAAGGTTAAAGAAGAAAGGCATGGTTAGAAATTAGTAAAAAGAATGAGAGTAAAATAGTAAAATGATCGATTAACACAACTTATAAATTAACAACATTTTGCAAAATCTCACCCCAGTAGCTTTTGTAAAACATTGTGGTAGTAATGTATAAGTATTTAGTTTAAATGCTGGTGAGGTGCACCCAAACAAGCCTTTAACATCCCTTACTCACATCCAAACACATACACCATGCAGATCGGCTTCAATTCTCTTGAATCTGGGGAAAATTCTTGAGAACCAGACAGGTTTATGGACAGACTTACAGAATGGGAGTTAAAAAACTAAAACGACATCGCCCATATTGCATTGCACTTTTTTTAATATAATGTGGACTATGATATTTTAGTCTTTAGCCCCTATTTTATAAGTCTATCTGGCCCTGTAGAAAAACTCTGAATCTTGTAGCTTTGTTTCTTGTGGGGACCACCAAAAGGATGCTTCGTCCAACATAACAGTCCTGGACATATAACAGCGCCCAATAGTTGGATCACAACACTTCCCACCTTTCATTAGATCATCAAACTTCGTTCGTTGGTTGTTCTTTTGGAACCAAAACATAGCACACACAACCAAAGACTTGGAAGTGGCTTATAGTTGGTTTGGTCTTCCACAACTTTTGATGCGGTGGAATCAATCCCAATTTTGCTTGAGGAAGCCTACTAATTACATGAGCTATTATTGTCTTCATGTATTTTGCCCAGAATTTCAATGACACATTTTCGTCTTGCAGCATGTTTCGACATGTCTAAGCGAGATGTTTATTCTTTTGCTTTGTTACACTATTTTGTTTGAAAGTGTATGAATAGTTTAAATGTCAGTATATATAATTTTCTTGTAAGATGCCTTATTATTTTGCCCGCGTCAAGTAATATAACATTTGTAAGCTCGCGTCAGACAACATAATAGCGCTATTCTTATAAGTACGTACCTTGAGAATTCTTCTAAAATATACTCAACCATTATTCATGTGTAGGCACCAAGTTTTCTTCCAAACTTCCCCTTCGACCTTTTCTTTAAAATTTTTAAACATTTCCAAAGTTTTAGATTTTCTTTCATAAAAAATACCCACACTTACCTTGAGTAATCATCGATGAGAGATATCATCTAGTGAGCTCCTCCAATTGCTTGACTCTTTCGAATACATCTGAGTGTACCAGCTCCTTGGCCCCAAAACTTTTGATTCTTGATATGGCAATTCATGCTCTTCAAATAGTGTCTCCTTTAATCTCTGGCTTGGGAGGACCTTTGGCATGGATTTATTTGTTATCACCTTTAATTTGAGATAGCTTACATGACTCAGCCTTGCATGTCATAAATATGTTGTGTTGTTTTCACTTATTGTGTTATTTTCGTTAAAATAATGTTTCGAGTCATGATTGATAATTGTATCATCATTTATATAGTATCTTTTCATTGGAGGAGGCTATGGAAATCATGTGTTATTGTCTCTTTTGCCTAATACCTCCTCTAATGAGAATACGACACATAACTGATACACTGTCACAGTTATCTAGAGTTGATAATTGTGTAACGAAAAATAGATTCTTCTTCATTCCCCAAACATGGAAGTCGTTTTGCACTACTTGTACTTTCTGAGAGTTGGTTCGTGGGATGATTACAGTAGTTCTAATTAATGTGCTTAATTGGTAGACTTGTATCATCTGCAGTCACCACCACTCTATTGCCTTTGTACGTTGTCTTATTCAATAACCTTTGCTTCATCACTGTCATGTGACTTGCAGCTCTCGAATCGACTATGCAATTTCTATTGTAATCGACATGTCTTGATTAATGGCTGTCAAGACAACTATATATATCTGCTGGGGCTTCGATCTTTGTCTCGAACTCCTCAAGGTTGTCTTTTGTCTTCCTTACGTTCTATCATTACACATGAACCCTAAACATCCCATTCTTCTTCACTGTAGTCTTCTACCTCCTTCCGTGTTGGAACAACATTTCCTTCAACAAAGACTTTCTTACATTTACAGTCGACTCTAGCAAAATGGCCTTGCTTGCCGCAGTTGAAACACTCGCCATTATTACGCCTGTAGCTGCTAGAATGCCTGTCTTCCAATCCTTCACAATTTCGAGTGGTGTAGTTCACAGTCCCATACTGCACAGACGAAGAGATGGGGGCAATATCTTGAAAGAAGGCCTGGAGAAGGAAATATAGGGAGAGAAACTTTTTTGGAAAAGGAGCATGCAAAGAAGCATTATCCGGAGAAGAAGAAGAAGAAGATGAATTATATAGGAATAGAAGATTATGGAGAAAGAGAATTGCTTCAAAACAGGGTGTTGTAACCTAATCTATGGGGATGGAAGGTTCTCTCGAAGGAAGTATTATTCTCCGGGAAGAGCAAGTCTTCCCCAAAAAAGACACTTTTTCGAGTAACCCAAAATCACTATTCTCCTCTAGACAGAAGCATGAGATTTTTCTCAGACAAAAACTTGCTACTTCTCCTGGCTTACAGACTGAGTTCCTTGCCTGACTCTATATCTCAATATTTAGGTTTTTCGTTTTATAGCCTCTAATTGTTATATTTCCAGCAACGACAAGGAGAAAACTATTTAAATTAAGATATAAAATTGTTATATACATTGTAAGTATTTAAATGTAATGATTGATTGAATTAAAGATTTAACAGACACGAGCAGAGGTGGGGGATGTCTCACCCCCGCATAGGACTCGCACCTTTTTCTCAATTTGTTGGCGTCAGATAACATGGAGGAGGGGGGGGGGGGGGGGGGGGGGGGGGGGTGTTAGACAAAGAAGCAAGTTAAAGAGAATTTTGGCGACGTTTTCAACCCAACCACCGAACCGAAGGGGTGACGCGTGAAATCCATTATCGGACGTAGCTTTACGCTTTAAAGCAAACAACAACCTGCCGGCCAACACTCGTTGAATTCTTCGACTCCATATAATAATTATAAAAAAAAAACCATGATTAATTAAAACATGTGCTTTTGAGCAGCATATGATTAATTAAGACAAGTGCTTGTGCTTTTGAGCTGCATATGATTAATTAAACCCAAGTGCTTTTGAGCTGCATATAGCCCCGACCCTACCTTGTTCATTATTCTTTTTGGCTCAACAGTTGTGGCCATGGAATCGTACGGACTGTAACCAGCTCCAAGATCGACACCTGTGAGAAGTTGTGAGATTCTTACTTATATTAAAAATTATTTTCTAACTCCCTGTAATGAATACGAAAGTTGTAGAACATTAACAAAACCAGCGGCAAGCCACTTATTGTGATGAATAAAAAATGCTTTTTGCATTTTTAATATTTTACTAATATTACAAAAATAGTTATATCAAGTTTCTTAAAATTACAAAAATAGTCCATAAATATTTCTTAAAATTTTAAAAATACCAAAACAAAACTAGTGAGAAATTTCTGTCCGTCAAGAATGGCAGAGAGCCTGAGCAAAGCAAGGCATCACGAATGGGATCATCAGAAGCAATGTGGGTAGTGACGGTGAAATGGATGGGGCCAAGGCCGTAGGGAACCTTCACCACCATTAATTAGTTTCTTTAAACGGCAACCTCTCTTCTAGCTTTTGCCCTTCTGGGAGACGCATGTAAATTAACCCCACAATATATATCAATTATAAACGCTTGCCTTTCTTTCTTTCTTCATATGTGAGATAATGTGCAGGCCTTGAGTTATCCATCTATTTGGGGAAGCACTTGATGGGTAAAAAAAAAATGAGCTCTTGTCCCTTTTTTTTTTTTCATTTAGATATTTAAATTTTTGATCGTTTTGTATTTCTTCAAATTTTTTATTATTTTAATTACCCTTAAAATAATAAAAAATTCAAAAATACAATTGATTCGAAATTATAAGATTAGGAGCGTAATTAAAATGATAAAAAATTTAAATGTTTAAATAAAAAAAACATATAAATATGTATTTTGTCCTGAAATATATGTATGCATGCATGTGTGTGTGTATGCCATTACTCTACACAAATATCTGATAGGTGCAAATTCTATTTTGAAGTGCTATTATTCTTTACTGGACACTTTGACAAAGAACTGAAATTATAGGACAACACAACACCGCTACCAAACCTTAAATTAGCACCGAAAAGCAAACTCAAATTACATAAATTTTAACTCGACAAGTACGTCATTTTATGGCATCTATCATAAAACCATTAAATTAAGGCTTCACCGACAGAGTGATTTTGAAAAATCTTTCACAATTTCCCACCTTTTGATAAGACCAATCCTCCACCCCCCCCTAAAAAAAAAAAAAAAAAAAAACTATTTTGCTAAAGAAGACTCGTCAAAAAGTTTAGCATGTTTTGGCACGTGAGCTTGCCACGTTTGCGTTTGTGACATTCAACAGAATGGTGAACACCTCATCTTTCTGTTGTTTGCCAAGTAAAGGAGAGAAACACATGCATAAAACTTCCTAAAACAGTTCATTTAGGCCTCCCTTTCCCATGGTATCTGATTGGTCTCTTATGTAATTGTTCTTCAACACCATCAAATTTCATCCTTTCAATAAAATGACCTATCAGCTTAAGAACAATTCCTAACAGATTCATCTGGAAATGCCTCCATCCTGCATGAATCAAACAAAATCAGCCAAAACTTTGAAGTTCAACCGTATAAGAGTACAAGTATACATGAACCAAGTACATTCCCATATACGAACAATCATAGTTTTCCGGGCTATACTCAAATTCAAAAAAAAGTTAGGCATATTTGGATTTTTAGTGCGGGAGGGTTCTCACTTTGTAAATTCGGCACTAATTATATCAAAAACTATGTCTATTTGATTAGCCAAACAAAAAAAAAAAAAGTCTACTTTAATCATTTGACACCCTATAAGATTCGATTGGTCATCATATTTTGGGAATATGTTCTCATATAATGGCAAGCAATATCCTGGCCGTTTACATAATAACAATAAATACAGCATTAAGCAGTCTCCTCCTCTAAATCATGTCTTTCAGACCACTACAATTTAAGCAGCTTATACTTGATATTGCAAGATGTGGGGGTGGGGCAAATTAAAGAAAAATGAAAAGACATGGCATCTTCTCTTATAACAATGTAGTCCAGAAACCATGAATGTTCTAGTAGAGGTGAGGGGAATTAAAAATTAAAGCCACTAACTAATGGTCTTTTGAAGGCACTAATCATACAACTCTAATTAGAAGGTCAAAAAGCCTAATCTGCTAGCCAAGAATACTTGTCCCCCTAATAAAACACTCTCTCTCCCCACCCTAACCACCGAATTTGCCTTGGAAATCCATCTTTTTGTTCTTCTTTTTTCTCCTCGGATTGGAAACCTAAGAAAAGTAGCCCATAGAAAAAAGTATCCAATACCCCGGTTGTCATCTCTGTTGCTTTCCCCAACTAGAAACCCTAAAATTTAGGTCAGATTGTTTTTGTCTACCGCTAATTATCATGTAATAAACTAGTAACATAGTTGCTATATAGACTTGCAGGAGAAGATAAAGACTAAGATTGTGGCTTAAAAGGCAAGAAAGACGCAGTCTGACTCTAACATAAAGAGTAAGATTGTGGCTTACAAAAAGCAAACAAGACGCAGTTAACACCTTTTGGCCATGTTAGTGTCTTATCTCTTTTTCTGTTCCAAAGTTTGTGCTCTCTTTGATATGAGAAAAAGATGGCAAAAAGCCCCTACAAAAACCATGCAAACATGTCAGCACACTAAAGGCTGTTTCACAATTAATAACGGATTTTTAACCAAAGTAAGAACTCTGCCAAGAGACAAAACTTTATGAACGGAATGTAAATATTTTGGTTCCAACTTTATGCAAAGTTTTCCCACTCTAAACAGGTCGGTGTCAACTAATAAATTTGATTGTTATCATTGATACTCTCACTACAACAGCCATGACAATTATTGCACTACTATTATGACAGCTGAATTTAGACACCTTCCATTCTTGGAGAACCATATTTCAAAGGGGTTTAAGCCATTGAACAAACCTGGAAAGGAATATCTGCTAAAGTATGGCTACCTGATTCAAAATTCAAAACAAGCACCGTAAATCCTTTTTCCGGCAGCAAATACATTAAACTCTGCACAAAATGAGAGGATCATTGCATATCAGTAGTAAATGAAATGTTCATCATTAGAAGGTAGAAGGGAGGTAGGACAGAACCTTTACATTGATGTTGCAAATCCAGCACTTCAAGAACAAGTATTAAACACAATATATTATGAACATAAACATAAAGAAACAAGGCCATCAAAAAACTTCTCACCTGCATTTTGCCCTAAAGAAGTTGAAAATTGTTCTCTATTGTGGCATGTGGAGGAGTCCATAAGATAACCACATCTTTGGAGAGACCAAAATCATGCCATTACAAATTGTCCCTATTTCACTCCTTGCATTCTGAGTGAAATAGCTCCAAGCATATCATCAACAGCTCAGAAGTGATAACACCATCCCCCATCCAAAAAAGATGTAATTTTTAAAACCCACAGAACAAATGGAGATACAAGATTGTAAGACATTTTATCTAAAATTTACCCCAAAAAAGGAATAAAAAGAGATGATTTGTACACTAATTACAAGGTGTTAAAAAACAAAAAGAAAAGGAAAATGAAAAGGCTAAGAAAACAGAAGTCTCAAAATGAATTGAAATAAATCTAACTACCAATCTGGTCAGTTCTGCAATCAGTTTGAAATAGGGGAAAAAATAAAATGATCAACAAGACATTCCCAAAATGTTTGTTAAAGGTTGCAGGATATTCCCAAAATATAAGCACAAATTCACCTTTACAGGCGTGAACAAATGCACAATCACACCACCATATGATCTTCATGCACAACAGCCAAATGCCAGATATTTATGAAAATATATATATATAAAGAACAATGCTTGTTACAACTTCACACCTCCCTTTTGCATCCATCACTGATTGATGCCTCAACAACTATTAATATTGTGAGGTACATGGAGATTTTGGATTTCAATCCGTAATATTTCAAGTTCTTTTTCAATATTCGTTAGTTTCTTTTGTGTCTCCAAAAGTTCATCTAATCTATGCTGTGCCAAATCTTGATATGGCTTGCCAATGAGTTCTACAAAATTTTCCAGATTCTGAGTTGCTTCAAAAAGATCCTTCTTCATTGCCTCTTCTAGCTCTAGTGCCAAGGCATCAACTGTCCTTTTCACTTTATCTACCATTTTTCGTCTACGGGCTGGGAAATTCGAAACTGCCAAGAAACTGTATCAAAGCACAGGCTCAGAGAGATATAGACAGCATATAAATTTTGCAGGGTACATGTTACAATGTGGAAACATAAATAATGTCATTTGAAATTTGAGATATAAAGAAATTTGTAGTAAAAGTGGGAGGAAAAGACCAAAGAAAACTTAGTGCATACCCATAAATATGACAGAAAATATAACAGCTTTAAAAGGATAAAGGCAACCCCAACTAGTGAGGAAAGGCTTGTGATTGTTGCTGTTATTGCTGCTGTTGTTGTAGTGTGATGTACAACTCCCTTATAGGGGGGTCTCTGCTTTTTAAGGCCTGAGGGACGGTCATTTTTGTACGTGGCCATACCTTTGCTTTGGAACTCCCACGATACTTAAATAATTTGGCAATCAAAGCCTGCTTGAAGTTCTAGAACTTTTCATTTTTCAGAAATAATAGAACGGACTTAGAAACTTGTGCAGGAAAAAAAAATCCAATAAGCTTATCGTTAATATTCAAAGGTTTTCAAACAGGCATCATGACCAAATTATATTGTCTTCATTTTCCATATGATAGAAGTGCATGTTGACTTAGTGTTCCACCTTCTCTTATTAAGGAAAAATAACAAAAAGTAAGTTTTCACTTCACACGGCACCAAAATGACCAACCAATCTAGCAGTTCATTCTGCAAATGTTAGATTAGGTAGTTCTGGTGACAATTGTCTTTAAGTTCATTACTATTGAGAGAGACTTATGAAGGATCATACAGAATTCAAGGTGGATCAATGCCAACAATGAATTGGGGCGGGGGGCAATACAATTCGCTATGCGAGAACAGAAAACAAGGCTGCAACTGTAAAGAGCAAACAGGAACAAAAAAATGGAAACTTCAAAATAAGGAGAATTATACCCTACCCGCCAGCAGAACAAAGGCCAAGAGCAAGAAGATCCTCTACAGTGGTTGGCAGCACTGATGTGAGAAGTGATGCAGATAGACCAGCTGCTCCTAAACCACCAAAGGTACTCAAGAACTGAAAATAAAAGAAAAGAGATTCATTATCGCCATGGCCATTGACTAGTTTAGTTTTAGATGTACAAGTTTATCACACCGGAAAATAGATGAAAAATGACCTAAATATGATGAAACTTGAGATGGTTTGAAACCACTCAAACAATGGTAATTATGCCTTCTAAGACAATTCTATTCCATGCTCAATTGATCAACATAGCAGGAAAACAGAAACGAAAAATTAAAAAAAAAATCTTGGGGATTCATCCGATATGGATCCCATTCCAGCAATCATAGGTTACTATTTTTCATTTATTTTCCATTGCCTTTGGATAACTTAGCAATTTCATTAATATTTAATTCATAAAGAAGCTGATATTGCAAGCTCCATTGTCAATACCTCAATTTTAGTTATTTTGGAGGTTGGAAAGTATCTAACTGAACTAAAAACTGCTAACATCTTCCCTGATCTTACAAATCAACAACAAACAACAGAAGAGAATTTGGAAATCAAAATTGCATTAAATAGGGATCTCTCCTCTGCCCCTCATCCCTGCTCCTCTACCAACACCAAACACATCTGCGCTCCCCCCCCCCCCCCCCCCCCCCCAACCAACCGATCAAAAGAAAGAAGAAAAAAAATAAACAAAGGTAACTCTTAACAGATTCCTCTCCAACAAACTCTGACATTCCCCATTCAATCCCATGTTTCAGCCCATTAGAAATGGCACCAGGCAGCCAGTACAACTTTACAAACGAAAGTTCAAATGAAACAACTAGATAGATAATGAATCAACTTCCTGCAAGGCATTATATTAATCATGCAAAGAATTTCAAGCCCACCACTTCACGAATTTCTTGCTCAAACCGTTCAGAAGCAGCAGCAGCATTGAAGTTCTCTATGACTTTTGCACCCTTTTCATATTTTCTCATCAGCAACTCGCCAGTTACCAAATGTGCATGTTTTTGAGGATCAGCAATTGAAGGCCATCTTTTCTCAAGAGATTCCTTATACAACCTTCCTTCACGAGCATTGCTTGACTGCAACCATGTCATATATTCCCCAAGTAGTTTCTATATGCCAACACAATATTCAAAAAATGTATAGAAAAAGTTAGATCTAACCACCCACAAAGATCTGCAGAGGAAATAGCAGTACCAAAATAACCAAAAGGGATCTCTTATGATGCAACTAGTAAACACAGCTCATTAGCCAACCCCTACAAGAACTCATAGGCATTAAAACATACTGAAACACTGGCTAATCTCACAATGTCCTGAATAAAGAACTCAAGTAACACAATAGCATGTGGAACTTTCATGATAAATACTCATATATGACAATTGATACATGTAAATGCATATAGGTAGTAGATTTTGTGAGTAATTTTTTTCTGAACATTGCAAGAAAGACATAACTTCCAAATCACCCGAAGTGCTGGTATGTCTTAAACAATATCTTGGATGACTTTTCACTAAAAGGAAATGCATTACAACAAAAACAAGTGTTTTTTTGTTTATTCTAACTTCTAAGTTGGCCAAGTGTTTCTTGTTTCTGGATCCAAGCAGAGCAAAGTGATCGCATGTCACATCTTTTCTTGGGGAGGGGGAAGCATCACTTAGAATGGAGCAACTGAGTATCACTAGATGGTTGGGGATAAAGGGGCTCCTGTAGTATAGAAAGGGTATATTCGGAATTTTAATTGTAGGGGTCAGACCTTGCTGGAGACAACACAAGTTTGTAGCGATACCTAATTGCCGCTCATACGGACATATCTATGTCAAAATCAAGGCTAGGGTAATTATTGATAACAGTATAAAAATTACTATAAAACTGAGAGCACGCAAAATGGCCAGGATCAATTGACAACTTTGTAATGAAAGAAAAAGTTACACACAAATGGCTTTTTCCTGATTCACATAACAGAAATGGCATCTTCATGTCACCAAAAATGGAAGAGCTAGAAAAACTGTTGGAGAAGATAAAAAGAAAAAGAGAAATAATTTCAAGCTGTAAACGGGTAGATAAGGAGATAAGAAGATGAATTAAGATGATAAAAGATTAGAAGAGTTCAAACTAAGAAGATAAAGGAAAGGAAGAATAAAGCTGTTCCAAAACCAGATAAGGAAGTCCTAGTTCAAATAAATTCTAATCTGGAATATATTGTTGTAATCTATTCCTGTATTTTAGGAGGATTTTTCAGGGGATTGTGTGTATATAGTGCATCTCTCGGATCAATGAAAGCATGGAAGTGCATTTTTTTATCAACTTCCAACATTCCTTTTATTCTTCATAGTATTAGAGCCACGTCCCCTTCTTCCCTACGACCTGTAGGCTCCTTTAAGTACACGTCATGGCTGAAACTCAATCAACTAGTGAAGCATCTACTACCATACCTCCTCCAACGAAGAATGCACAAGTTCCAGCTACTCCGATGGCTCTTGACAGCCATTCCCTCCAGATTACTCAGCACAAACTGAATGGAACCAATTTTAGAGAATGGTCCCAATCAGTTTTGCTGGTAGTTCAGGGAAAAGGCAAGGCTGGTTATTTGACAGGTGCAGTTTCTAAGCCTAACACAGACTCAGCAATCTATGATGTTTGGGAGGCAGAAAACTCTATTGTCATGGCCTGGTTTATTAAGTCCATGGAGCCAAAGATTGGAAGAACTTACCTATTCTACAAGACAGCCTAGGAAATTTGAGAAGCTGTGCAAGAAATATATTCAGACATGGAAAACACTGCCCAATGTTTTCAGATTCAATCTACCATTTGGACAACTAGGCAAGGTACTAGTTTTGTTACTGAATATTACAACACTAACAAAATTGCGGCAGGAAATGGACCTATTTTATGAAATCACATGGGGAGTGTTCTTCTAAAGATGGAAGAAAGTATGACAAGATGATAGAAAAGGAGAGTGTTTGACTTCCTACACAGCCTTAGCTCTGATCTTGATGAAATAGAAGCTGATTACTTGGAACCAAACCTTTTCCATCAATAAGAGAAGTTTTTGCAGAAGTCAGGCAAGAAGAAAGCAGGAACAAGGTAATGCTAAACTCATTAGGAACTTCCAATTCTGATGTATACACACAAACATCAACCTTGGTCTCTTCAAGGATGGAAACACCTAACACATCTAGAGGAGAGTCCAGAAAGATAAACAATAGCGTGACCACTGCAATAAGCCATATCACACGAATTTTGGCCTAAACAGCTTAGAGATTAGATGATTAAATGCAATAAAGAATACCAAAACCAGTTAAAAATTGTATCACATACTTGTCTCATTATCTGCAGAAATTGAAAGATTCTTTAAAACTAGACAATACAAGAACATTTATACACTAACAGGGTATGTTCCTCTTACAATTAGATCAAATATGCACACTAATTGAGATGTAAGGTATAAACAAACATGTTCATAAATTATCTTTTTGTCCAAAACCTATATCTGGAAATTATGGAAGCATATATAGCTTACAAGCACATAGAGGTGTTAGTTTTGATATCAAAGCACAACACATGCTGAACAGCTAAAAGCCATGCACTTACTTGTGCATCAGAAAGTGCAGGACCAATAATGTTATTTTGGACATTTGAAGTGGCTGGCATTGGAGCAGATTTCTCTTTGAAAGCATATGAAGCAACAAGATCAAGATTCGATAATTGTAAGGTTGATTCTATAACCTTGAAAATGCGTGCTTGTGTACTATCAATCTGCATTTTCAACATAAAAATAATTAAATGAGTGCAGGAAAAGATGAACAAATTAATTGAATGCTATTGTCAGAGATAAGAAATTGGTCAAGTGGATTAGATAGCAGAAGCTCACATCTAGCTTAATAGGCATCAGATTTTAAGAAACTTACAAGTGATAAAGTCTGTCTCTTCCAAGAAATGTTTGCACTTTCCATCTTCATTGCGTAATCCTTCACACTGCCAACTAGTTCATTTATTGAGATCAAGTCCTTTTTGGCATGCTGACACTTTTCTATCACAATCTTCTGACAAGCAGAGAGTAGTTGCTCTGCGATTCCAATAGGTGTCTCAAGCTTGAGTCTTATCCTTTCAATCCCCATACTTGTCGACCCATCTAGAAAATCATACAAGAACTTTTCAAGTTCATAGAAGCTACTGATTCCCCATTCAGGATTAGTGACATATAGCTCTCCAGTCTCTTTTCCAGCAAAATAGGTAGAGGAAAGTTTTGCTTCAAGAGCAGAACGTGCAGATACAGGATACACTGTAACATGTTCTGCATTCAGCAATTTCTGTGTATTTTCCTTTATGAAAGAAATAGCTTCTTCGAGCTGCGTTAAATCATATACAAGAATTGTATATCAGGAGAAGTTCACTTGAAGAAGCACAACAGTGTATATGAAAATAGCCCATGTGTATTGTACCATGCAGACACTAACGCTCATCACTCCCCAGATGTGCTGAACAAGTGCCAAAACTTATCCTATTTTTAGCAAGTTCTCAATAATCTGACACAAGTCATCATGGGTGCACACATGAAACACATCTTAAGTGTAATATCCTAGTATTTTGAGAATAATAATAATTAAAGATTATGGGTGAGATTTAGTGGAAAATAATTAAAAAATGTGATAAAATAATTAAAGATAATGGGTAAAATAATTGAGAAATGTAGGAGATAAAGTAGGGCGTGGACAAATAATTAAAGATAATGGGTGAAATAATTGAGAAATATGGGAGACAAAATTAGGTGTGAACAAATAATTAAACATTATAGGTGAGATTTAGTGAAAAATAATTAAAAAATGTGATAAAATAATTAAAGATAGTGAATCACTACAATTATGCTAAGCTTAATTAAACCTTCTATAAATAGAGAAAACTTGAAAGGTTGAAGGACTTAAATTAGAAATAGAAAGGTTATAAGAAAGAAAGATTTGAAAGTGACAGAGAAATTTGAAAAAGAGAACGAAAGAAAATAATAAAAAAATATATATAAAGAAAAATACCAAAAATTCCTAGAAAAATCCTATAGGTTGGATTTAGTAGTTCGTGTGAAAATTTGTGATAGAAGACATTGTTAGATACGCAAACCAAGGCTTCGTCGCAGTAGAGAAGAATATTGAATCGCTCCGTGGGAATGTGAGTTATCTTCGAAAATTTCTTCAAAAATTCCAAAAATATGAGAATAATATTTCAGAATTTTTGATGATGAAATTGGAAGAGAAATGTATGATTGGTATTTATTATGGATTTTTGAGGCAATAGATGCTTGAAAATCAAAGAGAAAATGAGAAATAAATAAAACATAGATTTTGAAAATTATGAGAAAATTTCTAGGGCTTAGGAATATTGTTTTAGGAATTATTGTGAAAAGAAATTGAAAAAATTTTATGAGGAAGTATTTATTTCATAATCTAGAGGAAATAATAGGAAGAAATGGGAGAAATTAAGAAAATTAGAGAAAATTAAAAATCTGATTTTCTTAAGTAATTATGATGCCTAGGGTACGTCAAGGTTTATAATTGAGTACGATTGGAAGTTCGACGCGAATTTTGAGGCAAAATTACGCTAGGGGCAAAATTGTCTTTTTGCAAGATAAGTGGTACTTCCCAACTAGATTTAATTTTATGAAAATGCTTGGTTTGTAAGTGGTTCTACCCAAAACCTAATTTTAAGTAAATGATTTTATCATGTTGTCATATCTTGATGTGAATATGTTCATGTAGATTGTATTTACATGTATTGATAATGAAATATGCATATGTACAAGATAATATTATTGATCATGCATTCGCATAAAGGTTTGAAAATACGAGTCGAGACCGCTGCTCTACCAAGGGTGCACCCATACACCTCGGCCTGGTAATGAGGTTGTAAAAATGGGGAGTAGCAATAAGGTACAATCAGCTCAAACCGAAATGATATGAAAAAGGACATTTTGCATTCATGCACGAAATATGTTTATTGTTCCCTTACTTAGATGATTCATCATCTAACTTGGGTTTTGCCCCTAGAATATTCAAACGTTCCAGATAAAAATTATAACAGAAACGAGAATGAATGAGGCATGAAATGGCACTTAGCAAAGTGCACAATGAATTGAATGTATGTTATGTAGCCCATGTATTTAAGTTCTACTACTTCGAATTCTGAACGTTTTGAGGAATGATGATGTAGAATCTTATTTATGGAAAATGAGGATGTAAGAATTAATCTATGATTAATATTAAGATGTTAGGTTCAATTCTAGCTTCCGCACTTAATGTTTATGTTTATTCTCTTTCGAGATAAATGTATGAAAATTTTAGGATGGATAAGAGCAATGATATGGTTTAATTGTAATTTTAAATAGAAAAAAATTTCTTATCCCAAAATTGTCCTAAGTTATAACGTGCTCAGAATACGGGGCGTTACATTAAGTTTAAAGAAATAACCTAGAATGTGGAAAGTGATTTTTCCTAGTTTTCCATAACATATACTAAGAATGAAGGAGTTTTTTTTTTTTAATGCATAGACAGGAAACATAAATCAATCCATGACTGACCCTTCAGCATCATATCCTCACTTCACCAAAAAATTGTCAGTGTCTATCCTTGACATATCTATGTTCTTGTCCAAACTTTTTCTATTCATTTAAAAACCTTAGGTAGGACAAATTGCCCTCTTACAACAAAAGATCCTTTTAAATAACATTAATAGTTAAAACCAACAATTGCACAATCAAACCTCGTCAGTATTCCGATAGATATCAGCTTTATTCAGAACAAACACGACTTTTTTCTTCCACTGCTGGGTGTAACGAAGAAAAGCAACCTGGAACACCACGAGTGAAGGTAACTTTATAAAAGGAATAATAAAACATGTTCCATTTACAAGTCCAAAATGCAACATTGCATAACATATTATAATAAGAGAACAAAGTTTTAGTTAATGCATAAGAGGAGGGCAATATAGGGAATAATGTAAATCAGTTCAAAATAAATAAGGCATTAGCATCTAAATGCACAGAAGGATGACATTTTGGTTGGCATGGGACTACAATGATTGTTGAAATATTTATTTCAATCATCTACAACATCAGGACATTGATTTTACTCTGTTTTCTTTTTGACATTTTTTTCTATTTCTTGAAAAACAAAATGATGTATCAATAATATGGTAATGCCCTAAATGCCCACCAAAATGAACTTCAATTCAAGCCTGCTACTGTTAGTAGCATATTGGCATATTGACTTTCATTTTTTTTGTTCTTTTTGTAACATCTTGCGAATAAAATGGTTTAGTAAGGAATAATATGTCATTCAAACAACTTTTTGACGTTTATATCAAGATTCAAGGCATTATACACTGAACCAAATATTATGTCAGGATCTCACTAGGATCCTCAACAGCACACACAGACTACCAAAGCATCAAGGACTTAATTAAGATCTCATTTCTCAACAGAAAACAAACAAGAAACCCTAAAACTATTTTAGCACACATCAACACTAATCCTTCATCTCTACTATCTAGAAAACTTCTAGAAGATTCTTACCTCACTTTCAGTTAATGGCCGGTCAGCAGATATAACAAAAAGAAGCAAATCTGCACGGGGAACAAATTCCTCAGTCAGGCGTTGCTGTCGTTGCAGAATCACATTCGTTCCAGGTGTATCAACAATTATCATCTGATTAAACATATTAAAATCAATTAGCTAAGAGTTTATATAAGAAAATTGCTGCTAGCTGCAGGATGAAACTAAAATATGAAAGCAGATAAACAGATCTGGAAACATAATATAAGAGGTATAAATATCCAGGAAACTTGTATATCACTACAACCACTTCCTGACCCGGCCTTTTCTTTTATTGGATGCTCACAATTTCTGCCAGCCACCCGCCCCCAAAAATAAATAAATAAATAAAACATGCACACACACAAAACAAGAAAAAGAGAAGACATTACACGCACATGAACATAGAGAGTATGAACTGATCTGCAAAGATCAAACTGGCAAAGTTCAATTCAGGAATTCATCAACAGATTGTGTCTATATCTTTCCCTTTCTGGTCCATGTAGTATTCAAATTAGGTTAGGTTAATCGGTGCATTCAATCTACAGCTGTATTCTGCATCTGCAAACATATTAACCATCCTTGCTATAGTTTAATGGTGTCACTGTATCCCTCCCTATTATGTGCATCCTCACTGAGTTACTTCACCAATAATTAACTCACATCTTACATTCAACAATATAAAGACAACTATGGTATAGGTAATAGATAATCAAGAACACAATGACAAAAGACAACAATATAGCAACCAACAATAAGTAAACCTTGAATGAAGAAACTAGTGGAATTAAAGGAAGAAACAAGAAATGCTGTGAAAATCACACACATAATCTTCCGTAAATATACTTGTGGCACAATCCAAGTCTAACAGCACATGCACTACCTCATAAATCAACCAAAAACTCATTACCAGATCCAACAGAGCAGGCTTAAAATGTTTTAAGTTTTTACCAGTTTTATATGCACTAAATGGTATAATTATCACATAACATCTTGCACCTCAAAACATGAACATAATTCAAAGTCAAGAACCAGGAAAATTCAGATAAACTTACTCCTCTGAGAATTGACGCGGGTAAATAGCATATGTACTGGCCATCTGGATGCCTCTCACAATGCTGTTGCTCAGTAGATTCCAACTCAGAGTAACGTAAGAATGTGATCTCATTTGTAGTGGGAACAACTCCATCTTTTAAATATTTATTCCCAAGCAATGCATTGATGACAGTCGATTTGCCAGAGTTGAACTCACCCTGTAAATCAAGAAAGAGCCATCTGAAAGAACTATAAAAATGCATATAAATGTGCAATCAGAACATTTATAACATATCTAGCAAACAGATCCAAATTAAATACCTAATTGCAGAACATAACAAATTTATTTTTATTGCTAATAAATAATCTAAGGGGGAAAAAGTAATATAAATAATACTGTCAAGTCTAACCATGACCCCAAAAGAAATAAAAATTTGATTACTCTCATTGATACAACATAATATGGTCAAATTTTCACTTTCGTGCATGAAGAATTTAGAGAATCAAAACTCTAATTGAGAAGTGATCCAAAGCACAGAAAACTCACACCTATTCTGTGGTACACGACTGTATTAAATACAGCAATACAACTTATCTCCTAGCTAAAAAATGGGACATTCAAATTACAAATTAATAACAACTTAGTTAGATAATAAAATTCCTAATTTTTCGGATATAGAAAAGCTTTATCTTTTTATCTTCTTATCTCGCCTTTAGTTTCAAATCTTCAAGATATAATTTGGCTTTATCTTTTCTAAGATTATCTTCAACACTCCCCCTCAAGCTAGAGCATAGATATCCTTCATTCCCAGCTTGCCTCTTATCACTTCAAAGCCTTGTTTGTTCATTGCTTTTGTAAAGATGTCAGCTTCTTGTAGGCCAGTAGGGATATACATCAGGTTTATTCCACCATCTTCAATCTCTTGCTTGATGAAGTGCCTATCAATTCTCACATGTTTCATCCGGTCATGTTGAACCGGATTGTTTACTATACTGATGGCAGATTTACTGTCACAATATAATCTTGTAGGATCAGTATTAGTCATCTTCAAATCATTCATAAATTTTTCCAACCATATTATTTCACAGACTCCTTGAGCTATAGCTCGGTAATCTGCTTCAGCACTACTTCTTGCTACCACACTCTGTTTTTTGCTTCTCCACGTAACAATATTTCCCCACAGTTGTGTGCAATAACCAGAAGTTGATTTACTATCTTCAAATGAACTTGCCCAATCAGCATCTACAAACCCTTGAATTCCTCAGTCTTCGATTTTTTTGAATAAAATACCCTTGCCAGGAGTTCTTTTCAGGTATCTTAGGATATGATAAATTGCATCAAGATGTTTGCCATGAGGTGAATGCATGTATTGACTTACTACATATGAAATGTCTAGTCTGGTAAGAGATAAGTATATTAGCCTCCCTACTAATCTTTGATACCTCTCCTTATTCACTTCTTTTCCTGTCCCATCTACACTGGCCTTCCAATTGGGTTCTAGTGGGGTACTAGCTGGTCTACAACCCAGCTTGCCTGTTTCTTTGAGTAGGTCTAGTGTATATTTTCTTTGAGATATAAGAATTCCCTCCTTGCTACTTCCATCCCAAGAAAGTATCTCATCTGCCCAAGGTATTTTACTTCAAAAATCTGCTATAATTGTTCCTTTAAAGCTTTGATCTTCTGATGATCATTACCTGTAATAATAATGCCATCCACATAAACAATTAAAATTGTTTTTAGACCATTAGCAACATTTTTGGTAAATAGGGTATGGTCAAACTGCCCTTGTTGATACCCTAGCTAATGTAATGTGGTACTAAATCGCTTGAACCAGGCCCTAGGAGATTGTTTTAGCCCATATAGTGATTTGATTAATCTGCAAACCTTCCCTTTTTCTTCAAATCCGGGAGGAATTCTCATATATATCTCTTCCTCTAGCTCTTTGTTCAGAAATGCATTCTTTATATCAAGTTGGTGTAGTTCCCAATCTAAGTTGGCTGCAATTGATAATAACACACGTATAGAATTGAGTTTTACAACAGGTGCAAAGGTCTCTTCATAATCTATACCTTGGGTTTGTGTGAATCCTTGGGCCACCAACCTTGCTTTGTATTGTTCAATGCTCCCATCAGCTCTATGTTTTGTTGTGAAAACCCATTTACTTCCTACCACTTTCTTGTTTTTAGGTAGTTCAACCAATTCCCACTTGCCATTTTTTATTAGGGCATCCATTTCTTCCATTACAGCTCTTCTTTAGTCAGGATTTTGTAGAACTTCACCAATGTTTTTTGGTATGTACACCTTATCCATCTTTATAGTAAATGCCCTGAAACCTGGGGAAAGCCGAGAATACACCAAATGATTAGCAATAGGGTGTTTAGTACATGATCTTACCCCTTTTCTCCAAGCAATTGGGACATCCAGATCAACTGATTCAGTCTCCGAATTTCTAGTTTCTGATTCAACATTCTGTTGAGATCTTCAATTGGCACTGCTGATTCATTCCTTGCTCCCTCTCCATGTGTTGGACCTTGTTCCAGGAATGATGATTGGTCTTGCCTCGGTTCAAGATCCTTTCTTCTTGAATATACCTTGAGTGGCAGCTTTGATTTGGGATCTGCGGTTGCAGTTTTTTCTGCAGCAGATTTCTGCTGTTCTCCCCCTGAATAAGTTACAGTATTCGGGATGGGAATTGAAGGAACAGCTGTTTCAGGCAAAATACTAACATCCCAACAATTATCTCTACCAAAAACTGCACTAGACATCTCTCCCTGCAAGTTAGTGGTAGGATAGTAAAACTGATTCTCGAGAAAAGAGATATCACATGACACAAAAAACTTTTTAGTGTTAGGACAATAACACTTGTATCCTAGTTGGTGTTAGATATAAGCCCTTAAGACCAGTTCTAGTGACACAATAGGACTTGATCTTGTAATTCTTTAAACCTTATTTAATGGCAAGTTTTATGTTTAATTGAACTTGCAATATGATTTAAATTGAACATACAAATATCCTTTAGTATAATAAGGAGTGGATACCATTCTTAATTGTTAAGAATAATCGAGACGGATAATCCACAATACGTTATACTATAAATATGTTCCTGGCCATAGAGTTCCTAACTTGGATAATTAGTAACTCGCAAAGGCTGGCACATCGTCTTCCTCCTTGTTCGGTATAAGATACCGAAAGACAAGATTGGTGGGTCTCATACCACTCTGTATAAGACACAGAAGGAAGACGAGTGGGTGCTCGTTATAGGAACGAGTTCACTGAACGGGACTATTAATATTGAATCACATGGGTTTTATCTCACGGGTCAATGATTTAATATTAACTGCGGATTTGCATTAGTCCTTAGACCTGAGATGACATGGATATTTGTGTGTTAGTGGATTAGGATATCAACGATATTATATGGTTGTCCTAATCAGGGATAGCCGTACGTATCTATGTGCCTAGTTCAGTGACACACGAGGTATGTGTGCATCAGACATGGAATCTATCATCTCGAGATATACAAGGAAGATATCCTATGCGATCCAGTGGTCACTTGACGATAAATCCTTGGCCGAGGTAATATGACGACGGAATTTGGATTCTGTAGAAGTTGTGTCATATTAGTCAAGTGTGATTATTGGATTTGGTCATACGACGAGATCGAAAGATTTGACCTACTGACCGTGATCTCATATCTCGTCGGGATATAGTATGATAGAGGGACTGTATTGCAGGACACCGTAATGTAAGGTTCACATTCCCGCTTCACATTAAATTGGGTAATCATGACATATTGCTAGATGTCACTCGTGATTTACGAGAATTAATAATTGATTAATTCTCGTTGCCAATTTAATTGTGAACCCAGAAAGTCCCACCCAATAGAAATCGTTTTTAAAAGAAAAAGGGGGCAAATTTAGTAATTATGGAATTACTAAATTATAAATGCAATTATTTAAGAAATAAGAATAATTAAATAAGTAATATGATTATTTATTTAATTATTAATTTGGTTTGGGCTTTTTGCTAGCACCTAAAGCCCAGCCCAATAGCATTTAGGGTTTTAGGGTTTCTTGTTTATAAATATAACATTAAACCCAAAATCCAATCAATCAATCAGTTGAATCAAAAACGGAAATTTTTGAGAAAATTTTCGAGCCCCTTTTTCTCTCAAGTCTATTGAAGTCTTGACGATTTCGGGTGGACCGACTCGGCATCTCACGCGTGGGAGATATCAGGCGGGTTATCGGCAACGAAATCAGATTTCGTTTCGAGGTAACTTTTCGTTTTATGTCTTCGATTTAACCGTAAGATTTGAAAAACGTGATACCAATAAAATCAGATTTTATTTTTCCGCTGCGTATGATCAGATCAATGTTTTCTAACAGTTGGGTGGGTGAGTAGCCAACAAACACACACTTCAAAGACTTAGGATGCAATTTTGAGTGATAATTGTGAACGAAGGCTGTACATCCAAAGACTTTAGGGGATAAGGAATTCAACATGCGAGTTAGGAGAGGATATGATGTAATGAGAGTGTTTAATGGGGTTTTGAAATTGAGGATTTTAGTAGGAAGCCTATTAATGAGATAGGCTGTTGTAAGTATGGCTTCTCCCCAAAAAGATGTAGGCACAGAACTAGATAACATCAATGTGCGAGCAGTTTCTAGCAAATGTCGATTTTTTCTCTCGGCAATTCCGTTTTGTTGGGGGTTATAGGAACATGTGCTTTGATGAATAATGCCATTGTCTCTCAAGTATGTCTCGAATTCAAAGGAGAAGTATTCTTTTCCATTACCCGAACGAAGGATATGAATGGATGTTTGAAAATTGTTGAGAACCATTTGATGAAAGTTTTTGAAAAGTTTAAGACTTCTAATTTTTCCTTCATCGAAAACACCCAACACACCCTAGTATGGTCATCTATGAAAGTGACAAACCAGTGAGTATTGGTTAGATTTGGTAACCTAGTTGGCCCCCATACATCAATATGGATAATGTAAAAAGGTTTAGTTGGTTGATATGCATAAATGGGATAAGAAGATTTAGTTTGTTTAGCAAGAATGCACTCTTCACAATTGAATGAATCATTCATTTTATTGCCAAATAAACGAGGGTACGAAATCTTTAAATATCGAAAGTTCGGATGACCTAATCTTTTGTGCCACAAGTAGATATTAGAATCTGAAACAGTAGAGGAAACAAAGGAATTCTGTAACCTAGAAAGAAAAGCAGGAGCAGCCGCCGATCCTTGCACATAGTAAAGGCCTTCTCTCTCCTTAGCATTGCCAATCATCCTCCCCGAAATGAGATCCTGAAACACGCAATGACTAGGAAAAAACGTCACTTTGCAATGCATATCTCTAGTAGCTTTGCTGATAGATAGCAGATTGCATTTTAATGAAGGCACATATAAAACAGATTTCAGCCACAAACCACCTAGATATACTGAACCTTCACCTTCAACATGTGATATTGTGCCATCTGCCATAGTCACCTTTATATTCTTCTCACAACGTTTGTAATCCATCATACCACAAAGAGATCTGGTCATATGGTCGGAAGCCCCCGTGTCAACAATCCAATCATTCTTGTTAAGCAACTTAGAAAGATAACAATCATAAACTATACCTTGTTTCACATGGGAGGTTGTTGGGTTCGATACTTCTTCAGAATCAGTGGGTTTTGTAACCCTTGTTTGGTTTAAAACTTGTTGCAGGATTTCCAACTGGTTAGAAGTTAGGATGACACTTGTACCTTCTTTTGTATCCGCTGCATAGGCTAGTTGTGGTTTTTTCTGATTCTGGTTTCTCCCCTTCTAATTAGCAGGCTTTCCATGTAACTTCCAGCAGTTTTCTTTGGTGTGGTTTGGTCTCTTGCAATGATCACACCAAGATTTATCTCTTGTATGATCTCCTAGAGGTGCTGTTGTCTTTTGTTTGGAGACTGCAAGTGCTGATCCACCTTGATTGTTAACTTCCATTGCTGTGTGCATCATCACTTTTTTCCTACTTTCTTCCCTCCTTACTTCGGCAAAGGCCTCCATGATGGAAGGGAAGGGTTTTATCCCTAGGAGCCGTCCTTTGACTTCATCTAAGTCAGAGTTTAGTCCCTACAAGAAATCAAACACCCACTCCTTCTCAACCATCTTTGCATATTTCACTCCATCTTTTGTGCACTCCCAGTTTATATCATAATATAGATCCATCTCTTGCCATAGTTCAGATAGAATATTGTAGTAATCAGTGACCGAGTTGTTACTTTGGCGGGTGGTTCTTAAGGCCGATCTTACCTCAAAGCATTGTGCTGTATTTTCCATATCCGAATACAGACTTTGAACGGCATCCCACACTTCCTTGGCTGTCTTATAGAATAGGTAGGTTCTCCCTATCTTTGGCTCCATAGAATTGATGATCCAAGCCATCACTATGGAGTTTTCAGCATCCCAGGTATTATACTCGGGTGTATTAGCATCTGGCTGAGTTGTTCCACCTGTGAGATAACCCATCTTACCTTTCCCTTTCATCACCAACATAATCGATTGAGACCATTCACGAAAATTGGTTCCAGTAAGCTTATGCTGTGTGATTTGAAGAGTATGATGGTCTACCAAGATAGGCGAAGAGGATGGAAGAACTGATCGAGCGGCGAAAGGCGCGATATTGGAGGTTGCACTGGTGGTTGAGAAATCGGCCATATTGAGGAGAGTTAATGTGCTACGGAAGGTATGGTGATTTACACGAACCTAAGCTCTGATACCATGAAGAATTTAGAGAATCAAAACTCTAATTGAGGAGTGATCCGAAGCACAAAAAACTCACACCTACTCTGTGGTACACGGCTGTATTAAATACTGCAATACAACTTATCTCTTAGCTAAAAAATAGGACATTCAAATTACAAATTAATAACAACTTATTTAGATAATAAAATTCCTAATTTTTCGGATATAGAAAAGCTTTATCTTTTTATCTTCTTATCTCGCCTTTAGTTTCAAATCTTCAAGATATAATTTGGCTTTATCTTTTCCAAGATTATCTTCAACAGTGCACACACATACTGAAACAAGTGCAACAAATTTTATTTCTCAGTTCAGAAGCTTCCTGAACAAATCCTTCTAATCTGATGCCCATCTTTCATATTCTTGGTGCAACACAAGATTTAAGTGCACCAGTACAACAAAATAGGGACCGAAATGTAAAAGAAATGAAACAAAAACTTCCTCTGTGTGACCATTTGCACCATGAATTGCTTTATAAGACTGCCACCTTTTATGGCTTAAGTCAATGTGGAAATCAGTTTATCCTCCATAGGCCTATGGCTTTCAATTACTTACCAAAGAAAGCACCAGCATAAAGAACTGGCCACTTACACAAAAGGAAGCAAATTAACTCAACAGTTACTTAAAAAAAAAAATTAACTCAACAGAGGAAATTTGAACAATGCCATAAGAGGATGTGCAGTATGAGTCCAAATATATCTTAGTTTAACTACTGCTACAAAGAACCTCAAGCAATCTCATGGTAGTGAAGAAAATTATGGCAAGCCACAAACTGCTGCGTAGATAGGGAAAACAAAACAAAAGAGGCCAGCAAATAGTTACTTCCTTGTGTTAACGCACTATAACTTCAAAGAGTTAAGTAAGCCAAGAAAAGGTAAAGTTTAGTGAAAAGAAATGGTAATAATTTTGAACAAATAAGGCTTCATGAAGAACCTATTCATTGTGGATCCAGTGGAAGCCTGGAAAAGCCCCTTTCTATCTTAGTAGTAAAGTGCAAACAAGCAAGAAACCGTAATGCTAAGTTGCCACCTCTGTCCATTCTTTCCTTTCTATAACCTACCCTACTCCTCCTTCCTTGTATCATCGTCAAATGAAGTATCATCTACCACCGTTCAACATCCATCAGTCACAAACCCAAATTAATAAGAAGACAGTCATCAAAAGACAACTCATTGCTGAAATTTGACACAAGGCTCCATGTGAAGTTCAGTTGTGATGGCAGTTTCGGATAAATCTCTTCATGTTGGAAGGAAGAATGTTTATCACCAAAGTAACAAGATAAAGAAGAGAAAACCCACCAGTAGACTGTAGCATCAAAGAGAGAAAAAAGAGATAAAACTTGTAATATTTTTAGTAAATAAGACCAAATATGGAACAATACCGAAAAACAAAAATTTTGTTTCTTCACAAACCACAAGGAACAAAAAAACAAGGCATATGTCCAGCACATAAGATTGGACACCATGACTACCCATAGAAGAACAATTAATACCTAATTTTCTTGGCATGATATTCACCATAAGTCAGAAATTTTTCAAGGTGCACATAAAAGGTCCGGATATAGACACAATCAAATTGTTTGCCATTCTGCATCATTAAACTGTACTGGCTTATCCATAAAATGAGGTATATGCAGAGGATCAAAATCTAGAAAGAGCTGTAGCATATATCAACAATTGGAAATATTTAAAAAAAAATACAGTTCAGAAAAACATTTGACTAAATGCAATGAGTGAAGAATAAATAATTTCTTTGAAAATATAGAGCTAATACCAATTTATACCCGTGGAACCAGAATTCTTGGAGTTCAGCACACAATTACCACTATAACCAGTAAAAATGGCTCATCAAGTTGTGAAACAGCATCACTAAGAAGCGAGATCTCCTCCATCTGTCCATTAAGATCCATTATTCAGTACGTGAAAGACAAATATGTCACAGGAGGACATAATCATTTGAAGAATAACTTTAACTACCAAATGATAATATTAAAAGATCACCAGTGGTACGGCTTCCCGGATAACATTTATCACTTGAAGCATTACAGACTTCTCCGTCTCTAACAATTGACGTTCTCTATCCTCCAACTTAACAAACCCAGACACCACATTTTTCCCGGAAAATCCATTATCAACATCAAATACGGTGAGCTTATCTGTATGTTCAATCTTTTCCTGGCCCCTCTTATTTGATGGATGTACGTCAAACAATTTCCTCAGTACTTCATCAGAAAACAATTTTATTTCTTCCAATGAAACCACTAAACCACTAGCTCCTGATTTTAGGAATCTTCCTGCTCCACTCTGTGATGTGTCAAATTGAAGCAAATCAATCATAAGAAATATTGGAACTTTCACACTGTTCCGAATAGAGCTCACAGATTCCTCAACATGTTTTTTTTCTCCATCAATCTGATATATAAGAAAATCAGCACCTTCAGAATTAGATGCATTTAATGCAGCATCTGAGGTTTTCACATTTCTTGCGACCAAAGGAAGAACTACTGAATCAGATCTGGAGTCCATCATTGTGTTTCTTGCCACAATTGCAGGAAGACCTATGAAAGAATAGAGAAAACACATTAACAATAACCATTTCATGTTAAAAATTATCAGACGCCCAACAAATGATTTCCTTTCAAACTGATAGATTTTATCATGTAATAACATTGAGGATTAGGCTAAACTGAAGAAGACAATTCAAATATCAGCAGCCGTTGGAAAGCCATGCATGAGAATTGACATTGCCTTAAGGTAATTAGTCCTGCAAAATTGTTAGGTATGATCCTAACGAGTTTACATCTGAATTAATCTTCTAAGTGTTTAACGTGCAGCATATCCATTAAGCCACGGTATTTAACGTGTTCACATTGACTTGCTTGGATAGACAAAATACGCCAAAAAAAAAAAAAAGGAAAAAGAATGAAGCAATCATTAGTTTATTATACATTGACCATTTCAACTTGGATTTAACCTGGAAGAAGACGGATCCATGCAGTGTGTAGCACTTGTTATGCAGAGGGGGAAAAGCTAATTTCCTCTAGTGGCTCTGGCTTTAAAAAATTTATTATGAACATGAAAGTTGCAGAAAAATAATAATAATAATAATAATATCCAAACTGTTTCTTATTTTTATTCTTTCTTCAATGAAGCATCCAAGTCATGAGGGAAGCACATTGTCGTTGTTAACATCATCAACTAAGGCTATTGAGTTTCATAGTGTTAACATTCAATTAATTCGATGCATGACGAGAGTTAGCAGAAACTCAGTTCAAAACGCAGATGAAAAAAACACAACGTCAAGTAAGAACCGAAACAAGCTCCAACAGTAACAGTAAGTGCTGATCCGAAAACCTTGATCAGAGAGCACAACTCCACTGGCATTAACGGCAGCCGCTATATCAACACGCTCGGCAATCATAAAATAGGCCCGATCCCTAATCACCGACTTCAACAAACAGGCAGCCTCGTACAGCCTCCCACCGCTTCCTGCTCCTCCATTGAGCACCACAATCCCAACTCGGCTCGAAACCGCCTCGTCAATCATATCCAAAACATTTCTAGCCTCTAACACCTCTTCCGCGCTCACTTGCAGGATCAGACTGGGAACTTTGATCTCCGGACGCTTGTACCCGCCCGGAAACAACGTTCGCGGGAGCTTCTGCCGCAGATCTTGATCGTTTGAGTAGAACGAGGAGCTGTTCTTCGAGACAGAGCAGACGGATAGGTTTGTCCGGCGAGGCCGGAGCTTGAAATGGTAACGGCGTTGGCAACGGTGGTTTGGGCTGAAAAAGAGAGGGTGAATCAGGAGGCGGCCGGAGGCGCAGCAAGGGAGTATAGATACCATGTGAAGCAATATTATTGCAAGCGTGGGGATAGGGTTAGGGTTAGGGTTAGGGCCGAATATGGAAGAGATGATGAGACCAGAGCGACGAAGGAGAAGAGTAGGAGAGACAACCTTATCTTGTGAGATTTCAGAGGGGCGATGATGGATTTGGCTTTCTGTGGTCTGTCAAAGTCCTTTATCCGTTGGAAATTTGATTTGTTGTCCGGCCAGGCACATGGTCCGAACCGGGTTGTATTTGAACCCGATGCCCGCAATCTAACTTATTTTTTACGTCTTACGGAAGACACAATTGAGATAATTTAATTATTATATAAAAGATTAGTATAGTTAGTATGATTATTTTTTTTCAGTTTCTAATAACTGAAAAATTGGTCTGATTCAAGTTAAAAAATTATTTATCAAAAATTTAGTTAATTTTCTTACAAGAACCATAATTGGACCAATAAATCAATCTAATTAAACCAATCAATATTATTTTATTAATATTTTTTTGCCTTATTTTATTTTACTTTTAAATATTAAAAATGTAATAATTTGAGATATTTAAAATGAGTTGATATATATGCTATTCTGAATGCCATTATATGGATAATCTTTTGTTTAATTTTTGAGTTGTAATTTAAATATTTAATCTTGAGTTTTATTTTGCTTCTGTAGTAAATTTCTGTTAATATTGTTATATACAATTCTTAATTATAAGACAATTAATGTCAATTAATATACTTTTAAATTTATTAAATTTTATATGATAAATTTTATTTTTTTAAAATTATATCATAATTTTAATTATTATTTAGTTATTTTATTTTATAAAAATACATTAATTGAACCTTTTCAATTCGATATCTAATTAGTTTTTTAAAATATTATATTTTTGACCCAAGAGAAAATATAGTAATTTGTTAGAGTAAAAAGAGATTTCCTAAATTTCACTTAATTTTAAAAATGATCTTAATTTACTCAATATATGAAAATCACTTAAATAATGACAACAGATATTTTTGTAGCCAATTAGGAACTAGATCCTAGTTTCCTAAAACTGCAAATTCCGGCGGTCACCATTTAACTTAAAAATTTTCCAGTGTTCGCGTTGTCCCGCCTTTTTCGGTGCGCCAAGCCCACACCATTGTTGATTTGGGCCCACCGTAAGATCGGACGGCCACTGGCCCACCGCAAAATCCGACTACTGTGGGCCCACCTCCAACCCCCCTCCCCACGCCCCGGGGCCTCTCTCTCTCTCTCTCTCTCCTTATATGGCGCAGGACCAAAGCGAGTGATTTTCGTGAGTAGTCCTTGCCTTTGTTGTTCGTCTTCCGTTTCATCAACCCGAGAGGAACAATGGGTCGGAAGCCGAAAGGGGCAAAGCTCGCCGAACGGGCGGCGAATACTGTAAACGTCGACTCCAATGCTGCTGTGCGTATTCACTCTGGACCTCTTCTTTTTCGTCTTGGCTGCTTTATCATTTCTTGCCTGTTTCTGTGCTAGATAGATATCATGTGTGTTTGAAGAGGGTTTTTTTTTTTTCTGTTCCGCCAGTAAAAGGGAGATTGTGGTTCGGTTTGTTGATGCACTGCTTTTCTCTCTGTTTTCACTCGTATGCTTAGTGTGTTTAATCTCAACTGAGGTTTTCTGGTTTCGATTCTAACGGGAGTTAGCGTATTCGCATGATTTGGGTACTGATTTAGTTGTTTCTTGGCCAAATCAGTGAGTATGTTCAGTAAAGCACATATATTGCGTGTTTGTGACCTACTGGCTTCCTTTTTCTCAAATGTAAATTCATTCAAAAGTTTTATGTTCTTGCAAATAATCTTTGTTCCTTTTTGTCATTAGAGTGAAAATTGGGTATGAATTTCTATGTTTCGGTTGGTTTGTGAATTTTGAATTCCACCTGGTCCTTGTGGATCTGTGGGGATTGGCTCTATGTTGGGGTTTGTGGGTCTGATCTGGCCTGGGGGGTTTATTTGCAAGTAGGTTTTGTGGAGTTTATTCTTTTGTTAGGGTCAGTTTTGCCAATGTTGGTTTGTGGGGTTCCTTCAAGGTCCTTGTGGCAATATTTTATGGATTTTTTAATAGAAGTACTATAATTTTAGAACTTGTTTTAAGAAAAATAATACAGTTTTCAAATGTTTATAAGAATATTATCAGAAAAATCCTAGTCTGCATCACAGCTGAAACAATTAAGCGAGTAAAACTCGCTTCAAAGCAAAAACTGCAAAGCACTTCAGCACTGAGTTGCACACTGAAGTGCAAACGACTAGAGGGATGAATACATTTTTTTTTTTTAATTTTCTTTTTCTTTCAGAAAACAATCTATATCTAGCCATAAGTCATTAGTGATCCTTCACAAATCAAGAGACTCTATCACTACATCACACTTCAGAGAGTTTCCAAACCAAGAATAGATGAAGATCGAGTGGTTTAACTATTGACGAAGACGTGCGCGATCTGATTGATAGGCCCAACTGATCTTGATGTTTCGGTTGTAAACTCATTTTAATTGAAAAGAAGCAGGAATAGGATAAAACAATTATACTACATTGTTTAGGCTTAAAAAAATTACAAAAATATTTGATATAAATAATATAAAAGATGGTGGGAAAAAGGCTTGATATGTTGTTCTTGTTATAATATAAAAGATATATTTTATTCCATGTTAAAGTGCCTCATTAGGCTTTTTATGTTGGGGAATTTTTTAAGTGATGCCCCATTAGGCTAGCTATATTCGGGTATGTTTTAAATAATGTCACATTAGATTTATTATTTTGGGCCATTCTCTAATGACTCATTAAATTTATTTTATGGGCAATTTTTTTGAGTTGTGGCTCAAAATGGCACTTTAAAGGGCACTTTTCAATAAATGTCCTAAAAAAGGTGCCCCAATAAGACATTTTGTTGTAGTGTATATTGAGTGGATTTATCTTGATAAGTATGTGATAATAGTTATTTTCTTAAAGCTTTATGTATGAAATATGAATCAAATTTTGGTCTTGCTTTCACTAACTATGTTATGTCACCCTCAAAGGGGAAGACTCAAGCAATCATTAGGCGGTCTGGACGTCTTAAGAATCTATCTCCTCCTGGTCAAGGACAGGAAATAGAGCGTGCTGCAGAAGAGATAAATCTTTGTGAAAGTGAAAAAGAAGATGAACCACATGTTGGGGAAAGCCCCCCTGCATCAGCTCCCTCTGAATGGAGCACAGAAGAGAAAATTAGTTACCTTATGCAATCAGTAGAAGAATTGAAGTCAAAGGTATCGAATGAATTAGCACTATCATTATTAATTTTTTTAATTATAGTTTTCTAGTTTCAAACACTGGTATTTTATCTTGTTTAATTTGTACCACTTCTCACAAAATGTTTGAGCAGGCTGCCAACAGACAGTTCCAAAGTGACAACCCCGTTTCTGATCTCAAATATAAAAGCATGTATATTAGTGCACAGAAGAAGGTATGTATATTTCTTCGGTGCCTTCTTGTTTTCCCCTTCGAAAGTCGTGTGTATCCATTTCATTTTTCTTTTGTTATTTGCAGATTGAAGCCTTGACAAACGAGAATTATGAGCTTTCTAAGAAGTTGGATGTTGCTCTTGGGAAAATTGAGGCGGTACTATTTCATCTTCCACTATCTCTAAGTCATTTTTTTCCAGCCTATAATAAAAGGAAAATGCTATTGGTACACCTTTGTGTACACCTTGGGCTACATAAAGGTGTACCAATGACAAAAAAGTCCCTCATGAGACTTGTGAGGCGCATGTGAGGCGATGGGTATTTTGGTCATAATACCCCCTTATATAGCTCAAAATGTACAAATGTGATGTACATCTAGCATGATTCTAAAAGGAAAATAACTCTCTCTAACAAGAGGTGGAATTATTTACTAGTAGAATGTTCATCTTGCTTGTTAAAAAGTCAATGAAGAGCGTTTAATGGAATAGATCATTTGTTAGTTTAGCGATATGGCTTGTTTGGATATTTGCTCAAGTTATTTAAAATATAATTTCTTACCTGCCTCTTGAATGATTAATTAACTCATCCACTGTATAATGGTCATTGAAATAGTGTATGCAAAAGTTTCATCCTTGTGATTTTGTCATCCTTTTGCTTTTCCTTCTTTTTGAAGTTTGTCTACTAGTTCTTATTGTTCCTATCCTAAATGATTGAGTTGGATCAGAACATTGAGTACATACAGAGTTAATGTTTTATCCTCTGACCGTGTCAAATTTTGCCTTGTGATTTTGTCATCCTTTTGCTTTTCCTTCTTTTTGAAGTTTGTCTACTAGTTCTTATTGTTCCTATCCTAAATGATTGAGTTGGATCGGAACATTGAGTACATAGAGAGTTAATGTTTTATCCTCTGAGCGTGTCAAATTTTGCCTATCTTTTTGTCAAGTTTTGTCTTCATGTTTCCTTTGCTTCTTCAAGATTAGTAGGATTAATTGGTTGAGCAAGAATAACTTGAAATCCCCCACACACTCTCTTTCGAAGCTAAATGGTGCTTTCTGAACACAAGATACTAGCAAAGCATCTTTTTTTATGTTTTGTTACGGGTTACACAAAGCACAATTTCATCCCGTTCTGTATTCAACTTGTTGCAGTATGTCGAAGCAAAATGCTTTTGTTCAGAGATGCTGGAGAAACTGAAGGACATGTTCTTCTCGATTTCAACTTGGGCAAAAGCTAATGAAACTGCACGAACTCTTCTTACAGCTCATCATAACGTTGATGCTGATGGACCAAAACCAAGTAAGAGAAAGAAGCGTGCGGTTGGTGCTGGTGGATCTAACCCCTCTGTTAAGAGTCCCCGGAAGGGGAGGAAACGCCCCAGAAGAAACAAAGATAACTGAAAGTTTTGGGCTGTGTACAGCGAAACAGATCTCTATGGGTATATTTTGTATCTTGCTAGTAGTTCTTGTAGAGGGCAGTTCTTGTGGACTGACTAGTAGTCATCTCTGATCCGCATTTAGCTATTAACTTTCAGAACTAGCTTGGCTTACTTGAATTTGTGTGATACCCAAAGTTCGTTTTGGGCTCAGTGTCTTAGCTGCTTAAACCTTTAACAGTAGGCAATATTGTGGTGAAATGGCAGATCCTATTAATGTTACTCCTACTTGCATGGGTTGATGAGTTTGATGTGAGGATGGATGGCTTAAATACCACGGTTGCCGAGTTAGAATTAAGGCTAGATATGTACGTTTGTTGAAGATGGCTCTTATAAAAGAACAATTCATTTATTAAATGAGGATCATATCGAGGGCACCAAAAATTTTCACCTGAAGATCAAGTCGACGATTTCAAATTTACAATTGGACAAAGACCCAAGTTCAGCAGAAACCTTCTAAGTACCGCTGCGTTCTTCGTCAAAGCACAAACCCCCTGGTGGTGTTTGCTTATCTTTTTTGCCACCAGCATTTGCATTATCCTCTTCTTCTGGTAGTAGCGGCGGTGGCGAAAACTCGTAGCTCAATTCTCTTATCACATCATCATAAGATGCAGAGAATTCTTCGGAAGTAATCTGGTGGTACTCAACGAGCTGGCGGAGGCATTGATTCTCCCTTGTTAAGTTTGCATTCTCAGTTGCCAATCTTGATTTCTCAGCAAGCAGCGCCTCCAACTGAAGCCTCACCTACCCAAACATGAAGTTTCGCAGGTTAGAGAAAATCTCCTAGGTCATGTTTGGAACAAAGAGAAAAAAAAAAAAAAAAAATGACCCGATTATGATAGGAGTCATGAATGATGAGACCCCATCAATTATGTCTCATATTCAGAAGATATATTAAACAGAAGAGACAATAGTACATCCAATAAAAAAGCATCACATTCATCATTAGCTATGACTCTTAATATTATTTAAATTAAAAAAAAAAAGCCTCTTAGTGATAATTTTGTATAATTTACCAGATCATCTTCCTCGGGTTGAATTCCGCTGGAGAATCCATGGCGGAGCCTCCTATTCTCCTCCTCAAGAAGAGCGCACCTGTCTTGCATAAAACTCAAATCGGATTTGAATGCTTTCAGTTCTCTTGCAAGTGAAGCCGCTTTTGTCGCCATGGAAATGGCGACCTGCAAATGAAGACGACAACAATACCAATTAACACAGAGCTAACATCTGGCATTTCCAATCAGCATTGAGACAGAATGATGAAGAAAACCAACATTTTTGGCCTTCTTGAGCTTCCCCTCTTCCTCGTTTCGGTTTCTCTGATTCTGCTTCTCTGAGTTATGTCCTTGTTCATCAGATTCAGAACACTCTTGAACCTCCACCTTCCTCTTCAGTCCTCTCTGTTCTTCTTTGTTTTCTTCAGGTTCTTCTTCCTCTATGCTCTTGGCTGTCTCCATTGCACACTGATATATTTCAGTCATTGTGGGTGGCCTTGCAAGATCTCTTGCTCCCTGAAGAAACAGAGCAGCATGTAATTAAATGCGTTCAGTGTTCGGTTAAGATGCAATTTTTACGAGCTCTTTAGATCAACTTGGATCTGAATTTTTTCCTGTTGTGAAACTGATAATTCAATTCAACCCATCTAAATTGGTTGTTTTGTATAAAGAAAATCTTAAGCAATTAACCCAATCGAAAACCCAGAAAATTTTGAACAGAACGGACGAAATTAATCTGTTTTTACCTGGAGAGCATTGTCCAGGTTCTTAGAAAGCTGAGACAAAGAGTAGGCAACAGAATCAAACCCTTTGAGCAAAAGCAAAGAGTCCTCCCTGATCCGCTTTGCGCCGTCAGATTCTCCAGAATTCTACAACAATTAGTTTCGAAATCAACCCCTTAATCCATAGTCAAAATGGGAAAAAAAAATGGATTCAAAAACGAAGGACGAGACGAGGCAAGGCTACCAGTTGGGCAGGGAAAGACGGATCAAAAGGCTTGCGATTCTCGAGAAGAGAGTCGACTCGGCTCTGCAGAGCGCTCCAGAAATGCCGATCTGATGCAGGGCTGAAGCTGGGACTCTTTGATTCCTGCAATCAAAATTCAAAACCTTAAGCAACTCCACGAACATTAAATAATCGGAACTTTCTAACAAGAGAACCATAACTTAAACACGAACCTTGTTGAGGTTATCGGGAGTGGGCGATTCCACTGCAGCTGCCATTTTTGGAGAGAGAGAGAGAGAGGAGCAACGGCTAGTTATGAGGAGCTTGGGAGAGGGGGGAGATTTAAATAGATGCGCGCATGTAGCTAACGTTCTTATTTATCTGATCTCGAAGTGAAGACTTTCTACCAATGCTTTTACAATAAAGAAAGGTTTCATAAATAAGGCAGGCCAATCCTCGTTCCTCACCAAACAAACAAACCGACGACCCAAACAAACAGTCCGCTAATACCACAGCTGCCAGCTGGATCCATGTCGGACTATCCAACCGGTCCAACAAATTTAAAAAATGTAATTGATTCACCGTAAATTACTAGAAGAAAATAAATGTTAAATTTTCTAAACAAAACATGTATGGGTAAGTTCCACTTATATTTCCTAAAGTTTGGGCCTTTAGTTTAGCTACCCTTTATGATTTATTTTTAGGTAAATTAATCCTTCTACTTTGCTTAAATTGTGAGAGCACCCCTTATGTTACTAATAATATTATATAAATTGTAATTAAGATAAAATTAAATTTAATCTATTTAATTAAAAAAGAAAAAGCAAGCAAAATAAAATAAATAAAAGATAAATGCTAGAAGTTGGAACTCATCTGAATTTCGCCACATAATGGGTTTCGATGTTGGTTCTAGGCATCGAAATAGTATTTTGCCATCGACTCCATCACTAGATTTTAGCCATTAATGATTCTGAAACATCACTCAACTCTGAACTATTGAAACAGTCAATTGTTGAAACCAAACCTAACAATGGTTTTGAGTTGGACCTTTCCAACACACAACGAGTTCAACGAGAAAGAGAAAAAAAAAATTGATGGCAGTGGTAATGGAAGGTTATATGGGTGGAGTTTAATAGCAAGATACTTGGAGTGATAAAATTGTACAGCAACAATATCAATAGCCAAGAGGAGGGGTGAATTGGATTATTCTAAAACTTGCTTGAAAATTTGAAATCTTTTTAATGAGAGATAAAAATGTAAAACAAATTAAGAATAAAGAAATGATTGAAAAGATAAATAAAACAAAGAACACAAACACAAATGAACACACGAATTTATAGTTATTCGACTTAAAAACAAGCTTAGTCTATTATCTTAATTTCTCATTAAAGATTTTGAAAACAATTCGCTAAAAGTACCCCCTACTTGATCTAAGTAAATCATCTAGTCCAAAGACAAGGTATACAATTCTCCTACACACAATGTAAGCCTCAAACTCTTGTTAGGAAATGCAATAAATATAAAAATAGATATTCCAAGAGTTTTACCTCTGAGCTGCACATTCTCTCAATAAAAGAAACAAGGCTTGAAGAAATATAACAATAAATACAATGCAAGTCTTTACAATTAATACAAGATGCTTGTGTTACTGATGTTAGAAAATAAAAATAAAATTTCAAAAATGCTTTTTGAGAGAGAGGCGAGAAATGAAATGATGGGCCCTGGAGAGGGGCATTTTGATAATTTGGATAGTGAGCGATCCGATGGGCCCTTAGGTTAGTGTCAAGAAATGAATTAATAAATTGCCGAATCAATGATAGGAAATGCCCTAGGACTTGGATATCTAGGAAATGGGGCAAGAGATTGTTGAGCATTTCGAAATGAGATTAATGATGTTGAAAGAAGTCAGATCGAGAATAGTTTCTGGTACAACTACGGTACAAGCTTAAATAATTGGTTGAACTGAATGTTCGCGAGGGGCAATCAGGAAATTACCGGTAAGTCAGAGGGGCCCGAAGGGTGGCCCGATTTTATAAATAAGTCAACCCTACAGTATTTTCAGGTTGAGATAAGGTCCTATGAAGGCACAGGGACGAAATCGATTTTAACGAGTAATGGCATATTATTATTTTTGAATAAATTAAGATTCTATGTAGCTTGATGTAATTAATTAAGACTTTAGAGGGTCTAAATACGATTATTAAAATTCCCTAAGTGAAATTATGGAGAAAATAGAGGATTAATATGTAAATTATGTAATATGTACATATATATATATATATATATATATGTACGCGCATTGGATGCGCTGGAACAAGCCATCATAGTGGCCTTCTTGGATTCGAACAGAGCAAATGAAGCAGAGAGAGAAGAGGGATGGGGAGTCTCGGCCGAATCCAAAGCGAGAGAGAGAGAGAGATCGCGTGAGATCGGGAGCAAGAAAGGGATCGTCGGAGGCCGGAGTTGCTGCGGTGAGAGTGGAAGCCATGGCCGAGTGGTGAAGGTGATAACCGCAGCCATGCGGAAGCAGATGCAGGGGTACGGCAACGAAGGGCAGCCGATCAATGGCCGCGATGAGGGTGGCAAATGGTGGCGGTTGATGGCAAGTCGGATGCGGCCAAAAGCGGTGGCGGCTGAAGGCGAGCAGCAGCGGCCGGATTCGCATCAGCCATGGCCGAATCGGAGGCCTGCAGCGGCGGACCAACAATGGCGGTGGAGCGCGGGGATGCATGGAGGCGGCCATCCAGCGCTGCTCGGTTGTCGGTGGCAACGCTAGCAGGCGCGGCTATGGGCTGCAACGGTGGCCGGTTGCGAGGGTGCGCTTGCTCGGTGAAGAGGAAGAAGAAGGACCAGGAGCAAGCGCAGGAGAAGGAGCCGCGAGGAAGAAGATGCAAGAGAAGAAAAAAAAAACAAATAAAGAAATAAAAAAAAATAAAAAAAATGGAAAAAAAAATACTAGAAAATTCCAAAAAATGGGAGAAAATTTTGAAAAATATTTTAGGGCTCGAGAAGCGTGCCAGAGCTCAAAAATGGGGTTTTGAGCGTAATGTGACGTCCCATGAGACAACGTCGGTATGAGCGTTGGGTCGATTTTCTCCTCCTGATTTAATGAGGTAAAATAATTATTTCTTTCTAATTATTGGCATTATGTGAGATGATGTGATGTGAATTGTTGGCTAGATTAGACCCTTAGTTGGGGTTATTGGAAGTAGTTGATTAGTGGGTCTTTGCGGTGAATAGTAAAATATAGACCATGGTTTAATTTTGTTGTTGGGTTTGTGATTACATCTAGGGTCAACCGAGGAGACGGTGATCCTAGAAGAGTTTGAATGTTTGGTAATATGGTTAAATATATGTTGTGTATAGTGGTGTGTTGTACATGTTCTATAGATAGTCTAATGGAGTCATATGGCCATGGGAGAGATTAAATGCATGCTAGGGGCAATATGTGAGGTAAGTGCCTTGAACAAATAGGTTCAGAGAGCAGTGATGCCTCGTCATTCATGTATAATTATTTGTCATTGCATTGCATATATTATCTTGTTTATATTCATTTGTACCCTTACTGAGTCTTTATGACTCATGAGGTTTTACCTCGTGTTGTAGATGTTGCAAGCCCAGATGCAAGCAGGGATTATGTCGGGAGGTTGAAGTGGCGACTAGCGTTGTTGCCGTATTGTAAATTATATTATCTTTTGTATGTAGTCATGTCGTGGTATGTATATATATATATATATATCCATATGGGTGAATGTGTATGTTGTTGGGGGCTGGATGGTATTCCGTTTGTTGTAATCGGTATAATGTAGTATTGACTGTGTAAACTTCTGGTTGATAATGGCTTAGTTGGTGGAGCCAAGTTTTAGGATCATGTAAGAATCAAAGAGGTACTTTCCATAAATCCCCAATACTCAGTAGATATTTGTTATGCTAGTTTTGTTCATGGGTCACCTTTGGCTTGTGATGAGACGAGCTGAAGAAATGTGAAGCTCACTCGAGTTTCGAGTCCCATCCGCTGTGTTTCTTTTTATGTTTTGGGACCCACTCTTCAAGTGGAGCAAAGGGAATGACGAAGCCTAGCTCCACCTAGGACTTTTCCCGATGAAACATAGTCCATCTCTTCATTGGTTTGATGTTGCGTGTGAGTAATCCGGTGGATTATTCACTGGTAGCGCCCGTAGGTAGGAGCGGGTCGTTACACAAGAGAACAAAGATTTAAGCACAATAAATGATCTTTGACACTTGTGAGCTCATGAGCTTAGTAGTTTAATCTTGTAAGAGTTTTAAACGATCCATCCATGAATTTATAGTTATGGGTGCTAACTTCTAAAAATCTAACGTTTTGAGGTTGTTGGGGCACATTAAATATGCTAAAAAACCAGTCGTTATGAGATATTGTAAAACAAACTGTCAACAAATGAAATAGGTTAGTCAATAGATTCAACCAATTTTCAAAACATAGTCGACAGATGACTAAACATTTGTCGATAGAAGTATTAAGACATTTTGCATGCATTTTGTTAGTCGACATAATACTTGGCTTAGTCGACAGTTTATGACAAAATACAAATTTTGAACAAACAAGCTTACTGTCTATCTCTTTTGTTGACAGAATTAAGCTAAATTTAAAATTTTTGTCGACAACTTAGAAAATTTTCATAAGAATTGTTTTGTTCATTCATTGCCATTCATTTTGAAAGCATTAGAGAGTATTTTTGGTAGGTTGATATAAAAAAAAATTCTTTTCTGAACATACTTTAAAATTGATTTTTGTTTGAGTTGAATAAACGCTATATACTTGATTTTTGAAATCAATTTTTTTCTTTATCATTTGTCATTATCAAAATTACAATCACAAGAGTAAAATATCATGAAGTGTAACAGAGGCTCTAAATCTATGCTCAGTTGAAGGTTAGTGGTGGCATCATCAATGAAAGCTCTACTTACTTCCTATTTTTTTTTCTCTTCTTTCTCTTTCTCTTTATGGCTGAGTTACAACCAAACTCAACGGTCATAACCATTTAAATTTCTACACTAGAACCCACCATGTAGGTTGCAATAGTGCCGGAACTTAGTCTAGCACATCCCATCTAATGGGTTGCAATGATTCATTAGAACTTGTGATGCACCAAAACTTTTTTAAGTTTCAACCAGTCTTTATTTTTTATTTATTTTATTTTATTTTTATTTTTTAATCAAAGAGATTAAATTTAATTTTATCTTTGATTACATTTGTGGTTAATATCTTTAATAATAAATGGAATATTCTAACAATTTAAGCAAAGTAAAAGAACTAATTTAGCTAAAAATAAACTATAAGGGATATTTAGAAAGATGATGAACTTAAACCATAGTAAGATTGTGCCATGGGAAGATAGGGTTTACTCTCAACAATCTTTAGTACTAAATGGTAGAGACCGAACATGAATCTCTTAGTAACCCTTTTTTCTTTCAATCAAGATTGCAAAGAGCACATTAAAAAAAAGATAGAAAAATAGTAATACAGAAATGGAAGAGAAAGATATAAATTACTAGAAAATGAACTATTAAAGAACCAATTGTAATATTAATCCTTTTTTAAAATGAATGAATTCTGATGTGGCATTACCTAAAATTACTAGAATACCCATACGCACTAATAGTCTCACCTGCCACGTGGATCACCGGAGAGACCGACACATGACAAGTCAACACTCCGGAGCGAAGCCCGGGAAATCCGGGCCGAACCGCAAGACCCGTTCCAACTTGACCGGGATTCTCGAGAGTCGTGCCCGCTCATCTCGGGTACCCCAAAACGGGTTCGCCTATAAAAGACAAGGACTCTCGCCAGGTATATTCAAGCTCTACATCTCTCTCATTTACTTCTACTTGCATTTACCCTACTGATTTGAGCGTCGGAGTCCACCCCGGGGGATCCAAGCCCTGGCCCTCCATTGTTTTGCAGGTTCTACACCCGAGGTCCGACATCGCCAAGTCCAAGGTACCATTCCCGAGGTCCAGTTGCAGAGGTGGCACGTGGTGGTCGGTCCCAAATACCATCATCATTTGGCACCCACCGTGGGGCCGACGTCCAAACTCGCTAGCCTCTTCATTCCCTACCTCACGCTTCGAACTTCAACTCCTCACCTCGGACCTCAGTCTTTCCACGAGTGTCAAACGACTTTCACTCCTTGTTATAACTAACTACATGACTCCCCGAAGAGACGTGACTCGTAGCCAAGTCGGAGCCAATCTAGAGGCCCCGCAGCAAGGGGAAAATCCACCACCTCCAGCCAATCCAATGCCGGAGGACCGACTCACCAGGTTGGAAAACCAGGTCCAACAGCTAACTGAGTTGTTGACTGGTTATCTACACCAGGCTGAACAACATCGTTCGCATGTGCCCTCTCAGCGAGCGGAGCATCAGTCACCTCTTCCTGCTCGAGAGCCTCGTCAATCCCGCCAGACGGGCCAAGAAATCCACTCCTCCGAGGCGGCAGGATCCACTTCTGCCCCCTCGCGAGAAAGAGGGACTTCGCAGGAAAAGCGATTGCGTTTCCTAGAGAAGCAAGTCCAGGAACTCAAGAACGGAAAGGAAGAATTGCTTCACCTCGGCTCTAACCAACCCTTGAGTAAGGGCATCATGGCGGAGGTTCCACCGGAAAGGTTTCGTATCCCCTCCATCAAGCTCTATGATGGAAGCACAGATCCCTATGATCACGTCGAGCTTTTCTCCTCTCACATGCTGGTGCAATCGGGGTCGGACGCGATGTGGTGCCGGGCATTTTCGGCTACTTTGGAAGGACATGCCCGGACTTGATACTCTTGTCTTCCCCATCGTTCCATAAACCGCTGGGAAGAGCTGAAGACCTGTTTCTTAGCCCACTACGCTCCCTTGAAGTGCCACCGAAAATCTTCCATGGCTCTAGTAAACATCAAGCAAAACCAGGGTGAATCCCTAAGGGATTTCGTGGCTAGGTTCAATGAGGAGGCATTGAGTATCGACGAGTTCGACCAGCGAATCGCAATGGTGGCTCTTCAGAATGGCTTGAGAACTGGGCCATTTGCTCAGTCCTTGGCCAAGACTCCACCTCGTACTTTCACAGAGGCCTTGGCCCGGGCTAATAAGTACATCAACGCTGAAGAGGTGATAAAGGTGAAGCGGGCGGAACAACCTGAAATGAAGGAAAGAGAAAAGGAGAAGAAAAAGCCAGTGGTGGAGCAGAAGACGGACTATCGCCCCTCCCGAGCTCCAGATCGCCCGGGTTTTGGGGGTGCACGTGGAAGCCCAGTGAGTTATACTCCCCTCAATGCCAGTCGAGCAGAGATTCTACTGGCATCGGAGGATAAGGATTATTTGCGGCGTCCTCCACTGCTGAGGTCTCCACCCAACACTCGAAGCAAAAGAAAGTATTGTCGATTCCACCGCGACCATGGTCATGTTACAGAGGACTGCATCCAGTTAAAAGAAGAGATTCGGGAGCTTATCAACCGGGGTTACCTCCGAGATTTCGTTGGCCAAGAAGGCGTGAGTTCGGGTAGAGTTGAGTCCAAGTCGGATAATAGGAGAAGATCTCCTACTCGAGATTGCTTCCTAGAGCGAAGTTGGACACCGTCCCGGAGAGAAGGAAAACAGTCCGCTGGGGATGGATGAGCTTCGAGACATGTTGCAAATTCGGGAAGCTGCGTGTAATCAGCACATTGCTAGGTACTATAACCGATGAGTCCGCGCTAGGAGTTTCATGCCATGAGATCTTGTATTGCGACGGTTCGACGTGAGTCATCCTCGAGATGCGAATAAACTAACTTCGGATTGGGATGGATCGTACTGGGTGGTAGAATCCTTAAGTTCGGGAGGCATATCGACTAGAAGACATAGAAAGGCAAGTCCTTGAAGCATACCTGGAATGTCCAAAACTTAAGGAAGTTTTTCAATGAGGAGTGGAATTCCTTGAACCTTTTTGTACTCCTTTTTACAACTAATGGCAGGACTTCGGATTCTCTCCATCTAATAGCAATCTCACAAAGGCCAACACTTCGCCAAAGAAAAATCCAAGGGTCATGAGCCCTAGGCCGTCCCCAAAGGTGGACTAATGGCCATGGAAAAAACTTATCTAAGGGTCACGAGCCCTAGGCTGTCCCCAAAGGTGGACTAATGGCCAATGGAAAACTCTAGCCCAACACCCTCCTCCGCGAGGGAGTGGCTAAAATCCAAGGGTCACGAGTCCTAAGCCGTCCACAAGCCAAAGATGGACTAATGGCCAATGAAAAACTCTAGCCCAACACCCTCCTCCGCAAGGGAGTGGCTAAAATCCAAGGGTCACGAGCCCTAAGCCGTCCACAAGCCAAAGATGGACTAATGGCTAAGGAAAAATTCAGAGCCCAACACCCTCCTCCGCGAGGGAGTGGCTAAAATCCAAGGGTCACGAGCCCTAGGCTGTCCCTAAAGGTGGACTAATGGCCACGGAAGAACTCAAGCCTAACACCCTCATCCGTGAGAGAGTGGCTAAAATCCAAGGGTCACGAGCCCTAGGCCGTCCCCAAAGGTAGACTAATGGCCACGAAAGAACTCTAGCCTAACACCCTCCTCCGTGAGGGAGTGGCTAAAATCCAAGGGTCACGAGCCCTAAGCCGTCCCCAAAGGTGGACTAAGGGCCAATGAAAAACTCTAGCCCAACACCTTCCTCCGCGAGGGAATGGCTAAAATCCAAGGGTCACGAGCCCTAAGCCGTCCACAAGCCAAAGATGGACTAATGGCTAAGGAAAAATTCAGAGCCCAACACCCTTATCCGCGAGGGAGTGGCTAAAATCCAAGGGTCATGAGCCCTAGGCCGTCCCCAAAGGTGGACTAATGGCCACGGAAGAAACTCAACACCCTCTTCTACGTGGGAGTGACTGAAATCCAAGGGTCAAGGGACCAAGGGATCCCAGCTTGACAAAAGGATATCTGGATCACCAGAGAGACCGACACGTGGCAAGTCAACATTCCGGAGCGGAGCCCGGGAAATCCGGGCCGAACCGCAAGACCCGTTCCAACTTGACCGGGATTCTCGGGAGTCGTGCCCTCTCATCTCGGGTACCCCAAAACGAGTTCGCCTATAAAATACAAGGACTCTCGCCAGGTATATTCAAGCTCGATATCTCTCTCATTTACTTCTACTTGCATTTACTCTACTGATTTGAGCGTCGGAGTCCATCCCGGGGGATCCAAGCTCCAGACCTCCATTGTCTTGCAGGTTCTACACCCGAGGTCCGACATCCAAAGATGGACTAATGGCCAATGAAAAACTCTAGCCCAACACCCTCCTCCGCAAGGGAGTGGCTAAAATCCAAGGGTCACGAGCCCTAAGCCGTCCACAAGCCAAAGATGGACTAATGGCTAAGGAAAAATTCAGAGCCCAACACTCTCCTCCGCGAGGGAGTGGCTAAAATTCAAGGGTCACGAGCCCTAGGCCGTCCCTAAAGGTGGACTAATGGCCACGGAAGAACTCTAGCCTAACACCCTCCTCCATGAGGGAGTGGCTAAAATCCAAGGGTCACGAGCCCTAGGCCGTCCCCAAAGGTGGACTAATGGCCACGAAAGAACTCTAGCCTAACACCCTCCTCCGTGAGGGAGTGGTTAAAATCCAAGGGTCACGAGCCCTAGGCCGTCCCTAAAGGTGGACTAAGGGCCAATGGAAAACACTAGCCCAACACCTTCCTCCGCGAGGGAGTGGCTAAAATCCAAGGGTCACGAGCCCTAAGCCGTCCACAAGCCAAAGATGGACTAATGGCTAAGGAAAAATTCCGAGCCCAACACCCTCCTCCGCGAGGGAATGGCTAAAATCCAAGGGTCATGAGCCCTAGGCCGTCCCCAAATGTGGACTAAGGGCCAATGGAAAACTCTAGCCTAACACCTTCCTCGCAAGGGAGTGGCTAAAATCCAAGGGTCACGAGCCCTAAGCCGTCCACAAGCCAAAGATGGACTAATGGCTAAGGAAAAATTCAGAGCCCAACACCCTCCTCCGCGAGGGAGTGGCTAAAATTCAAAGGTCACGAGCCCTACGCCGTCCCCAAAGGTGGACTAATGGCCACGGAAGAAACTCAACACCCTCTTCTACGTGGGAGTGACTGAAATCCAAGGGTCAAGGGACCAAGGGATCCCAGCTTGACAAGAGAATATCTCAGCTTGATCAGCCAGACCAAGGAATTCCACTAGAGGATATCCCAGCCTGACCAAGAAAGGGAAGACAGAGGTCAGGGAAGGAAAACCACAGCTGGACACAAGCCAAAGGAAACTCAACAGATGCGACTTAGCTTGGACAATCTCGAGCTACGCCTGCAACAAAGAAAGGCCAAAAAAACGGGTCAGTCAAATTAAGTCTTATTTTAAAGCTTATGTTGTTATTAAAAAATATAATAATAATAATAATAATAATAATAATAATAATAATAATAATAATAATAATAAATGGGCAGAAAGGCCCAAAGGAGCGGAGGTCGGCCATGGCCGACCTCCCAGCTCCCATATATATATAAATATATATATTATTAAAAAAAATGGGCAGAAAGGCCAGCTCCCATATATATATATTATATATAGTATTAAAAAAAAAGGGGGGGCAAAAAGGCCAAAGGGAGCGGAGGTCGGCCATGGCCGGGATGAGAGGTCGGCCATGGCCGACCTCCTGGCTCCCATATATATATAAACATATATATTATATATATTATTAAAAAAAAAAGAGGGGGCCCAAGGGGCTCCTAGGAGAGCTCGGCCATGGTCGAGCCGCGGCCTGGCCAGGCCGACTTCAGCCATGGCCGAGGCTGCCTGGCCAGGCTAGTGAAGAAGAAGTTTTTTAAATATATATATATATATGTACGCAAAGGAAAAAGCAAACGAGCAGTGAAAGTGATGAAAATAAAAGAGTATGGAAAGACTAACCTCAAGAGTTTGGGATTTGGTTGTCTCATACATTAGAAATACTCTTATGCATCTTGGGAAAAATCTACAGTCAAATAACCTCAAAAATTAAGCTACTCCTCGACCCAGCGTGATTCTCAGCTCAGCTCAAGGAGTGGGGGGCAAGTGATGTGGTATTACCTAAAATTACTAGAATACCCATACGTGCTAATAGTCTCACCTGCCACGTGGATCACCGGAGAGACCGACACGTGGCAAGTCAACACTCCGGAGCGGAGCCCGAGAAATTCGGGCCGAACCGCATTACCCGTTCCAACTTGATCGGGATTCTCGGGAGTCGTGTCCGCTCATCTCGGGTACCCCAAAACGGGTTCGCCTATAAAAGACAAGGACTCTCGCCAGGTATATTCAAGCTCTACATCTCTCTCATTTACTTCTACTTGCATTTACCCTACTGATTTGAGCGTCGGAGTCCACCCCGGGAGATCCAAACCCTGGCCCTCCATTGTCTTGCAGGTTCTACACCCGAGGTCCGACATCGCCAAGTCCTAGGTACCATTCCCGAGGTCCAGTTGCAGAGGTGGCACGTGGTGGTCGGTCCCAAATACCATCATCAAATTCTATAAAATTTTACAGAATTCATTTCTAATTCTAATTTTTTATGTTCGAAATGAAAATTTTTATAGATTTCAATTCAATTCTACGAAATTCAACTATATTAAACCAAATTCTAGAAATAAATTACACAACTTAAATATAACATTTGTTTTACACCCACGCACCCCCCCCCCCCCCCCCCCCCCCCAACCGAAATTGCAACCTAAGCAATTTTGGGTATAAGGTTATTCTAATATTTTATTTTATTTATATTTAATTTTATTTAAATGATTAAATATAATATATTTAGTTAATTTCTCTTTTTAGAATTAATTTTAAAATTTAATACATATATATTACAAAATATGAAGATATGCATATATGTTTTTTTACAACAATTTTTTTTATTTTAACATAATTATTATATTAAAGGTAATAATTTATTACAAAAATAAATTTATAAAAGTTAATTGAACTTTATACTTTAAGTTGCATAATTCACTTATTCCAAACAATAGGGATGAGCACTCGATTGATTCAATTTTTGAATCAACTAAAATATTAAATTAAAATAAATAAATTTATGTCAAAAATTAAACCGGATCAACCAAATAAATACAAAAGTCAAAAAATCATATCAAATGCAAAAAAATCAAACCAACAAAAAAAACCATTAAAATCGAACAAAAATAATAGAAATGTTGATAAAAAATGACATCATTTAACAATTTTGATCAATTTAATTATTTAAATTTTTTTAATATAAAAATAAATTAAACTAAAATTATCGAACTTCAACCAACCTTTTTAAGTTGAGAAGCCGGGAAAGGGAAGTAAACCTTTTTTTTTTATCTTTTTAATATTAGTTTTTCCATAAAAGGAACCTCTGGTTCACAATTCTCATCGGATCATCGCCAACACAGAGAGAGACTGTAACCGTCAATGGCCACTCTTCTTTCCTCATCGTCTCTCCTCTTCACTTCTTCTTCTTCTTCTTCTTCCCCAATCTCCAAATCCAATCTTCCTCCTCCTTCGCTCTCTCCCACTCCACGCTTCTCTCTCTCTTCAGTCTCTCACTACTCTTCTTCTCTCTCCGCTTCTCCCCGTTTCCTCCCATTCCCCAAATCCTCCAAGCCTGTTTCTTCTTCTTCATCGTCCTCTTTCACAGTCAAGGCCGAGAAGGCAAAGGTCTTGATCGTCAACACGAACAGCGGCGGCCATGCCGTCATTGGCTTCTACTTCGCGAAAGAGCTTCTGGGTTCTGGCCATGAAGTCACCATCTTGACTGTTGGTGAAGAGACTTCGGATAAGATGAAGAAGCCTCCTTTCAGCAGATTCTCGGTTAAGATTCGTTTCACAGCTAAATTTACACTTCAAAAACCTTTATTTGGTTGGGATTTTTCGGTATTCTGTTTCCGGGTAATGATGAATTTGTAAAGAAAATTTTCTGGGATTTTTCCAGGAAATTGTGGGTGCTGGTGGGAAGACGGTTTGGGGAGACCCAGCGGAAATCGGGAAGGTTTTGGAAGGGGCAGCGTTTGATGCGGTGTTGGATAATAATGGCAAAGACTTGGACACTGTCAGGTGTGTGTTGCTTTGGATATTGAGAACTTTGAAGCTTAATAGCTTTTGTCTTCGTACATTCTTGAATTTCAATAATCAGTAAAGTTTAGTGGATGGGCCTCGTAAATGTTTGACACAAGTCCACAATAAGAAAATAAAAGCAAATATACAGAGTTGGTTTTAGAACAGAGATAACTAGAAATAGAATTGAGGCAAATATAATTCTTTCTGGATGATGGGGCAATGGGGAACTAAAGGATGAATTCCAAGACATCATGCAGTTCCCTATGCTAAGGGGAAATATATTTAACCAAAACTGAGCCTTTTTCGAGTCCGATACAACTACATATTATTCCTTCATCCCATTATGCCGGATGGCTACATGAATCCTAATATGTCAGTCATTTTCATTATTTTGTAAACCTCTTATAATTCATATCATATTCAAGTATCTCCTCCTCTTATCATTTTTTTCTGGATATTTATTCCATTTTATCTTCTATATGTTCTAACTAATAATACCATCTTCTTGCGCAGACCTGTTGTAGATTGGGCCAAGAGCTCTGGTGCTAAGCAGTTTCTGTACATCAGCAGTGCTGGAATATATAAGCCAACTGATGAGCCTCCTCATGTTGAAGGGGTATGTACTATGTAATAATATAATTATGTTGTCAAAGCCAACATATAGTTGCTCATCCGACCATCTATGTGTATGACAGGATGTTGTCAAAGTTGATGCTAGTCATGTTGGAGTGGAGAAGTACATTTCAGAGATTTTCAGCAGCTGGGCAATTTTCCGGCCACAATACATGATTGGCTCCGGCAACAACAAGGATTGTGAGGAGTGGTTCTTTGATCGTGAGTACCAAACTTGAGTGGTATTTTTGGTTTTCTTCTCTAAAACTCGCCTTTTGCGGTCTATTGATCCAAAAGGTGTTGCTCTAAACAGGAATTGTTCGGGGAAGGCCAGTTCCAATACCCGGCTCAGGAATGCAACTAACCAACATCTCCCATGTTAGAGATTTGTCGTCCATGCTCACTTTGGCAGTCAAGAACCCGGGTACTGCAAGTGGCAACATCTTCAACTGCGTGAGCGATCGCGCCCTGACGCTGGACGGGATGGCCAAACTATGCGCGCAAGCAGCAGGCAAGGCGGTTGAGATTGTGCATTATGATCCCAAAGCTGTTGGTGTTGATGCAAAGAAAGCTTTTCCCTTCCGCAATATGGTATGGACACTTCCTTCTCGACATCGATTACTGATTTCACTTAGCCCAAATGACAGTCTAAATGGAATCTAATTGGATGACCAAGATGATAAAGACATCATTAGCAGGATTTTCCTAGAAAATAATAGGCACCTCTTGATTCCTAGAAAATAACAGGCTAATTCATACCACCAATGTACTTTTACAGCACTTCTATGCAGAACCAAGAGCCGCTAAGGACATTCTTGGGTGGAAAGGAACCACAAACCTTCCCGAGGACTTGAAGGAGCGGTTTGAGGAGTATGCGAAGATTGGAAGGGACAAGAAGCCGATGAAATTTGAGATAGATGATAAGATCCTCGAGTCATTGAAAGTGCCAGTGGCTGTATGATATGGCTTTGATTATTTTACAACACCGAAAGAAACGTAATTTTTGTGTTGCGTTCTCTGCTATGCTAAGAGGCAGTGCAGTGTGTATCCAACGTAGGTGATTCAGAGTTAAAAATACCATCAAACAACTTCTGGCTTTGGAGTAAATGCCTACAAAATTTGCAACCCTACAGAGGCTTTTTAAGGTTAATCCAAATAAATTCACATCCCACATAAAACATATGCTGATTTGATCAAGATCTTGTACGCCAAAACAAAACCAAAAAAAACAGAGAAAAAAGAGTGAAACAACCCTTTATAAAAAAAAAAAAAGGTATAGCGTAATTCTACCTTAAGCCAATTAGTTATTTCCATCAACTAATGACCGATACAGTAAGCGTATTATCCATCTAATTAGAGAATTTCTGAATAGGGGGCCTTTAGCCTGAATTTGCAAATTGCAATACCACCAACAATTTCTAGGCAACAAACGATAATACCCTGGGGAATAGAGAAACGGAAAAAAGCAACAAATAGTACATTGTCAAGCAGTATCTCAACCAAAATATTGGTTCCATAGAAGAAATTAGAGTGCAAAAGTAAGGAACTCAAGAATGTTCAGAAAGTCTCAGGAATTCCAACTCCTTTTGAGATATAACCTACTGAATGATGGATTTATCATCGTGAGGCTGTACCAGCTTAAACAAGAATATGCAGTCCCGGCCAGAGAACATTTAACTTCCTAAATAAGCTTGAGCAAAGTGACGTGAGAGCATGAGATCATGGTAATTCCTATTCCTCTGGCTTAATTTTGAGATCCTTGAGTCTGGATTCCAATTCATCATGATCAGCACCCTCCTCTTCAGCCTCCTCATCAAGGTCTTGTCCTTCAGGATCATTCTCGTCCAATGGCCCGAGCATATCAGGAGAATGCTTAAATATATCCTCCAGCTCATCAATCCCTTCATCTGATATGAAATTACTGTTGAGGTTTAGAGACTTAAATCCAGGTTTCTGTACAACGGCTTGAGCCAGGATCCTGGCTCCAGACCTTCTTATTGAATTGGTACTCATATCAACTTCAATTAATTGGCCATGACCCTCTTCCAGTGCCCTGGCTATCAAAATTGCACCGTCATCCTTTAGTTCATTCTCGGACAAGTATAACCTGGAGAGAAATTGTTTTGCAGCTATACAGGATGCCAGAGCAGGGGCAGCCTCAACAGTGATGTCATTTCCAGCCATATCCAACACTTCAAGGGATGGAGCAGACTTTGTGAGAGCATTAGCAAGGGCCTTAGACCCCTCATCCTCAAGATTCAAATAACTGAGGTACACCTCAGTGAGATCTGAAAATCCAGATAAAACTTTGCTCAAAGCTACTCCAGCTTCCACACCAAACATGTTGTCACGCAGATCCAGCTTCTTCAAACGAGTACATGTTCCAAGAGCTTCAACCAAGGCAATGCCACCTTCAGAGCCTACTCTCGTAGAAGAACACCGGAAATCCTCCATAATAGGAGACTGTTTCACTAGTCCAGAAATGGCAATTGCTCCTTCATCCCCTGTCATGTTATTATGAAAGTGAAGGATCCTAAGCTTCTTAGTAGAAGGAATCAGCTCGCATATTGCTTGTGCTGCTTCCTCTGAGATTCCGTCATTCATCAAGTACAACTCCTCCAAATTATTCTGTGATTTTAGCAGTGCGCCAAATGCCCTTACACCCTTTTCACCCATAGCATTGTTTGAAAGATTCAAACATGACAGCTGGCAACCTTCCAGTGCTGAAGAAAATATATTCATTACTTCAAGAGCTTCATCCTCTGGCCTTCCAGCAATGAAGTCTGATAGGTCTACTTCTGTTAGTTGATTCTTGAGGGATGACAAGATTGGCTCAACAACACGAGCTGCATCCAAACCAAAACTTCTGTTGCTGAAACATATTTTGCTATACTTATTTCCTGGTCTGCTCAGAGGCTTTAGCAGCTCCTCAGCTTCCTCAGCATCAATAAAATCTCGACGACCATCAGATATGTCAAAAATAGTTTCATCAGATGCTTTTACTTTCTCAGAGGTCATTACTTCTCCAACATCCTTTGTCCTAGGGCCTCTTTTGAGAATTTCCAGCATAAGCTTACTGGACTCTTTAGCATAAAATTGCACTGCAGAACTTCCATCACCATCTGGCTCCTTCTCATAATGCTGGTTTGCAGTATCAAAAGCCACTTTTTCTATTTCCTTGGCATCCTCCTCAGCTTCTTCTTTACTCAGAAGACCATACTTTCGTGAAAAAATGGATGGAGTGGTAAGATTCTTGGTCATCCGCCCCACAAGCGATAGCCTGGTACTCTGACTAGGGGGCCATAGTTTGACTGAGAATGTGCGTTGTTGAATTGAAGGCTCCATGTTAAATTACCTAGAACCATGTTTTCCAACTTATCACAAGCTTGTCGGGAATCCAAACAGAAGCAACAAGTTAAAAAAAAAAAAAAAGAAGGCAAAGAAGATGAAGATTGGGATATGCAATAGTAAATTCTAAACAGTCCAAATTCAAAGGCAAAGAAGGCATTGGAGTTGGGACATGCACCATCATCCAAACAAAAAAAGCATGGGTAAGATCAACCACAAAACATGAAATCTACAATCCTGAATATGGGTTCAGTGGTGGTCTATCATCCTTGTGGAAATAATTTTTTTTTTGTTTTGATTGTGAGGTAGGTTTTCCTAGTAATAATTATAGAGCTTTCACTTATTTAGTTTGCCAGTCCCATGCACCTTCAGCATTGTAAAGGTCTCCTCAAGTGCCTTGAGCATTGATAAAGCATATCTATAACATGAATGCAAATGAAATAAAGAACAAAACAACAAATGAAAGATTTCCATGAAGTTTTTTTTTTTTTTTTTAAAAAAGAGCAAACTAGACATCCCATAAACAAAATCATGTTAGCAGACCAATTTAAGGGGTTCATATCAGACCATGGACAGTCTCAACTCTCAACAGTATATTACTAAACCTCTACCCTTTGCATCCTGTATCAAGAAATAAGAAGACCACATAGTTTTTGCTATAAAGCACTAGAGATACACAGGTACTAGCCATCCTCTCTGTCAACCATCATAACAAGAATAGAGATTCCCCTACATGACAAATGCCCACACTAGAGATACCTTATAAAGGAAAAATCATGATCAATCAGATAATAAAATTAAACTCACTGGTCTCAAAATAGGGTTGTTTAATGTTTATGGATAACGGATTGTCAGATAAGAGCAGTCATTGCTCCATGGATAACCATTCTAGCCTGTTTTAAGCTGGCTTTTGTTCCATGATTTTAATGATAAGATCCGACACACAGGTTGAACTTGCAAGCTTCAATCATCAAATATTTTGAGCAAATGGGGCTGTGTTATTCTAGGCACCTTTCCACTATATTCATTCTTTGTGAACAACAATATTCTCTTAAATCCTAAACCAGAAGAACATGTCATTCTATGACAGTAGAATGACTTTGGCCTTGACATAGAGTCCTGTACTAGAAATGTACATGTCTACAACATAGCAAGAAAACATCAGTCTTGGACTTCCATGACATACAACATTGTAGTAACCCCTGGAAAAGCACCCCGATGCCATACAACATCCTATAAATATTTTCCATTTGTGCTTGTAAACTTGTAGGTAAAGACCACCAATCACAACACAAACAAAATATATACAATTATACATATATAATTGCATTTGCATATACGAAAAAGTGAATAACAATGACCAACAATTGGGAGTATCCCACGACACTGCAAAAACACCAAGACCTATGCATACTACACGCAGCAAGTAAGTTCTTAAAGGAGGAATAATGCTCCAGCAGGTTGGATTTTTACTATCAGAGTATTGATCTCAACTACTCCGGAAAAATACACATTTTTTCCCTTCTTGGTGCACCAGATAAATAAGCAAGTTACCTTCAAAACAGCACAATAAAGTCTTTAAAATGTTGCAGGCCATACGCATGTAACTAAACCAGAACAAATCGGCCAATAAAATACAATTTGCCCTACCAGCATAGAGAACGTAATTTATACACCAAAAATTAACCACCAAAAAGAAAAGAAAAAAAAAAATCTGTAACATACTGCGGACAAGGAGTAGCAAATCCGCAAGGCAACCACTTCACCTACCCAAAAAAAGCCCTAAATCTAAACAGACAACAAAAACCTACCATCGGATCCACTCAACGCCAAACTCAACAGGCAACGGACAGATAAAAACGTAGAAAACAGAAAAAATTCGAGAAATCAAACAATTGTAGAGAACCGTACCGGTGAGACGAAACCCTAGAAGCTTCGAGAGCGAGAAGAACTCAAATCTCCAAACCCTGCAAGGAAACGAGAGACGAACAAAAAAATACGAATTATACGTCCGTGCATAGATAAAAGCGTTTTGGGGAAATGGAGGGAAATGATGCCTCCAACTCAAAATTTGAGAACTCACGTCAATGGCGGTGGATTAAACCGGCGATTTACGGAGCAGTGAGAGCCACGCGGGTCATTTTCAGCTAAGCCCGTGTATCTTCTTGAAGTCTGTGCCCAGCCCAATCGGGCTCTGATTTTGGGGCCTGGAAGAAATAGCCCGGCCCAATACGAGCCTCGATATACACCGCCAATTCTTGCCTTGGAATTGCGTATTCGGGACAGGAATAGGCTTATCCCACGTCTCTTCGTGGGTCGACCAACCAAACACTGCCCCAACTGAAAGGCCGCTGCAACGTGTCTGTCGGCGAAACGGCCCACCGCCAATCAGATTGATGGCTTGGCGTCGGCGGTGGACCACACTTCAATTCAACTCCAAATCACCGACACATTACTCCTAACATTTTTTAATCTGGTTGTATTTATATAATAATAATTTAACTGACAATACGAGGGGGGGGGGGGGGGGGGGGGAGAGTGGAACAATTCTTTCTTTTTTCGGTTGGTGGATGACGTGGATGTACTAATACCCTGGCGGGGCCCACTGCCCACTTCCTAATCAGCATGCATATACATCTCAACCGTCGTCCCATTATTCTTTATTCCACCAGTACCTTGAAATGCAATTTTGCCAATTCTGGGAGTAATTTTGATTTACGAAAGATGAAAAGAGCCCAGCGCCCAGCGTTGGCGAGACAGAGACAGTTTCCGAGTCGGCCCACACTAGTTGTGGAGTTGGGTGGCGGTGAGCGGCCTATAGTGTTTGAGTTGGGATTACGTAAATCCCCACTTTTAAAAAAAGAAAGGTAAGGTTAACTTCATTAACTAATTACAAAAGAAGGATTGCCATTAAAAAAATGATGGGACGAGGAAGCTATAAATTTGCATTCCGTTCTGCAATCATTAGGAGTGGACAAATGACGCGCCAACACGCGGCTTGGCTTTCGCCGCAAATTGATGCGTCGTCGCGTGACAGGTCAGGCTCCCTCCCTTCCGTGAACGCCGTTTCCACGTGTTGTTAACTGTAATTATCGCAGTGTTTTTATTATGTATGTAGAATGGTAGATTGATATTAAATAAAATAAATATATTTTATTTTATAATATATTTATTATAAAATGAATAATAAATATATCTCTTTTTATATAAATTATATTTATTATATCATATTTTAATTTAAACATTTTTGTATTCATTGATAATAAATTTATTGTGTTTTACGAAAAAATTATTTCAAAATTAAAGACAAATATACATTATCTAAAATCATTGGCCATTTATTGCACTTTAAGACAATGATTAGGGTGTAATAATTATACCTTATTTTCAAATAAAATGCACTTATTATACATTATTTTATTTTTTAAAATAATCTTATTCATCAACTTTAATTCATATAATAAAATTGTTTTGAAAACTAAAAATAATGTAAAATGAATACAATATGTCTGAAAAATAATATGTCATCGTTACACCTAAACCTAGCATTGTCCTAATTCGTGTATATTTCATTCTTTTCACTTTAAGTAAGTGTTTTGGCGTTTATAATTAAGGCTTATTCCAATAGAATAAATAATATATATGCTAAGTATACACAAATCATAAGAGGATATACAGTTGCCTAAACTATTAAATCCTACCCTAATAAAGAAAGTATATATATATATATATATATGATGAGATAATGAAACAAATTGGGTTGTGTACAAATTATTAATTTTTTAAGGATAATAATTATATTTTATTTTTAGATGAGATGACTTTATCATATTATATTTGTAATGAAAATGTGTCTTGTTTTGTAATATTTTGTCAACTAATAAAATTATTTTAAAATTATAAATAAAGTATAGTAAATACATATTATCTAAAACCTTAATGCATTTGCTACACTTTAATCATTGTCTTTAAAAAAATTAACATTATTAATATTTTGAAAATAAACTTTTGGTTAAGATAGGAGAAATAAAACATTACATAACAGATTTTTTTAATAAAATACAATTTTAATTGAATATGTTGGGAATTACCTCTAAGGTATGTAACTATATAATATATTATTATTTATTATGCATTCTTATGAATTTATTTGCTTAGTAAAAAAATATTTATTAGAGATAAATATTTTTGCCTAAAGAAGATAAAAGAGTATCCAACATATTTAATATCCAACAGGTTTAATTTTTTATATTATTTAAATAAATATGTAATAACAATTAAATATTTTGACATGAATTATCACGTCACTATTATTCATATTTATTAGAGATAAATAATATTACTCAAAATTAAAACAATCTGACTATTGAACCATGAATCATTCTATTTTCTAGTATGAAGTCTAATCTGATTCTAAAAAACATTGTTGATTATTGATTAAGATCGAACTAATTCCAAAAATTCAATAAAATTTCAATTAATAATAAAAAATAAAGAAAAAAGTCATAAAATATTTTACTATCATACACAACATTAATATTCTATTCAAAAATATTATTTAAACACTTAATTTTGAGACTTCGACAACACTTTATACTGATATCTTATACATTTATATTAATATGACATCAAATATAAGATATTAATAAAAAATATCACCAAAATGTTATAAGATTTGTTAAGATTCTTTGTTCTTTGTGTTTAGCATTAAACAGAAAGACTATATTATCCTAAGGATAGTATACCTTAGGATAATATAGTCTTTCTGTTTAATGTGTCTAATACAAATAATAATAATAAATTAATAAAATAAATTAACATCATTTGTCGTCCCTATTTTAAGGCTTTTTACCGTGCGGGGACACGGGACTGCGCGTCACAGCCACATAGTGGGCCCGAGCCGAACTCTGCGGCGAGAAGGTGGGACCCATTAAACAGCTGGACAAATGAAGGGCCCGTCACCGTCTCTCACCCGCCACAGAGAACGCCGCGTACGGAGCCTCATCATGTGAGCCGACGGCGGCTCCCTGAACCGTTAATTAATTATGGGATTGCGTGTTTATTCACACTTTTTTATGGTTAGTTATCACTCTCCAATGAAGATCTAACTTCGCTTGGGGAGCGGTGGATCTCAATTGCCAAGTAAAAAGAAAGAAAAATAAAAGTAAAAAAGCTTGTTTCCATGTGAGGGTGACCTAAAAGAGACAACCCAATTGGATTTAGAACACAGAAACGCAGAAAGAAGCATTCTTGTTGAATAAATAAAGGCTAAATATTACATTTTCTCTCTCTCTCTCTCTCTCTCTGGATTTGAGAGAGAACAGAAGAGAGGGAATGAAACCCGAGTTCACCTCTCTCTGTACCTGCTGCTGATGCAAGAGAACCACAGTACTGGCTGAGAAAGTAGATCAGTAAGCCATCGCCATTTTTCTGATTCATTTTCTTCCTTTCTATGGGTTTTCCTCATCTGGGTTGGATAACACATTCTTCTCTGCGGAACCAAACTGCTTTGTTCTATTACTTGTCAGGATTTTAGGGTTTCGCCTTTGTCCTGTACCTTGCGATTTGGGATCTATAATTTCTACTGGGTTTTGTATAATTGTAGCATACTGTTCTTACCGCATTCTTTCTCGATGTCAAGCTTTTCTGGATCATGCCTCTTTACTAGGTGATGTTGAACTCTAGTTTGCTTAACGTGGCACGGAAATGTTAATTGGGAAATAGGGCTTATCTCTGTATTTTTTTCTTTTAAATTTCTTGGATCTCTCTACGGGTTGTACCAAATCATGATTCATGTTGTTCAAAGGCCGTATTATATGCTGTATGTTTGCCTTTTGTTTTTGAAATTTGAAGTGGAATTCTCAACAGTGTTAGAAGGCTAGATCATTTAGTGATGGAGTCAGATTGTGATGCCTCTACTTCTAAGAGAACGTAGCAGCCAGAGAGGTGATTTTCAATTGATACATTCTGTTAGTTACATATAATTGTAGAGACACGCGGACAAATAGAAGACGTGTCTACAAAATGATTAATAACTTGGAATTTCATTATAAGTTGTACAGATTGCAATTGTACAAAGGAAGATGAACAACAATCAACTAGGGATCTTTTTTCCTGCATTATTTTCTACCTACATTTGCTTGATGACGGAAATCTTGGAGTTTTTTATGGATTTGTTGTATTATTTATGCTTACCTTCAATAAGAGACAAGGTTAAGAGTTATGAGAATTGTTGCAAGTATAGAGGTGGGACTTCCCTGTCGAGATTCGCTGGCCTAGTGTTAGATGTAGTAGTCCTTCAGCATGTAAATCAGGGTAGCCAATTAAAATTTAACATCTTTTAGTCAACATCTGCTGAAGAAACAGGGGTAGGCTGTGACAGAAATACATGGATTGGAACAATGTCCTTTAAACGATTAAGTTAGTGGTGATGGGAGATTAATTATAACCTCCATTGTTTCCTCATGGGCTAACTAGAATAGGTATTGTGAGGAATGGAGCGGGGTATCATCCTTGTTGCTGCACGTAAATTAGTTTACATGCTTCTCAGCTAACTTGGAATCGACTGACTGCCCATTTACTTCTCTTCCAATCAGTGCTATGGTATCAGCATGGTCCATGTGCAATCAACCTACTAACTAATTCTTTCTTGACAATCCTTGAACTTTATGAGGAGCTATTTACTTTTGTGAAAGGTTCCCTTTTTCTCATTTTTAAAGTAATTTCAATAATTTTTTCACGAGATCAAAATGCCACTGTTTCTTTACTCAATCAGATTTTGTCATCATAATGCAGTTCATTTGGATTTGTGTATGTTGAAATGGTTTATAGTTTTATCCATTCACAAGTTGTATATTTGATTGAGGTGGTGGGATTATTCTCTGTTGAGGATCATGGACATTGATATGTTGAGACTGAACTACATAAAATTTTTGTGTCATTTTTCTGTTAATTTTTGTGTGTGATTGTATGATCTAATCCTAACAGTTATTTATAAGTTTGCCATTTATTTGTTATTCTTGAGTTATACTGGGTGCTTGATGCTGCCTGTAAGTGGTTCCTTTTCCTATTGGTTCATCTTGTCTGGGGGAACAAGCTTCATATGAAAAACGACAAAGGCATTCATTCATTTCCATTTAAATTGTCTGTTGCAACCAAATTTCTTAGCTTTTCATTTCAAATCTATCTCATTTTCCTTCCTAGAATGATTTATGTCCTTTGATATTAAATGGCTGAACAATAATGGCTTGGGTTCTCATTGATAGCCCAAAAAAAGAAAGAAAGAAAGAAGGAAAGAACTTATTAGTCTAATGTTGTTGCACTGCAGCTGGATATGGGAACTTTGGCACGAAAATCTAAGACGGCAAGCTCTGATATTTACCTATATTTGGGGCTTAAAGAAGTGAGAAAGGAGAATCCAGGAATACCACGGGTTCTATCACTTATTTCTTCAATTCTTGAGAGATCTGTTCAGAAAAATGAAATGCTAGTGGAGACTGCACAAATTAAAGATGTTGTCACAATATTTCATGGTTCAAGAGCACCTTCTCTAGGCGTCCGGCAGTACATTGATCGCATCTTCAAGTACTCCTGCTGCAGCCCATCCTGCTTCGTTGTTGCGCACATTTATGTCGAGAGATTTATCCAACGGATGAATGTTCATCTAACCGCGCTCAATGTTCACCGGCTTCTAATCACTAGCGTAATGGTAGCAGCAAAATTTATCGATGACGCGTGAGTATTGATCCCCATGACTAGAGTAGTAATTTTTGCTGTAATTATGTTTTTTTTTTTCTCAAAAAATAGATGGGTATTTGTCATTCTTGCCTTTTTACCAGTGAACATAATCTGCATGGTTTACAGATTCTTCAACAATGCTTACTATGCAAAAGTGGGAGGAGTGAGCACAGCAGAGTTGAACAGATTGGAGATGAAATTCTTGTTTGGTCTAGATTTCCGGCTTCATGTTAGCGTCCAAACGTTTGGGAACTACTGTTTGCAGGTGGAGAAGGAAGCAGGCGCTGGGATCCAAATTGAGCGACCGATCCTGGCATGTGGGATCAAGGAGTGCTGGTCCAGCAAAGATGATTCTTCTTGTGCGTCCACGATTGCTAGATAAAGATTAGCAGCATCTGACTGTATTATTACAAAAATCTCATTCTGGGGCATATACCCAAGTTAGAAGAATTGGAAGTTGAATCAGTAGGTTCTACTGGAAAACCAGATTGCTTGTTTGTTTTACCCGTCTTGCTTCTTCTCATTTCCAATGTATAGCTTGTGATCCAATTTTTCTGTCTTGTCGCTCTCATTTTCCTCGCAGCCGTCTGACTTTTTAGCTGGTCTTTGGTAACATGATTCAGCTGTATGAAGCAAAGATGATGTTGCTTTTGAGTTTTGCTTCAGTTTGCCATTACCCGGTTACGGTTATTCATTCAAGAAACTTGCTGATTTGTCGTGTGTGATGATCATATAATTTAGTGTGGTGAAGCAACAAATAATGAAAACTGGGAGACTTTTTCTATGTATTTTGCATGGCATTAACATGTCATAGAAATGACCAGTATGGCAAACTCCTGTTTTAGTGTCGAAGCAACATGTATTGGTATCGTTATTGTCAAGATTGCTAAGGTGCACTTATTACATATTATTCTATGCCTAAACACCTCCAATTGATTGATGTTAAAATAAATAGAAACAATGTTTAGGAGTTTAGGCACAGATGTGTAATAAATGAGATCTTAGCTGGTGGCCTGAGGCACAAAATGGAAAAAGCCAAAAATCTCTTTTTCACCCTCGCCTAAGTCTAAATATAGCTTTTGCCAAAATCCATAACTTCTATTAACACTCCAGAATTAGTAATTATCTCTCAATTGAGATGATTAAGAGACGACTATTGCCTTTGCTTGCTAGTTACATTTTTTTTTCTTTTCTAGATAATAGCTAAACCCACAATTTCTGTACATTTTGCACTCTTAATGCTAAATCAAAAACCAAAATCAAGCCAAGCCAAGGCACGCCACGCCTCCTACTGGTGCATGCTGGGTTGTTGCATATGCCTACCAAGTTCGATTGCAAAGTAATTGCGCATTTCTGGTAGAATACGTCGAATAAGATGAGAGTACCTACCATCATCCATCCATGGCTGATCAGGTAGCTGCCCAAGATAACATCATAACCGCAAAATCTAGGAATGTACAAGAGAAAGGAACCAAAGGGGTTAACATACCATGGCATTGCACTGAGTTTGTCAAACTTCTCCAAAACAAACAGGATGCAGGCATTCCTAAGCGAAGTAGCATTAAAAGCCTCTGATAACTCATACATGAGAGAGACATTTTCTGTCGAAATATCCTAAACAAAGATAGAAACAATCAGTTTTGAGTTGCAATATTTGTACTTAAATAAGTGGCTATCAGCATATTTCTTTACTCACTTTTGAAATGGCACACTCACAGAGCCGCTTGAGCCCTTCCAAAAGATACTGATCAGCTGCTCTGAGAAGCTCCTGTGCAATATCCACGTCAACATCCACTGATCCCGTATATATGTACCTGCAAACAAAAGTCAGATATAGCATGCATCAGTAACCACCCCCCCCCCCCCCCCCCCCCGGGGGTGAAAAAAAAAAAAAGAAGAGAATTTTAAAATAATTATACCTTTCAAACAATTCAACGAACTACAAATCAACCACCTAGGCATTTTGTACACTGGAAAAAGGGTTCTAGTATGAAATTCACAGGAGCAAAACTTGCTACTTCAAGTAGTGAGTTCCACTGAACTCAATACCTGGCCAAATTTTGGTAAGCTACTCAGTGTGTTGTCTCTGACTAACATCTATACAGACTGCTTTTTTTTTTTGACTATTTTAAACTTGCTACTCTCAATAGACACTAGTTGGAGGTAACACACTGTTTTGGACTCAATGAAACTCGCTACAGGTAATAGCAAGTCTTGGTCACGTGAATTCCACATTGGAACCCTTTTTCCAGCATGAAATGCCTTGGTGGTTGATTTTTAGTAGTTTGTTAAATTATTTGAAAAGTGTAATATTTTTTAAAATTGTTTGAAAATTCATAGTATTTTAAAAAATCTCTCCCCCACTCTCTACAGAGGACAGCAGATCTCCCACCTCATCATCAATTTGAAAACATCCCATCTGATATTTGGAATCTCTACATCTTTAGCATCCTTTTCCTGCAATGCATATTTTCAAAGATTTCACAACATGATCTAATAATCAAATAAAGCCATAAAAGTGGTTTGCAAACTTGGGCATTGTAGAGTGCACAATGGAAAATGGAAAGAAACTAATATCAATGAAAATAACCTGCTGGGTCCAGTTTTACTGCTGATAAAAGTAGAAACATCTCAGCAGTCGTAAATGAAGTTCCATTAAAGGACCAGCAAATGATGAGGACCCAACATAACGAATGACTTCATGACATAATGTTCAATAATAAAAATATAATTTATAGCACGGAAAGAACCAAAAGAGCACCTTAGGCATCAATAAAGGTAATTCATGGCTGCATGTATGCAATAAACATAATTAATTCTCACCCGATAACCACCGTCAAACATTGCACGGAAAGCATCAGAAGATGCAAGCAGGCAAATCCTGTGAGCATAGAACCGCTTGCCTGATCAAAAGAACACCCTAATCAGCTACAGTAGATGAAGTTATTAAAGAAATGAAAAAAAGGCGGGCATGAGAAACCATGGAACAAATTTCTACCTTCAACTAAAAATGTAACATCAGCAAGGGTAGGATTGTTGACATATTGTTCACCTAAATATACCTGCAGTAAAAATTAATAATATTGAGTGTCCTAACCCAGAAAACAAGTGCACATCAATAACTTCATGCATAATTTCAATAGATGGGGTTGGCTACGTAAATTTCAGATCTTCAACTTTGTGCATAAGAGTAAAGTCAAAAATTAATCCATTGAGAAATTTGCCATAATCAGATATAACTAACACACGTCAATAACTTCAAGCATAAGGTGATGCACAACCCAAAGCAAGAGAAACAAGAATAATCCCAATTACTTGAAACCAATAGAAAATATTATATATTATTCATCAAAGTTTGTTCTTCAATATGTTACTAAATGATTATTTATAAACAATTAATAAATAAAACATATTCTAACAAGGATTCCTTTTTAACTAGGATCCTTGGTAATTAAGCTTATAAAGGTAATCCTAATCTAATTAGAATTCTAGGACATAAAAGAAATTAAAAGAAACTAAGAAACAAATTAATAAAACAATATTAATTTTTACTTTTACGCCTAAAATATTGTTTCCCAAAATATTTGTCTCCAAGGTCTTCATCATAAGGGTAAAGATCAAATATTAATCCATTGACAGATTTGCAGTAATCAGACATACATAAAAGATACAAGATATATCTCAATTTTTTAGTATTTCATTCATTCCATTCCACCCTAGGATGTTCTTGCAATAACTTGGATTGCAGTACAGAACAATTTTCTTTTTCATTTTTCTACAAGCAAATAGAAGATTGTTGCAGTTCAAAGCAATTTTTTGACCAGGAAAAATTATACACCAAAAAACACACCTCCCGGAGGGGGTTCCTGTACCTTGCAGTTCAAAGCCATTGAAATACAGAAACAAAAGAATTGCCAAACAAGGAGAAGATGGTAAGTAAAATCACTTCTATATTTTTCTGGATCACGTATCATGGAAATTGGAGCATATAGTCACAGCCAGGACAGCATCATTACACAGAACCAACAATTACAAGCAGGAAAATTCACAACTCATATGTGAAGGACAAGTTAATACAATAACTAATACTGCAAAAGATGCAGATGGAAACTTATTACAGAACACAAAGCACCTGCGGGGTTGGTGATGGAGGAGCAGCATCAACAGGAGAGAGAGAACTGCCTTTCGTAGCTAACTTGTACAATGCCTCTGAACCATCTCGTTTCTGCTTCAGGTTTGTAGATTCAAGCAGCTCTAAAAGCAACTCCAGTCCTTTGAGGACACAAAGTAAATAAAGAGATGAAAATTTCAAAATCCCACATGAATGTCACCCAAAGAAAATCCATGGGGAAAAGGAAGAAAATCAAAATACATGATTCCCAGGAGGACTCTACCTTTGTTATCAATAAAAATAGTCTTCTGGTCATCAGGTGAACAAAGATGAGCAAGAGCCAGTGCGACTCGTCTTTGAACAACCCTCTCTGCAACCCGCAATAAGTACAACAAATGGCTCAAGACCTGCCAAGAGAAAGCACTTAAGGATGTAATAACTTGTTGCTAATAATCATATTCAGAAAAGTAGTCACTCCCTTAGAAATTCAAAAGTTTATGTATTTAGCAGATGTACCTACTATCAGTCTGTACCACCGGGTGAGATTAAGGGTTGTGATATGTCATGTTACATACAGTCTGTACAAATCAACTGATTTACGAATTTCCTTTATGAATGTAAGGCAGCATATTAACTTATTCAGAAGTGAGAAAATTGATAACTATAACTTCTTTTATCTAGAAAATTGATAACTATAACTTCTTTTATCCTATTTTCATTGTTATTTTCGCTATTGTTGACTCAACCACTGCTCCAAAGTGACTGGTAATACCATTTAAGGGTGGATAGACCATCTACAGAGTCTTTACTATTAACGCACAATGAATTAACTGAGTGTTAATATTTTCAGCCAGTCAAAAGGACACTCAGCACATATCTCCTCTCTAGTAGGAACTTCAAAAGTTTGAGATACCATGTCTTTTCCCTCATTTTTTTCTTCAAAAGGACTGTATAAACTACAACATAGAACAAGAGAGGGAAATTGAAGAGCCTAATCACTTCCGGAAATAGTAGAAGTTTATGAGGGAAGCCTCTCTTTGTTCTCATAACTAGAGGACTGAAATGTTTAGTATATGCCTGTGTAGAGAGAGAGAGTATGGTCATGGGATTTGTGCTCATACTTTATGCCACATCCTTGTTTGATTCTTCCTTTCTCAGGAGCCAATGGAATGGAAGCAGAGAAAAAAAATGCGAAAAAATCCAATTGAACTTAAACCTAGTTCCCAACATAAACTCTTTCAGGTGTATGATTCAAGTAACACCCTCAAAATTAAGACCACCTCTTTTTCACTGAGAAATTTAAACCATGTTCTACAAACCCTAGTTGAACTAATTGCAAATAACTCATAACTAACGCTTATTCATTTCATGGATAAGAGACCAAAAGCACTTTTAAGAACTCAAATATCATCTACTACCCTTTCCTTGATAACAATAAGATCTGCTAGGCCATGTATTGGTTTATAGATAGCAAAAAGGAAAGAGCAACAACCAGAAAAGAAAAGGAAAAAGAAACTCACCCGTCCATGGATTTTCTCCTCCAATCTTTTTATAGTCTTGGCTATACAATCCTTGGTTGGCTGCAAGCAAACAATCAAGGCAATATTGTAGGATGATAGCATCCAAATAACAGTGAAAGAAAAAATTATCCATCTTGAATTATAATTTATAATCTTAAATGGCACATTGAAGTGAAGTGATAAAGTACTTGCACAAAAAAGTCTCCATCGTGAAACTTCTGAAAGCCTCCAAACTTCAAAAAATCAGCAACATTATCCTGCAAGATTGTTACTAGAAAGTGAATAATGACAATGTTCAACTGAATTTTTGGCACCAAAATGTCATGCTAAAATTCAGATTTAGTTTTTATATAACAATAAAGTCACAAGCCTCAATCCGACTAGGTGAGGACAGGTACAAGAATTCTAAACCTCTAGATCTAGCTATCTCTATCCATGGCCACATCCAAAATTCAGTTTTTATATTATCCAAATAAATTTTTACCTCGTTATCTGCAAGTCCATAAAGAGCAAAAGCAGCATTATGTTGTGCGGATCCATTTTTTGAATCAAGAAGCTTCAGTAATGGCACAATACCACCACTATGGGCAATCCCAGCTTGATTATGAGTATCCTGAAAAAGACAGCATCCCATTGCAACCAATAAAACACAATTCTAGAACCTAACAGGCAGGACATGGGTAGCAAATGTTTAGATTTCCAAAGGAGCAAAAGTAACTTGTATCAAGTTTCTTGCACTAATATCTTGCCAACAAAATAATTAACAAGGAAAAATAAAATCTGTAAATCAACTTCACCACTCAAGCCATTTTTCCCAGTGATTTCAAGAAAAAAAAAAAAAAAAAAGGAACAAAGCAAGGATTTTGATGAGAACCCAAAGAATTAATTCACTGAAAACTGAATTATAATTCCAACTTCAATCCAATTACAAGAAAAACTGGGCATTTGAGAGGCCCTTCACTCTCCCTAAGACTCAATACAAGAATGATATCCCCCCCCCCCCCCCAAATACATATTCTTCCCCCGCTCCTTCCCAACAGAATTCTGTTACACGGACCTGCTGGGTTGTTACACAACCCAGCGATTTCCTTTTTTATCCTTACGCACATGGCTGGCTGTTATGCCAGCCATCTAATTTACCCCCTTGCCCCTGCCCCTTGGACCATCTTTGGTAAGTCAAGTAAACCGGGGGCCTATCAGATTTCCAAAGAAAGCAGGACTCAAGAGTTTGTTATTTTTATTATTAGAAGAACGGAACTTAAATTTGTAGTGTTCTGTAGATTTTAGATAAGGCACATGGTAAACCATGGCCCACTTTGTATTTTAGCCCATCTTTAAAGAAAAAATCAAAGAGACTAAGAAACCGAAAGAGACCAAGATAAAACTTTCTAGAGAATCTCCTTTCCATTTCTCTCACTCTAAGCTCTGAGAGCTGGCTCATAATTCCTGGTTATCCTTCCTCTTTTCCTAATAGATATAATTTTATTCAAAAAAGGATAAAAATTAAAATAAAACTGGCAGTTTATCAAACGAAAATAATTCCAAAGCCTCTGCAGGAAGGGAGGTTTTGTTCAATCATGCTTTAATACAGAGTTAAATGCACCCAAAAAAATATGAGCAATGAACAGTTGAAAATAAAAACCTGTGCCAACCTCCCCAATGCAAATGCTGACATTTCCCTCAGGTGGGGGTCAGAGGACTGAAGCATCTCAATTAATGGTGGGACAGCACCTCTCTGAACGATGTGCACCTACAAAAATCATATTCCAAAACAGTAAGAGGCAGCATAATACAGGATGTTGAATAAATGTTTGACAATTTCGTGCTTCAAATTTGGAACCTATTTCACTCCACCTTGCAGTCCGAATCAGTAGCTGCAAATTGCCCAAGCAACAAAGCTGCTTCCCTTTGGCTCTCAGAACAGCAGGAACTGTAAAGGCATTCATAAATCTTGTAAGACCAAAACATCAAGCTAAAGGTTGGAGAGAACAGGTAAGCTAATTGCAACTCAAATTCAGTCATGAGAGTTGAAAAACAGAACATTGCAAAGAGTAAACAACAATAAATCAGTAACTAAAATTGAATGAAATATTAGTACCTCAGTAATCCAATTACAGGTTGTAAAGCTCCAGCAAGCAAAACTTCCTTCTTAATTTTAGGGGATGAATGCACCAGATTACCAATCACACCGACCTGACAAACATATTCAATGGTCAGTAACTGCTTATGGCAATATAAGTGTTCAAAAAGATGTCCAAATGTAAGTGAACTACTAGAGTTACAGGATAAGATCATAGCCAACCGCTTCATAATGTATAGCAGCATCCTCAGACTGGAGCATTAGCATAAGAGTAGGCAAAGCATTGCACTCTACAATCTGAAATTCATAATTTCATAATATAAACAGTAAGAAAGCAAAGGTTGTATTTATATGAATTATGTAAATCAGAGAAATCCCACAAACCTGATTTTTGTTCTCATCATTTTTAAAGGCAAGAGTCCGCAGAGCCCCTGCTGCTGCTCTCTGCACTTTCATGTCATTGAATTCAAGCAAATCGACAAGTGGTGGGATTCCCACTTCATGCCTGGATATATGAGGAATGTCTCAATGATCATATATCACCTGGTATTAAACTCAAAATTATGGAGACAAAACAAACCTAACACGGATTTTGATGTTGCTATTCTCATGAGCAAGGTTGGTGATTGCATCTGCTGCTCGCCTGATAACTCCATTGACAGCTCTAGAGTTTTGACAATCGTTATGCCTCTTTAAGAGATTGACAAGATGGGATAGAGCTCCAGCATCAACAATTAGTTCTTGATGTTCTGGCTGTACAATATAATATACAGGAAAGCAAAAAACATATTAGTGAGGGCATTCAATAACATAATTAAATAACTGCACAAAATTAACTCAAATATGTAATAATTCTTAATCCAAACATGAATATATACTGAAAGAAGGAGAGCAGGAATCCAAGCAATGTAAATTTCTGACCAACAAATTGGCAAGTATTTCTAGAATTATTGGTTCGAAAGAGCTAGGTACACTTAAAATCATATCACAATGCAAATTAAAAGATAATCCAAATATTATAAAGAACCAAAATCAACTTTCCCAAATCTAAATCACTTGATTCTGTCACGACTCACGATTACATTACTATAAATCAATAATTATGCGTAAGTGAAATGATTATTTCCGTAAACATGTTTGTCTGCCAGTTAAAAAATATCAAATTAATACAATACCAACAACAGATTATTCTTATGAACTGAACAGATAAATTAGAAAAATAAATATAGTCTATGGCATTACTTTTACAGCAAGAAGCCCAAGTGTAAAAGCGCTTCCTTTCTCGACCTCATGTTCGTAAGGATTCGAAGTACTGTCGCCTTCTCTCAACGGCGGCGGCGCCTGGAGATGCCTCACCAGCGCTGGGACGGCCCCGCATTCAACAATTAAACTTACAAATTCCTCTGCGAACAAACAAATCGTCAAAGATCAAAGTCCTTGATCATCAAAAGATTCAAGAACCACAGCGCTTGACGCTGAAAACATACATGCAGCGATAATTCTCTAGAACGCACACAAATATTAACGAAAAATTTAAGAATCGAGCCTCCGCGTTACCGTTCTTGGCAAGTTCCGAAAGAACGTGTACTGCGCTCTTGGCAGCGGCCCGATCCACCTCGGTGGACGAGAAAGCGGAATCGAGGATTTCGACCTGATCGAGAACATCGCGGACGATATCTTCTCGAGCTTTACCAGTCGACGCAGCGGCGGCCGTGCAATCTGCGTCGAAATCCTCCGATAGCTTCCGCTTCTTCGAGTTTCTCCTGGCAGAGCTGGTAGGTTTTTCACGCCGATTCTGGCTCTCCATGTCTTCCGTAGATGAGAGAGAGGGGCGGGGGAGGGAAGTAGAGAGGGAGATGCGGAGGGGTAGTTTGGGAAATAGATTGGATTTGCGTTTCTTCCCTCGGTTTCTGTTCTGAAGAGAACCCTGTCGCTGTGGGCTGGGCGTTGGTTCTTATATTGGGCGGATTATTTCGGAACTGAATTAGATGACCCGCCTGCGTATAAATTTTAGTGAAAATTGCTAACTTGCGCTCCCGCCTCTTTACCTTTCCAAAGCGCGTGCTAACTTGCGCATTCACGGCCACCTCATCGCCTATAAACTGAAAAGCGACCCCCAAATGGCCTGGTGAATCCAAATTTAATTAGAAAAATAAAATATATTTGATTTTGTTTAGTATCACGACACACCATATTTAGTGTTCTCATCTTAATTCTTAAAATGCCCTTTAATATATTATTTAAAAATTAAAAATTAACTATGTTAATACTATATTTGAAATTATAATTTCTCTAAAATACATTAGATTCGTAAACAATTTTATAGCTATACTAATATTTATCAAGTTTAAAATTTTGTTTGATTAAAACTAAATTGTGAAATTTCAATAACTGTTTAATAATTTATAGAGATCAAACTAAACTGAATGTTTACAAATTAATTTAATGAAAATTAATTAAAAATATCTGAATTTTACCATAAATAGTATTGGTCTCTAAAAACCTTTGTAACAAATTAGTTCGTGTTGTCTTATAATGCCCCATTTGTTGGGGCTTAATTAAAGAAATTATAGTTTATAACTTCTTAGATTATAACTTCTAAAACTTAGAATAAGTTGTGAACCTGTTTGCTGCAGCTTCTTAGAAGTTATAGTTAAGTAGTTGTGGTGTTTGATACCATAAGCTGTAAAATAACTTATATTTGTATAATTATCCATAATACCCTTAGTAGTTATAGAATGATAATTTAAAAATTAATTAGTGTATATGTATAAGTTTCAAGTGTTATAAAAAAATTAATTAAAGTATAGAGAGAGAAAGATGACGAGAGAAAAGAAGAGATTTGAAAATGGAGATGGCGGTGGAGAAGAAAAACCCATGATTGCATAGACAAGAGGGTAATTCTTTGCTAAAAATAAAGGTAAAATTGTCATAAAAATTTAATTATTTAAGCAGAAGTTGTAAAAGTTGAGGTACCCCAGTTTTGAAAAAGTCAACTTCTACCCCTTCTAAAAGCTAGTAGAAGCTATAAGTTAAAATTCTATAAGATAAAACAAGCACTACATCCCAATTTTTTTGAAGCTAGAAGTTACAGCGTTTAAACTACAACAAATAGGGCCAATAACCATTGAATATTTGATATTGTTATCATTTACTTTTTATTAAAAAATTAATTAAAAAAATTACATTGTGTCAAGTACATATAAAATAAAAATATAATGAACTCCAAGTAAATAATTCTTAGCTTTCATCATTAGCAATCGCTATTGCATACCACGTCGTGGAAAATTTTATAATTTATAGACTTTCCATGTGTTCAAGATCAATTTGATAGGCCATAAAAGTTGACATGTCTTTGTCTAAAATGTAAATGTAATATATTTAAATTGGTTGATGAGGTGATAGAAGATTTATATAAGATGGGGTTTATGAAGTAATATTATTATTGAATTAATCATAAAGAACCGATGACCCCTATTCTGTCAGTAATATTTGAAAAATCATACTTCAGATATGATGAATAAATAAAATAATTAAATATGTTATCGCAATAATACAATAATGAATTTATGGGAATGGAAACACTGTTATCAAGTCACTTGAGATTGTTGTCAACTTGAGATATTTATCTCGATACCTAATGTCTTTCGAATATTTTTGTCATGAGATTTTCGTTTTGAGACTTGATGTGCATCTTAAGACTTTTGTCCCGAAATCTTTATATTGAGATTTGACATTGTCCTAAGACTTTCGTCTCGAAATTTAACGTCATTCTGAGACTTTTGTTTCATAATTTGATATTGTCCTGAGACTATTGTCTTAAGAGCTGATATCATTCTAACCAGGGGCGGAGCCAGCATAGGCCCAGTGCAGGCCATGGCCCTCACTGGGCCTTTGCCCTCCATTAATTTGGCCCACACTGGGCCTTGGGCCTTGGGCCTCCATTAACCTTGGCCCTCCATTAATTTGGCCCTCACTGGACCTTGGCCCTCCATTAATGATGAGAAAATTTTGATTGGCTTTGTGGTTTATACTAATTTTTAATATATTTATATTATTTATTATTTTTTTCTTTAAATAAATTTTGCCCTCACTGAAAATATCTTTTGGCTCCGCCCCTGATTCTAACATATTTATTATGAGACTTGATGTTGTCTAATACTGTAAGAGAAAAAAAAATAATCAAAGGGCATGGGAAAGTTCCTGTATAAAAATACTTTGATACTTAAATCATATAACAAAAATGTTGAAAACTGTAAAGCAAGTTTTTCAGAAGTATCAGAGACGTATATTTTTAAAAGCAAATGCCTATTTATTTATAAAGAATAATGGCACAATAATAAATCTCTTTGGTTTATGATTTTTTATAGATGATTTTTATCCCAATATTTTAATATTTTATCAGAATTAATATTTTTAATAAAATATTTATCCCTTTTGTACTAAGGTTTTATTAAAATTCTTAAAAGATAATATTTATTATTTTTATGGAACTCTCGAGGAGATTTATAGATATCGAAGTTATTCAATTTCTGCATTGTGCTAGATCCCCAATTAAGGAATAATTTACATATTTTTAGCCCAAAATGTTATTTTGGACATTTAGTGGGCTTTTGCATATAATACAACAAAATCCTTATGAATGGATGGTTATGGATAATGCAGAATCAAACATCGATCAACATATTGAATGACAGAGTTTTTGGTACAAACATGTTGTGATAAAAGATCTCAATCTAAATGTAAAAAAATCTTTGACATATTGTCAACTACATGAATTGCGTTGTGGGATGAATGTGAAAATTATTTTGAATTATTTATGCCAATAAAAAGTTTAAGTCTCAAAAGTGATTATAATACACTTGAGGATTGCTTTAATTGAATGGTGTAAATGATTAGTTATGCATTGCCTAGTGGTAATTGTATGCCTATTATTAATTTATAATATGCAAAAAAATCAATGACAATATTTAAATTAAGGTATATAAAGATTGATTGTTATCTTAATGATTACTTGTTATACTACAAAAATGATGACAATGTGAAAAATTATAAATTTTGTAAGTATAAGCGTTTTAAATGAACCGTTAAAAAGAGTTAAAACTAAAGAGACAACAGGGGTTAATGTTTCAATTATATTTTGTTTTTCTAATTAAATTTGGCTTCACTTTAACCAATTTGGGGAACATTTTTCACTGTTTATGGTTGATGAGGTGGCAGTGAATGCGCAAGTTAGCACGTGCTTTGGAAAGGTGAATAGGCGGGAGCGCAAGTTAGAAACTTTCACTAAAATTCATATGTAGGCGGAGGCCGGCTAATTCTGCTCCGAAATAATCCGCCCAATATAACAACCAACACCAAGCCCACAGCCACAGGATTCGTTTCAGAACAGAAATGGAGGGAAGAAACGTAAACCCAATCCATTTCCCCAAACTACCCCTCCGGATCTCCCTCTCTACTACCCCCTTCTCTCTCTCCTCTACAGAAGACATGGAGAGCCAGAATCGGCGTGAAAGACCTACCAGCTCTGCCAGGAGAAACTCGAAAAAGCGAAAGCTATCAGAGGATTTCGATGCCGATTGCACGGCCGCCACTGTGTCGACTAGTAAAGTTGAAGAAGATATCGTTTACGGTGTTCTCGCTCAGGTCGTAATCTCGACTCTACTTTCTCGTCCACAAAGGCAAATCGGGTCGCAGCCAAGTGCGCAGTACACGTTCTTTTAGAACTTGCCAAGAATGGTAACGCGAATGCCTGATTCTTAATTTTTTCGTTAACATTTGTGTGCGTTATAGAGAATTATCGTTGCATGTATGTTTTCAGCGTCAAGCGCTGTGGTTCTTGAATCTTTTGATGATCAAGGGATTTGATCTTTGATGATTTGTTTGTTCGCAGCGGAATTTATAAGTGTAACTGTTGAATGCGGGGCCGTCCCAACGCTGGTGAGGCATCTCAAGGCGTCGCCGTCGTTGAGAAAAGGCGACAATACTTCGAACATGAGGTCGAGAAAGGAAGCGCTTCTACACTGGGGCTTCTTGTTGTAAGAGTAATGCCACATACTATATATATTTTTCTAATTTATCTGTTCAGTTCATAAGAATAATCTGTTGTTGGTGTTGTATTAATTTGATATTTTTTAACTCGTAGACAAACATGTTTACAGAAATAATCATTTCACTTACACATAAATATTGATTTCCACTGATGTACTTGTAATAGAATCAAGTGATTTAGACTTTAGAAAATTGATTTTTGGTTCTTTCTAATATTTGGATTATCGTTTAATTTGCATTGTGATATGATTTTAAGTGTACCTAGCTCTTTCAAACCAATAAATCTAGAAGTACTCGCCAATTTTTTGGTCGAAACGTTACATTACTTGGATTCCCTGCTCTCATTATTTTAGTATATATATACATGTTTGGATTAAGAATTAGGGCTATCACTACCAAAAATTCAAACATTTTCAGAATTTGACAATTTTATCCAATGCTTTCAATTTTGTCAAGAAGAGTTCAATTTTTGAAATTAGTTGCAATTTTAGCCAATATTAAAATCAGTTTTGATTTGCTTGTGGCTTTGCCTAGGTGGCATGCCATTTGATATTTAATTTATTTTTTAATTTTTTTTGATTATTTTTAAAAGAAAAATGCTATCTTTTCTCTCTCTTTGCTATGGTTGCCTCTTCTCTCATTTGTTATGGCTGTTTCTCGCCTTGCCTCATTGTTGCCTTATCTTGTCGCCTGTTCTTTACTTTGCACGAATTAGTTAACACACACACAATAACATACACACATAACAACATATATATATATATATACACACATAACAACATATATACACACACACACACAACAAAATATACATTGGCTGGCGGTAGCATGGGGTGACGGACAACAAATCGAGCGGGGGTAGAGGGTAACGGCGGCGCTGTTGGGAGAGAGAGAGATTGAGAAGGTAAAAGAGACGATGAAGTTTGATCTAAAGTCCGATTGGACTTCATCGAAGATTAGACTTCTCCGATGAAGCCTGGAAAAGTCTGATCGGAGAAATCCGATAATGAAGGTCGTAGAAGTTCGATAATGAAGGCTGTAGAAGTCCGTATAAAGAAGTTTAATTGGAGAAGTCCGATCAAACTTCTTCAATGAAGGTTGTCAAACTTCATCATCAATCTCTCTCTTTCACCCTCCCGTCAACGTCGCCGTCACCCCCCACCACTACTCAATCAGCTGTCCATCACCCTTCCTGCTATCGGCCACTATATATTTTGCTTTGTGTGTGTATATGTTTATATATATAAATGTTGTTATGTGTAAACATTTTTGTATGTGTGTGTATATATATGTGTGTGTGTATGTGTTAACTAATTCATACAAAGTAAAGAGGAGGCGATGAGGTAATTAGGCGGCGGCAAGGCAAGGCGAGAAGTAGCTATGACAGAGGATAGAAGAGGCAACCATGGCAGACAAGAGAAAATAGAGTATTTTTCTTCAAAAAAATAATGAAAAAATTAAAAAATAAATTAAATGTCAAGTGACATACCACTTGAGCAAAGCCATATACTGGTCAAAATTAATTTTAGTATTGGTTAAAATTGCAACTAATTTTAGAAATTGGGCTCTTTTTACCAAAATTGAAAGTATTGGATAAAATTGCCAAAACTAAAAACATTTGATTTTTTGGTGCTAATAGCCCGGAGAATTATTGCATATTTGAGTTAATTTTGTGCGGTTATTTAATTATGTTATTGATTGCTCTCACTTTTTTTTTTTCCTGGTTTAAAGATTTAACTGAATGATAGTGAAGTGTGTTGTACTGTTTGCATCTTATCCTGAAAACTAGAGGCTGTTAGTTAGTATCATAATTAATGATTTATTGTGTATTTTCCCCTTGTTTCCAGGAAAATAGTGCCAATGTCTCTTTTGGGGAAACTAGTTTCATATACAACGTGTTGTCTAATTGCGCTATTAATTTGGCAAGAGAATATTATATCAGCAATCATATGAGAGACTTAGGAATGAATTATTCTCATCAAGGTTGTGGAGGGATCAGACATGAGTGGGCAATGCCTTCTTGTAACTATTGCAGCCTTTGAGTCAGGCAAATTGGTGTGGGGTGATTTGTATTTAACCTGATTGTGTTGTTTATTTATCATTTGGCCTTCAAAACTCCGCTGGTGTGGATAATGGTGCAAGGCCCCCTTTATCAAAGCATACCATACATTTGTTTATCAAAACATAATGGTGTGGATAATTTGTTGATGCTGGAGCTCTATCCCATCTTGTCAATCTCTTGAAGAGGCATAGGGATTGTCAAAACATTAGAACAGTCAATGGAGCTATCAGGCGAGCAGCAGATGCAATCACCAACCTTGCTTATGAGAATAGCAACATCAGAATCCGTGTTAGGTTTGTTTTGTCTCCATAATTTTGAAACATTCCTCTCGTATATCCAGGCATGAAGCGAGAATCCCACCACTTGTCGATTTGCTTGATTTCTAGATGAGTAAGTAAATAGATGATTTCTAGATAGATGTGGAGTACATGATGTAATCAGGGAAGACTTCAACCAAAATCATTTGTTTATGATATAATTCATTTTCCAAATCTAAATCATTTGACAATGAACGTACTATTGATGTCTATTAGTTAAAATTATCAATTAATTGAAGTAAAAGAGATATTCATTTAATTAATTCGTTTTAATTTATGGAAACAACCCAATTTGCTGAATTTTAATAAATTTAGCTTATATATTTTAACTTATTTTAAAAAATTGGGTTTATTAAATTTTACAATGCCAAGAACTTGTAAAAATAAAATAAATTAAACCGATTATTTTTGGCCATGGGCAGTAGCAGTACAACGTCAAGCTCGACCCACAGAGCCAATGGGGCTATCAATGTTAGAGGAATGAGCCAACATTTGAAAAATTAAAAAATACAAGACGAAAATATTTGTTAATATGCTAATTATTGGCATCGCTTGCAAAGGGGAAAAAAAAATAAATAGTTGCAAATAAAATTGTTAAAGTGTTACCGTTTAACTAATTTTTACCGTTATGCTCCTTTTGTATCTTTCTTGTGTATGTAAACTTATTTTCAAAAGACTAAAAACACATCCATGCCTTTAAATTTCTCCCATTTAATCACTTCCGTGTATATATATGTGTGTGTGCGTGTGTGTGTGTAGGTATAGATAGACTTAGACAAGACAAAACTTATTGGTCGGTTCTTTCTTCCTATTCCTAAATTGATACACTTTTTTAAAAAAAAAAAAATAATTTTTCTTTTAGTTTTTCAAAAGGTTATTTTCAAAATAAAAAAAGATTCTTCCATTGATCAACCAAAAGCAAATTATATATATATGTATATATGTTTGTATTTCAAAATATTAAGCAAGACCTGTCCAGAATTGCTTTTTTTTTTTTTAATTTTAAAAAATTTAAAGAAAGAATAAATTAAAATCAAATTAAAAATTTAATAGTTAAGGCAAATTAAAATACAATAACACTATTACATTTATTAAAATATATAAACAAATTTTTTTTACATAGACAATAACACGAAGAGAACAAAATTTATGTTTTCAGAAATCTAATAATTGTTCAAAGATACATGAGCACAAACAGTTCTTAATAATCAAGAAAATTAAATCATTAGAGCTTGTGTAATAGTTTATCAAAACAGGGCAGATACCAACATTATATCGTAAGGGCATTGCATGCTGATAAGATTTTCTGGCAATGGAAGACAGATGGGCAAAGACATCGCATTGCAAGGGCGTTGCATGGTATGGTAATTTACAGAGAGACCGAATCGAACCAATATGGGGCAAGAAGTCTCTATTCTTGTACTAATCCCATACAAAAAACCGTTGAAGCATTCTTCTTCAAACCCATACACCATCTTCATTCTCAAGAAAACACCGGCCGTTAATAAACTGTCTGAGCCCGCTTGATGAGCACGACCCAGTCTTTCAACCTCCAAAATCTTGGATAACCTTTCTAACCCCAGTTCACCATCCATCAGCCCTTCACAAAATTTAGCCATGTACTTGATATCGTACACAGATCCAAAAACACGTCCAAGCATGGTCGAGAACTCCGAAGTCGAATTTGGCAAGTCCTGCCCACCTAGAAGCCTCCAAAGATATGCAAAGTCGTAGAGGCCGTGAAATGTGACCCATTTGAGATACTTATGATTCGATAATATCTCATTAAATGCAATAGAGAAATGTAGCATATCAACTGCATCCCTTCTTCTCCTATTCTTTTTGTTCAACTTATCATTCCCATTTTTTTCAATATTCTCCTTGTTCGGCGATGACTGGAATGAAGATTGACCTTGATAGCCCTCGTTGACTACAAAATTATAAAAATTAACTTGCCAAGTGCCACCAATATTGCCTTCATCATCAAACAACGTTAATCCCAATTGTACAATTTTTGTCTGGTCAACATTGTACTTAAGGTCTTTGTATACTTTCTCTTCAGAAGAGTGCCTCGGGGTCCGATGCAAGAATCCCGGGAACTCGGTGTCAAATGCTATAGTATGATATGCATTAAGTCTGTCATTAATACATAACATTTCATTGTAGAAATTCCACTCCCAAACTTGCTTAATTCTAGTCGAAGAGCTCTCCATGATTTTTATCAAATTTATTACGCCGTAGTGTTTTTTGTTTTTTTTCCTTATTAGTTAGATTAATGGCCTACTTATTTATAGAGAGACATAAAACAATTCTAAATCTCCTACCATTGAGATTCTCAATAGGTATCCTAAATATCATGAGAATGGGATTTTTAGAGATATTGTCATCAAATTGGAATTCTAAATCTACTAGGATTGAGATTCTCAAAGAGCATCCTAAATGTTATGAGATTGAGATTCTTAAAGATAGTGTTCATCCTAATACATTATTAATTAAAGTTTACATTACTTCATCAAGATTATAATTAAAACATCATTAACATATTAACTCAACATATAGCTTTACTAATATTTGTTTAGTTTAAAATTTTATTTAATTAAATTAAATTATAAAATTTCAATGAACTTTTAGGTGTCTAATAAATTTGGATTTGATCCAAATTTATTACATAAATATTCACTAAAAAATATTTTTTTTGATTTTTAAAAAATGACATAGAACAATCTTAAATCTCATGAAGAGAGCATCAAGCAATCATAAAACTGATAAGATTGGGATCATTAGAGATATTGTTCATCCCAATACATTATTAATTAAAATTTAACATTATATCATCAAGATTATCATTAAAACTTCATTTATAGCTATATTAATATTTCTCTAGTTTAATTTTTTTTTTAATTAAAACTAAATTATGAACTTTTAGGTGTTTAACAATTAATTCAATGAAAAATAATTAAAAATATTTGAATTTTACGATAAATACTATTCTCTCTAAACCTTTATAACAAATTAATTCAAGTCATTTTATAACAACTGTTGCTATAATTTAATTTTTTTAAAAATTTCATAAAAAATATAATTTTACATATAAATATACAATAAAAAAATAACAAACACAAAGCAAACGATTATTAACAATCTTCATTATTGTATCTATAAAAATCCAAACGTATTAGATTCAATCTAATTATAAATAAAATTGAATGAAGTTATTAATTATTGAATCTTTATCTAATGACTTTAGGTAAGATTGAGTTTTAATTTAAATTATGCCATGACTCCTAGCTCTACGTTACCATAAAACTTTTCTACTATATTTATGGAACACGCAAATCACAAGTTAAATGATTATGAAAAATTTATATTTTGAGTTATATAGATAAAACTTAAATAAATTTTTACTAAAACAAGCACTTATTATTTATTTAAAATTAAAATAAATTGACTTATTATCATCCCAACTCTAAAAAATATGGTAGTGTCAAAATTTGAAATATTATTAATTAACTAATGACAATAAAAGTGTCAGTAATGCTATTGTGGGGAAAGAACGAGGGGACCAAAGCTTCGAGAGGACTTCTTGTCAAAGTGGCCTCTCGAAATCTCTCTATTCTAAATGAATAAAAATAAATAAATCAAATTCCATTAACCATCCCTAAGTGGGTTTTTTCTTCCATTAAACTAATAATATACCTATATAAATAAATAAATAAATATATTATACATCTTTGAACTACCTAGTCAACCACGTGACATACTATTTCACGATTTCTATCCAAAGCAAATGATACAAATTTGCATCCGCAATTTGTGCATAGGAGCTGCAAAAAAATCCAAGGCTGCAGAGGATATAAAAGCCACAGTGGGTTTAATGAAAAACTAGATATTGCAAGAAAAAAAATAATTATTAAAATAAAAATTACATAATTCATTAATTATAACAAATGAACATCATAATGAAGAAGTAGAAAATAAAAAAAATAATCGTGTTGCAATCATGAGAAGTGAACAAACATACAACAAAATTAGTTATTCAATTACTTTGGAATATATATGTCTCTTTTTTGTCTAACTTTTTTTATGCTTTTATTATGATCTTTCTATTAACACATGTGTGTGTTTTTAACAAAAGATTGAATCCAACGTCTATAATATTCGTAACTTGTTAGAGTGAGGTTAACGTCTATCATTTCTAACACACTACTTTCACTTTGATGCACAAAATACTAAAAATGTGGCATGTCTTATTCTGAACTCTCAGTAGTAAGATAGTTGATTATTCAGTATAAATTGTGATTTCTCAATCCTTTTATTAATTATTTGATTGAAGATGTTTCTCGCTCTGTTGGTTATGATTTCAATATTGTGTATGTTATTAAACTATAACTCAATTATGATAAATTCTTGTGCAATACGCTAAAACGAATAATTTGTGTAGTGAAAAAAAAATGCAGGTAGGAATGTACTTAGGAACGTTAAACACCCACTATAAATTAGTGGACTAAAACAAAATACAAATAAATAGAAGTAAAAGAACATAAAAAATGAGCAAATACATAAGTGTGAATGAGTAAAAAAAAAGAAAAAAATTAAATAATAAAAAAAAACAAAAAACATGTATATCAAACAAATTGCCTAGATATAAATCCAACAACAACCAAAATATTTAGAAATAAAAAATCAGCAAACTTCACTACGTTTTGCAAATAAAGTTAAAAAATAAAATTATAACATTTAAGTTATATATAAAATTATAACATTTAAAATTATAAAAAATAAATTTAAATTAATTAAGCTATATATAAAATAAAGATAATTTAAATAATCAATTAATTATATAAATGATAATAATCAAATTTTCAAAGTTAATTATCCATATATGATTTCACATATTCCTTCTTTCAATCAATTACCACAATTAAGATAAGTCAAATTTTTAAGAAAACAACAAAAAAAATAAAAAAATAAAATTATAACATTTAAAGATTAAGGATTTGATCATGGAACATAGGAACAATAACAGACAGAACTATAGAAGTGGTAGATGTGATGATTAGGAGAAAGATTAATATTATATGCCTTCAAGAGACAAGATGGATAAGAAAAAGTTAAAAATTTTATAAAAAACTAGATATAAAATATGGTACATAGAAAATGATCGAGTAAAAAATGGAGTGGGGATTATTATAGATAAATGTTTAGTAAATGATGTAATCAAGGAAGACTTCAACCAAAATTATTCATTTATGATATAATTCATTTTCCAAATCTAAATCATTTGACAATGAATGTATTGATGTCTATTAGTTAAAATTATCAATTAATTAATATGATGATTAATGTGAGTTTGAGTTATAGTTAATTCTTATTTTTTTCTCTAATTATAATCAAATTCAAAAATTTAAAATTTATACCTATTAATTAAACTTTTATATTCAACTCACATTTAAAGATTTATGTCTATTAGTGTCAAATGTTTATCTTATTTGGAATTTAAATATTCATATTATTTAACACTTATGTATATATTCAAAATTTTAATTTAATTGAAGTAAAAGAGGTATTCGTTTAATTAATTAATTCGATTTAATTTACGGAGACAACCCAATTTGCTGCATTTTAATAAATTTAGCTTATATATTTTAACTTATTTTAAAATTTTGGGTTTATTAAGTTTTAAAATGCCAAGAATTTGTAAAAATAAATTAAACCGATTATTTTCGGCCATGGGCAGTACAACGTGAAGCTCATAAATAGGTGAAATTACAGGCCCGCCCAGCTCAACCCACATAGCCAACTTACTTAACATTTGAAAAATTAAAAAATACGAGAGGAATATTTAAATTTTGGTATAGGAATACAAGACGTAAATATTTGTTAATATCTTAAATTTTGTCAATTTCATTTACTATAGCATTTGAATCTGATACGTTTGGATTTTAATAGAATCAATAATAAAGATTGCTAATAATTGTTTACTTTGTGTTTGTTATTTTTTTTATTGTATATTTATATGTAAAATTATATTTTTTTGATTAATTTTTTTATAAAAATTAAATTATACCAACAGTTGTTATAAAACGACTTGAATTAATTTGTTATAAAAGTTTAGAGAGACAATAATATTTATCCTAAAATTCAAATATTTTTAATTATTTTTCATTGAATTAATTGTTAAACATTTGATTTACATTAATCCCTTTAAATTATTAAACACCTAAAAGTTCATTGAAATTTTACGATTTACTTTTAATTAAACAAAATTTTAAACTAGACAAATATTAATATAGCTATCCATTCAGTTAATATAATAATGAAGTTTTAATGATAATCTTGATGATATAATGTTAAATTTTAATTAATAATGTATTGGGATGAATAATATCTCTAATCATCCGAATCTCTTATGAGTTTTATGATTGCTTGATGCCCCTTGAGGAGATTTAGGATTGTTCTTTGTCCCATTTGGATGAATATTTATAGAATAAATTTTAGTTTTTAGTGAATATTTATAGAATAAATTTGGATGAAATCTAGATCTATTAAACACTTAAAACGATTTTTGAAATTTAGTTTTAATTGAATAAATTTTAAACTAAACAAATATTAGTATAGCTATATGTTTAGTTAATATGTTAATGATAATCTTGATGATATAATAAAATGTATTGGGATAAACACTATCTTTATGAATCACAATCTCATGACATTTAGGATGCCCTTTGAGAATCTTAATCATAGGAGATCTAGAATTCCAATCTCATGACAATATTTTTAAGAATCCCAATCTCATGACATTTAGGACGCCTCTTTAGAATTCCAATCATAGGAGATTTAGAATTGTTTTATGTCTCTCAATAAATATGTAGGCCCTTAATTTAACTAATAAGGAAAAAAACAAAAACACTATAACTTGATAAGAAATCATGGAGAGCTCTTCGACTAGAATCAAGCAAGTTTGGGAGTGGAATTTCTACAATGAAATGTTATGTATTAATGACAAACTTGATACATATCATACTATAGCGTTTGACACCGAGTTCCCGGGATTCTTGCATCAGACCCCGAGGCACTCTTCTGAAGAGAAAGTATACGAAGATCTTAAGTACAATGTTGACCAGACAAAAATTGTACAACTGGGATTAACATTGTTTGACGATGAAGGCAATATTGGTGGCACTTGGCAAATAAATTTTTATAATTTTGTAGTCAATGAAAGATGTCAAGGTCAATCTTCATTTCAGTCATCACTGAACAAGGACAATGTTGAGAAAAATGGGAATAATAATTTGAACAAAAAGAACAGAAGAAGAAGGGATGCTGTTGACATGCTACATTTCTCTATTGCGTTTAATGAGATATTATCGAATCATAAGAATCTCAAATGGGTCACATTTCACGGCCTCTACGACTTTGCATATCTTTGGAGGCTTCTAAGTGGGCAGGACTTACCAAATTCGACTTTGGAGTTCTCGGTCATGCTTGGACGTGTTTTTGGATCTGTGTACGATGTCAAGTACATGGCTAGATTTTGTGAAGGGCTGATGGATGGTGAACTGGGATTAGAAAAATTATCCAAGATTTTGGAAGTTAAAAGATTGGGTCGTGCTCATCAAGCAGGCTCGGACAGTTTATTGACGGCTAATGTTTTCTTGAGAATGAAGATGGTGTACGGGTTTGAAGAAGAATGCTTCAAGGGTTTTTTGTATGGAATTAGTACAAGAACAGAGACTTCTTGCCCCATATTGGTTCAATTCGGTCTCCCTATGAATTACCATATCATGCAACACCTTTGCGATATGATATCTTTGCCCACCTGTCTTCCATCGCCAGAAAATCTTATCATCGTGCAAGGCCACTACGATATAATGTTGGTACCTGCCATGTTTTGATAAGCCGCTACATAAGCTCTAATGATTTAATTTTCTTGATTATCAAGAAATGTTTATGCTCCTGTATCTTTGAACAGTTATTAGATTTTTAAAAATATAAATTTTGTTCTCTTCATGATGTCGTCTATGTAAAAAAAAATTATTTATATATTTTAGTAAATTTAATAGTGTTATTATATTTTAATTTGCCTTAATTATTAAATTTTTAATTTTATTTTAATTTATTCTTTCTTTAAAATTTTTAAAATTTAAAAACTCAAAGCAATTCTGGATATATGTTCGTGCACTTGTATATATACATATACACATTATATATATGTGTATATGTTTATTTACATATAAATATATACATGTGTTTTTTTTGTATTCATGTATATATATGTGTGTGTTTTATATATAAAATTATATTAAAAAAAAGTTAAAAATGGATTTTATAATTATAAATGAATTTGAATCAAATTATTAATTACTGAATCTATATCTAATCAATTTGGATTAGATCTAATCCATTTATAGATATTTTTCAATTATTTTAAAAAAATAAATTTAATAGATATTAGGAAGGAAATAAAATCAACGCTTCGTTACATGTTCCTTTTCCTTTCATTATAAAGTTGGAAAAGTGACTTAATGCTACCACTTGATTTGTGTAAATAAAAAATAGATAATATTAACAAATGTTTTAGTGTATTTAATACATTTTATTTTTAAATAAAATGTATAATTTTAGATTATTTTTAGTTATTAAACACTTGAATAAGTTGATAAGAAATATATCAAATTTTAGAATATTTTATTATATAATGTGATATTATTTTGTTTAACTTTTCATTAAGCTATCACCATAGTGGTAGTGTGGTAGCTCAATTGGTGGACACACATCTCTTTTTTTTTATAATAAATTTGACCATAATAAAATATTCATAATAATATTATAATAAAGTTAAGGTGATGACTCGCTTACATATATAATTGTTATAAATAATATTAAACAATATTTAAAAGAAGAATATAGTGTCAAAATTATAAATAAAATTAATTAAGTAATGAGAATAAGAGGGTTGGGGACGGTACTGTGGGCCAAAGCTTCTTTGTGAACGTTGCATCCCGTAACCAACCCCAGGTGGGTGTTTTTTCCATTAAACTAATAATAATATAACTATATATATATTATACATCATAGAACGAACCACTTAGCCAGCCACGTGACAACGTACTGTGCCCCTCAAGTTGTAACAGGGGATCTATTGCACCTCTTAAATTAATATTTTCTTGAACCCATCAGCCAGCATCACTCTCGCGACATCATGCCATTTAAAGAGGGAGTAATAAAATAAATCTCTCCAAACAGCTAAATTTGTACAGAGGCGGCAATATATTACTTAGACATTAACATATATATATATGTGTGTGTGTGTATAGATGGACTTAGAGAAGACAACTTATTAGTCGGTTCTTTCTTCCTATTCCTAAATTGATACACTTTTTAAAAAAAAAAAAAAATTTTCTTTTAGTTTTTCAAAGGATATTTTCAAAATAAAAAAAATTCTTCCATTAATCAACCAAAAGCAAATTATATATATATGTATATATGTTTGTATTTCAAAATATTAAGCAAGACCTGTCCAGAATAGCTTTTTTTAAAAAAAATTAAAAACTTTAAAGAAAGAATAAATTGAAATAAAATAAAAAATTTAATAGTTAAAGCAAATTAAAATATAATAACACTTTTGCATTTATTAAAATATATAAACAATTTTTTTTTTTTTTTTTACATAGACAACAACACGAAAAGAACAAAATTTATGTTTTTAAAAATTTAATAACTGTTCAAAGATACATGAGCACAAACATTTCTTAATAATCAAGAAAATTAAATTATTAGAACTTGTGTCTCAATTTATCAAAACAAGGCACCTACCAATATTATATCGTAGGGGTGTTGCATAATGATAAGATTTTCTAGCAATGGAAGACAAATGGGCAAAGACATCGCATTGCAAAGGCGTTACATGATATAATAATTCACAGGGAGATCGAATTGAACCAGTATGGGGCAAGAAGTCTCTATTCTTGTATTAATCTCATACAAAAAACCGTTGAAGCATTCTTCTTCAAACCCGTACACCATCTTCATTCTCAAGAAAACATCGGCCGTCAATAAACTATCCGAGCCCGCTTGATGAGCACGACCCAGTCTTTTAACCTCCAAAATATTGGATAACCTTTCTAAACCCAATTCACCATCCATCAACCTTTCGCAAAATCTAGCCATGTACTTGACATCGTACACAGATCCAAAAACACGTCCAAGCATGACCGAAAACTCCGAAGCCGAATTTGGCAAGTCTTGCCCATCTAAAAGCCTCCAAAGATATGCAAAATCGTAGAGACCGTGAAATGTGACCCATTTGAGATCCTTATGATTCGACAGCATCTCGTTAAACACAATAGAGAAATGTAACATGTCAACTGCATCTCTTCTGCTCCTGTTCTTTTTGTTCAAACTATCATTCTCATTTTTCTCAATATTGTCCTTGTTTGGCGATAACTGAAATGAAGATTGACCTTGACAGCCCTCATTGACTACAAAATTATAAAAATTTACTTGTCAAGTGCCACCAATATTGCCTTTATCGTCCAATAACGTTAATCCTAGTTGTACAATTTTTGTTTGGTCAATATTGTACTTGAGATCTTCGTATACTTTCTCTTCAGAAGAGTGCCTCGGGGTCCGATGCAAGAATCCCGAGAACTCAGTGTCAAATGCTATAGTATGATACGTATCAAGTCTGTCATTAATACATAACATTTCATTATAGAAATTCCACTCCCAAACTTGCTTAATTCTAGTCGAAGAGCTCTCCATAATTTCTTATCAAATTTACTAGCTCACAGTATTTTTGCTTTTTTTCTTATTAGTTAGATTAAAGGCCTCCTTATTTATAAAAGGACAAAATAATTCTAAATCTCCTAGGATTGAGATTCTCAAGCAACATCCTAAATGTCATGAGATTGGGATTCTAAGAGATATTGTCATGAGATTGGAATTCTAAATCTCTTCCGATTGAGATTCTCAAAGATAGTGTTCATCCCAATACATTATTAGTTAAAGTTTATATTATATCATCAAGATTATCATTAAAACATCATTAACATATTAACTCAACATATGACTATACTAATATTTGTTTAATTTAAAATTTTGTTTAATTAAAACTAAATTGTAAAATTCCAATGAACTTTTAGGTGTTTAACATATCTGGATTTGATCCAAATTTATTACATAAATATTCACTAAAAAATAATTTTTTTGATTTTTAAAAAGGGACAGAACAATCCTAAATCTCCTCATGCGGACATCAAGCAATCATAAAACTCATAAGATTGGCATCATTAGAGATATTGTTCATCTCAATACATTATTAATTAAAATTTAACATTATATCATCAAGATTAAAACTAAATTATAAATTGTTAGGTGTTTAATAATTTAAAAGAATTAAAGTAAATCAAATGTTTAACAATTAATTCAATGAAAAATAATTTAAAATATTTAAATTTTTGGATAACTATTGCTGTAATTTAATTTTTATAAAAAAATTCATCAAAAAATATAATTTTACATATAAATATAAAATAAAAAAATAACAAACACAAAGCAAACAATTATTAGCAATCTTGATTATTGAATCTATTAAAATCCAAACGTATCAGATTCAATCTAATTATAAATGAAATTGAACGAAGTTATTAATTATTGAATCTTTATCTAATGACTTTAGGTAAGATTGAGTTTTAATTTAAATTATGCCATGACTCCTAACTCTACGTTTCTATAAAACTTTGTTACTCTATTTATGGAACACGCTAATAACAAGTTAAATGATTATGAAAAATTTATATTTCGAGTTTTGTAGATAAAATTTAAATAAATATTTACTAAAACAAGCACTTATTATTTATTTAAAATTAAAATAAATTAACTTATTATCATTCCAACTCTAAAGAATAAGGGTAGTGTCAAAATTTGAAATATTATTAATTAATGAGAATAAAAGTGTTTGTGATGCTATTGTGATACGAAGCTTCGAGAGGGCTTTCTGTCAATGTGATCTCTCGAAACCTCTCTATTATAAATGATAAAAAATAAAAAATAATCAAATTCCATTAACCATTCCCAGGTGGTTTTTTCTTCCATTAAACTAATAAAATACCTATATATATATATATAAAATAATCAACAACGTGACATACTACTTCACGATTTCTATGCAAAGCAAACTACTTCACGATTTCTAGGCAAAGCAAATGATACAAATTTGCATCCGCAATTTATACAAAGCCACAGTGGGTTTAATGAAAAATTGGAATCATGCAATTCCAGACAAGGCAGGCACGCAGGCATTCTATTCCGTTCATGGGATATCTTAATTTTGCCAAGAAAATAAGGGCAGTGCAGGGAGAGACGGGACATTTCCAAGAAAAATAGTACTATACACATACATGTACATGTGTAGGTATATATAGACTTAGACATAAAGCTAAAAAATTAGTACTACGCATATACTATACATATACATGTCAAGTGAGTTAGGATCGTTGCATTGACACCCGAATATAATGACAAATGAGCAAGTGACTATGAATATCTTTAGTACATATGCACCACATGGGGATTAGATAAAGAGATAAAAGCAAAATTCCATGAGAACCTAAAGGATATATTATGAGTTTTAAGATTGCTTGATACCCTCTAATAAATAAGCAAACCTTCAATTTAAGAGATTTAGTATATAATGTTAAATTTTAAATAATAATGTATTAAAAAAATATTATTTATAAAAATCTCAATCCTAAGAGATTTAGGATGGTTCCATGCCTCAATCTAACTAAGAAAGAAAAAAAAAAAAAAAGCTGCAACCTGAAAAATTTGATAAAGAAGGATGGAGAGCTTTTCGATTAGAATCAAGCAACAAGGCATGTTATTCCGTTCATGGGATATCTTAATTTTGCCAACAAAATGAGGGCAATGAAGGAAGAGACGAGACGATTATGAGAAATTTTTTTTTTTTAATCTAATATGTTTGGATTTTGAATTTTATTAGGGATACGTTGTTCTAGGTGTGCACGTGCTGGACGGTTGGCAGGCATGCGGCCAAAGCCTAACCCCAAACCCGGATATTAATCAGTGTTTCTAAGTTTTAACCCCACAATTAATTCAGTATAAACAGCAAAAGAAAAGAGTAACAACCAGAAAAGAAAAGAAAAAAGAAACTCACCCGTCCATGGATTTTCTCCTCCAATCTTTTTATAGTCTTGGCTGTACGATCCTTGTTTGGCTGCAAGGAAAAAAGAAAAAAATTTCCATCTTGAATTATAATTTATAATCTTAAATGGCACATTGAAGTGAAGTGATAAAGTACTAGAACAAAAAAGTCTCCATCTTGAAACTTCTGAAAGCCTCCAAACATAAAAAAATCAGCAACATTATCCTGAAAGATTGTTACTAGAAAGTGAATAATGACAATTTTCAACTGAATTTTTGGCACCAAAATGTCATGCTAAAATTCAGATTCAGTTTTTATATAACAATAAAAGTCACATGCCTCAATCAAACTAGGTGAGGTCAGGTACAAGAATTCTAAAACTCTGGGTCTAGCCATCTCTATCCATAGCCACATCACAAATTCAGTATTTATATTATCCAAATAAATTTTTACCTCGTTATCTGCAAGTCCATAAAGAGCAAAAGCAGCATTATGTTGTGCAGATCCAATTTTTTTTTAATCAAGAAGCTTCAGTAATGGCACAATACCACTACTATAGGCAATCCCAGCTTGATTATGAGTGTCCTTAAAAACTAAAAAGACAGCATCTCATTGCAAACAATAAAACACAATTTTTCAACTTCAAAGGCGGGACAAAAGTAACTTGTATCAAGTTTCTTGCACTAATATCTTGCCAACAAATAAAATTTATAAATCAACTCCACCACTCAAGCTTTTCCCAGTGATTTCAAGAAAAAAAAAAGAAGCACAAAGGAAGGATTTATAAAGAAAGCAGGACTCAAGAGTTTGTTATTTTTATTATTAGAAGAACAGAACTTAAATTTGTAGTGTTCTGTAGATTTTCGATAGAGCACATGGTAAACCATGCCCACTTTGTATTTTAGCCTATCTTTAAAGAAAAACTCAGAGAGACTAAGCAGCCAAAAGAGACCAAGATAAAACTTTCTAGAGAAGTAACATAAGCAATCTACTTTCCATTTCTCTCGCTCTAGGCTCTGAAAGCTGGCTCATAATTCCTGGTTATCCTTCCTCTTTTCCTAATAGATATGATTTTATTCAAAGAAGGATAAAGATTAAAAGAAAACTGGCAGTTTTTCAAACGAAAATAATTCCAAAGCCTCTGCAGCAAGGGAGGTTTTGTTGAATCATGCTTTACTACAAAGTTAAGTGCACCAAAAAAAGATACGAGCAATGAACAGTTGAAAATAAAAACATGTGCCAACCTCCCCAATGCAAATGCTGCCATTTCCCTCAGGTTGGGCTCAGGGGACTGAAGCATCTCAATCTCAATTAAAGGTGGGACAGCACCACTCCGAACAATATGCACCTACAAAAATCATATTCCAAAGCAGTAAGAGGCAGCATAATGCAGGATGTTGAATAAAAGTTTGGCAATTTCTTGCTTCAAATATGGAACCTATTTCACTCCACCTTGCAGTCCGAATCAGTAGCTGCAAATTGCCCAAGCAACAAAGCTACAACCCTTTGGCTCTCAGAACAGCAGGAACTGTAAAGGCATCCATAAATCTTGTAAGACCAAAACATCAAGGTAAAGGTTGGAGAGAACAAGTATGCTAATTGCAACTCAAATACAGTCATGAGAGTTGAAAAGCAAAACATTGCAAAGAGCAAACAGTAAGAAAACAGCAAGTAAAATTGAATGAAATATTAGTATGATATGTTCATGGGAAGTGGGTCATACTCGGGAGAACTGCTGCCTCAGAAATAGGACTTAGTTGGCTTAGTTGTAGTTTGTTTTGGATAAATGGTGGTAACTACTTCCACATTTTGTGCCACATCCTTTTGCATTATTATTCAGTTATTTCAGTTGTTATTTTTTTGTAGTTGATGATGTTCTCATTTGGCTTATAAATAGCCTGGGAACTATTGGAACAAAGGGCAGAAAAATATAATCCCACACTTCTTCCTTTCCTAAAGTCTCTGTTCTTCTTCTTCTTTGCTATTCTCCAACTGTTCTAATTAGTACCTCGGTAATCCGATTACAGGTTGTAAAGCTCCAGCAAGCAAACTTCCTTCTTAATTTTAGGGGATGAATGCACCAGATTACCAATCACACAGACCCGACAAAAATACTCAATGGGGCAGTAACTGTTTCTGCCGATATAAGTGTTCAAAAAGATGTCCAAATGTAAGTGAATTACTAGAGTTACCGGATAAAATCATAGCCAACCGCTTCAAACCTGAAATTTATAATTTCATAATATAAGCAGTGTGAAAGCAATGGTTGTATTTATATGAATCATATAAATAAGAGAAATCCCACAAACCTGATTTTTTTTCTCATCGTTTTTAAAGGCAATAGTCCGCAGAGCCCCTGCTCCTGCTCTCTGCACCTTCATGACATTGAGTTCAAGCAAATCAACAAGTGATGCGATTCCCGCTTCATGCATGGATATAACGAAAAAATTCAAAGACCTTGATCATCAAAAAATTCAAGAACCACAGCGCTTGATGCTGAAAACATACATGCAGCAATAATTATCTAGAACGCACACAAATATTAACGAAAAGTTTAAGAATCGAGCCTCTGCGTTACCGTTCTTGGCAAGTTCCGAATGAACATGTGCTGCGCACTTGGCAGCGGCCCGATCCGCCTCGGTGGACGAGAAAGTGGAGTCGAGGATTGCGACCTGAGCGAGAACATCGCGGACGATATCTTCTTGAGCTTTACCAGTCGACGCAATGGCGACCGTTCGATCGGTATCGAAATACTCCGATAGCTTCCGCTTGATCGAGTTTCTCCTGGCAGAGCTTGTAGGTTTTTCACGCCGATTCTGGTTTCCATGTCTTCTGTAGATGAGAGAGAGATCGAGATCGTGGGGGGGGGGGGGGGGGGGGGGGGGGGAGATCCGGACAGCTAGTGTGGGGGGAAATGGATTGGGTTTTTCCAAAGCCCGTGCTAACTTGCGAATTCGCCGCCACCTTATCGCCCAGTGAAAAGTGACCCCTAAATGCCGAAGTGAACCCAAATTTAATTAGAAAAACAAAATAGAATTGAAATATTGATTTGATTTTGTTTATGATCTTGAAAATATCGCCCTTGTGTATTCTTTCGTTGCTCGTATATTTGATTTTAACAAGAAAGATAAATTATAAGTAAAAATTTTATTTCACTGTACAAAATAAAAAATTGAACCCACGACCTACTATTATAAATCTCACCTTATCATGGCCCAATGACTTTACCTATGCTCTGGGGTGATTTTATTTATTATCTTGACACACCATGTGTATATATATATATTTAGAATAATGCTATTTGTACATAATAAGTTTGACAGAATAGTTTACAGGTGTAATTAAATGACGATTTTGCCCATTTCTTCTCTCTCTCAATGACCATTTTGTCCCTTACCCCTCCAACAACCTCTCATCTCTTTCCCCTTCCTCTCGTCGCCGCATCCTCGCAGTTGCAATCGACAATCAGTGGCCGACCTCTCGCTATCTTTCTTTGCTTTAGTAGCATCGCCTAACAAGTTTTCGATAAGATTAGGGGTTTTCAACACAATCGTCCTCTTCCTTACTAAGAGATAAATTCTTAATCCAGATAAAAGATCTCAATCTAGATGTAAAAAAACCTTTGACATGTTGTCAACTATATGAATTATATTATGGGATGGATGTGAAAATTATTTAAAGTTTTTTATGTCAATTGAGAGTTTAAGTCTTAAAAGTGATTATAATATACTTGAGGATTGCTTTAATCGTATGATGCAAATGATCAATGATACATTGTCTAGTGGTAATTGTATGTCTACTGTTAATTTATATTGTGTAAAAAAATCAATGACAATATTAGAGTTAAGGTATATAAAGATTGATTGTTGCGATAATGATTGCATGTTATACTACAAAAATAATGACAATGTGAAAAATTATAAATTTTGAAAATATAAGGGTTTTAAATTTTGTGGGGGTCACTTTTCACTGTTTATGGTCGACGAGGTGGCGATCAATGCGCAAATTAGCACGCGCTTTGGAAATGTGTCTAGGTGGGAGCGCAAGTTAGAAACTTTCATTAAAATTCATACGTGTCTAGGTGGGAGCGCAAGTTAGAAACTTTCATTAAAATTCATACGTAGGCGGGGGCGTCTAATTCTTCTCCAAAATAATCCACCCAATATAACAACCAACACCAAGTCCATAGCCATGGTGTTCGCTTCAGAATAGAAACAGAGGGAAGAAACGTAAACCCAATCCATTTCCCCAAACTACCCCTCCGGATCTCGCTCTCTACTACCACCTCTCTCTCATCTACAGAAGACATGGAGAGCCAGAATCGATGCGAAATACCTACTAGCTCTGCCAGAAGAAACTCGAAGAAGCGGAAGCTATCGGGAGATTTTGATGCCGATCGCATTGCCTCCACTGAGTCGACTGGTAAAGCTGAAAAAGATATCGTCTGTGGTGTTCTCGCTCAGGTCGCAATCTCGACTCTACTTTCTCGTCCACAGAGGCAGATGGGGTCGCTACTAAGTGCGTAGTACAAATGTTAAATTTTTTGTTAACATTTGTATGTGTTTTAGAGAATTATCGTTGCATGTATGTTTTCAGCGTCAAGTGCTTTGGTTCTTGAATTTTTTGATGATCAAGGGATTTGATCTTTAACGATTTGTTTGCTCGCAGCGGGATTTATAAGTGTAACTGTTGAATGCAGGGTCGTGCCAGCGCTGGTGAGGCATCTCTAGGCGCCGTCGCCGTTGAGAGAAGGCGACAATACTTCGAATCCTTGCGAACACGAGGTCGAGAAAGGAAGCACTTCTACACTTGGGCTTCTTGCTGTAAAAGTAATACTACATACTATATATATTTTTCTAATTTATCTGTTCAGTTCATAAGAATAATCTGTTGTTGGTATTGCATTAATTTGATATTTTTTAACTCATAGACAAACATGTTCACATAAATAATCATTTCACTTACACATTATTATTGATTTCTAGTGATGTACTTGTAATAAAATCAAGTGATTTAGATTTTAGAAAGTTGATTTTGGTTCTTTTTAATATCTGGATTATCTTTTAATTTGCATCGTGATTTGATTTTTAAGTGTACCTAGCTCTTTCGAACCAATAAATCTGAAAGTACTTGCCAATTTTTTGGTCAAAATGTTACACTGCTTGGATTCCCTGCTTTGAGTTAATTTTGTGCAGTTATTTAATTATGTTATTGAGTACTCTCACTTTTTTTCCCCTGGTTTGAAGATTTAACTGAATGATGGTGAAGTGCGTTGTCCTGTTTGCATCTTATCCTGAAAACTAGAGGCTGTTAGTTAGTATCATAATTAATGATTTATTGTGTATTTTCCCCTTGTTTCCAGGAAAATAGTGCCAATGTCTCTTTTGGGGAAACTAGTTTCATATACAACGTGTTGTCTAATTGCGCTATTAATTTGGCAAGAGAATATTATATCAGCAATCATATGAGAGACTTAGGAATGAATTATTCTCATCAAGGTTTGGAGGGATCAGACATGAGTGGGCAATGCCTTCTTGTAACTATTGCAGCCTTTGAGCCAGGCAAATTGGTGTGTGGTGATTTGTATTTAACCTGATTGTGTTGTTTATTTATCACTTGGCCATCAAAACTGTAACGACACATTAGTAGATTTAGACGTTTATTAGTATTTTGATGTGGGTATTAAATTTTTATTTTTATTAATTAAAGGTTGGAAATATTATTTTGTATGGGGAAAGTCTAATTGAATTGGGCTATTAAATTTGGCCTAAGCCCATGTGAGATGGTATAATTGTGTTTTTGTAATGAAGTGAGTTAGGCTAATAGGGTAAAGTTAAATATATATATATATATAAGTTAAAAAAAGAGCTCATTCGGCCTTAATTTAGATGGTACCTAATTAAGAGAGATTATTTAGTTGAATCTAAACTCATGCATTTAAGTGAGTTAAATTAAATAAATGGAAAAAGAAAAAAAATAGACAACATTTAAAATGGACTTGATAAGTGTTGTGTGTAAGTATTGTGATGGAGGACAAATTGGGGAAGGCAAAAGAATGAGGTGGTTGGATGACAACCCATCTCCCCCATTCCTTCTTGCCTCTTTAGTAATCTTCTTCCCTCTCTCATCTCCAACTCTCTTGCTCTCCCTTTTGTTCATCTCTTCTTCTTCTTCTTATTTTTTCTCTTATTTCTTAATTCTATTTTCTTCATTTTTTTGCTCTTAATTAGAGCTCCAAATGGAGATTTGCATATTTTGGAGGTTTTCTCCATCTCTTTGGAGTTGCACCATTTAAGACAAGTTCTTCTTGCACCATTTTTCATTTGGTTGTTCAAACTTTTCTTGACTCTCTCTCTTTCTCCATCTTTCTCTTCATTTGATGCAAGACTTTATCTTCTTCATTGTGTTGAAATCTCTTTCGGTAAAATGAGTTTATCTCTCCATTGGTTGTAAATATTGTATATTTATCTTGTAAATTGGATAGTCTTATTGAGAGTCTCGTTGGGGTTTGTTCACCTTATTTTTCGTTCAAAGAATAACATTTGTGGGTTAGGAAGTTAATGGTGGTCGTTTTGGGGTGTTTCTGGCCCATTTTGTGCTTTCTGTGTGCGTCAAGTCGACTAATTTTTGGGTTTAGTTGACTTAGCAGAGGCCATTTTTCTCAAATTTTTGTGTCAGCCCTCAACCCTCGATTGAGCTTTAATCAACTAAGCATTTTCTTAGTTGACTAAGCCATTTCCTTTAGGTTGCACACCTTATACTCTTTAAACCATAATTTTTTGTTCCGATATCGGAATTGAGATCCGCTTTTTGCGTTGTGAACTTAACTTGATAAGTTTCGTTTTGACATAAGATATGAATTATTTGGATTCAAATTGAACTTGTAGTGCCCTTTTTAATCCGAGTCTAAAATCTAGAAATTTTCAACTTCTTAAATACTTGTAATCTCTTTCCCAAACATCTTGTAGTGTTCAAATGAATCTTAAAATACTTCTTGATGATATGTGGGTGTCTTAAGGGAGAGAAATTTATCATGTGTAATAAGAAACGAAAGCCATGAGACTTTTACGATGACTATATGTAACCAATTTGATATGTAACCAATTTGCTTGATATTGGGAAATGGTATGGAAATGAAATTCAATGAAGAATATTAAATCTTGTGAATGAAAATACAATGGGTTCATGAATGAAAATGATATTAAAATGTTTAAATGTGTATGTTATATTTATGTGAGACCTCATGAGAATTGCTTGGCATTATTTTTAGCATCTCTGTTATTATTTTGGTGTGGCGGCTATGTTTTGCGGGATGAGAAAGAAAAAGATATCCTATGAAATGCCTGACACGAGTGAGGTGGCCATATAATTCGGTAGGCAAAGTTTAAGCTAAGTGAATAGCTGATTGATGTTTCTATATATATGTATACACATATGCATGCATGTTATTCGGTGAGCAAGGAAAAAAATATATTGAGTGTTTTATTTAAATATTATTTTATATTATTTTTGTGATGATCTGTTTTTAAATTTTTCTATGTTAGAGGAATAATCGAGGAGTGGACCGCTACAAAAACTCTGCTGGTGTAGATAATGGTGCAAGGCCCACTTTATTAAAGGATACCATACATTCTTGCACGCTTAAACCAATTTGAATCCACTGTTGCTGCCACGCAGGTAGTTTGATTGCAGAAACGAGATTGGTCCATTCATTTGTACACTTAAAGGTTAGGTTTGACATCATTAACCCTAACCTTTGCAGCCTCCTTAATAGCTGCTTTTATGGCCTGTTTATGATCTTACATTAGTTACTATTTCATTATCACATTATTCTCTCCCCCTTTTGGTTGGTAGTTTGATTTCAGCACACCAGAGTTCTTGTTGCTATGCTCTATCACTAAATATGTTTTTATTTTTCCTGTATATTATCTCGTATAGCCAAAACATCAAGAACTAACTGTTGATGCTGGAGCTCGATCCCATCTTGTCAATCTCTTAAAGAGGCATAGGAATTGTCAAAACACTAGAATAGTCAAAGGAGCTATCAGGCAAGCAGCAGATGCAATCACCAACCTTGCTTATGAGAATAGCAACATCAAAATCCGTGTTAGGTTTGTTGTCTCCATAATTTTGAGTTTAATAACAGGTGATTTACGATCATTGAAACATTCCTCTCATATATCCGGGCATGAAGCGGGAATCCCACCATTTGTCAATTTGCCTGAACTCAATGATGTGAAGGTGCAGACAACAGGGACTCTGCGGACTCTTGCCTTTGAAAATGATGAGAACTCGTATAAATACAACATTTGCCTTCGTACTTATGAAATTATGAAAGCAATCATGCGTATATTGTGTTGAATATCAAAGCTTTCTTACCAAGTAACCAAAGTGTGAGACATGAGATACCAAATATAGAGAAATCTATTTGACTGAAAAGGAAAAATAACGTTGAGAGGAAAATTTGACAAGAAATCATGAATAGTTTTTTAGTTAGAATCAAGCAAGTTAGTTTGAGAAGGGAATTTACACACAAAATGTTATGTATTAAGTTACATAACATTTTGTCGTGGAAATTCTCCTCCCAAGCTTGCTTGATTTTGGCCTATAAGCTATTCATGATTTCTTTCTTCTCAATTAGATTGATTTCTTTGTGTTATGTGTCCCATTTTTCATGGATTTGTTGTTTGCTAAAAAGTTTTGATATTTAACACAATCTTTCTTTATGAGTTATTTTTCTTTGATCGGCTTAGATTTGATATAGAAAGATCTTATTATTTATGAAAACTTTTTTTTTCTCTTTACGAGTAAGAGAGTGTTTGTTAAAATGAGCAAAATAAGAGACATCAAAATAAAGTTGGAATGCATTCCGGATCAAGATAAGACTAGAAAGGTTTCCAAAATTTTTATCAAACTATTTCTTAAATTTTTTAAAATGAGGACACAAATGTCTTTTTTTTCTTATTTATAAAGATCAAGATATTCTTATTTTGAGGGAGAGGGAGAAAAGATAAACATATCTTAAAATATCAAGATAATGAGTCATTAATAATTTTTCTAAGAATTTTTAGATAAGTTTAACAAACATGTTAGAAATGATAGAAGTCCAAGATGCATTCCATATCTTGACTTTTTCATCCCATATCTTGATTAATAAACCCCTCCCTAAGTAAATAGATGATTTCTAGATAGATATGAAGTAAATGATGTAATCAAGGAAGACTGCAACCAAAATTATTCATTTATGATATAATTCTTTTTCCAAATCTAAATCATTTGACAATGAATGTATTGATGTCTATTAGTTAAAATTATCAATTAATTAATATGATGATTAATGTGAGTTTGACTTATAGTTAATTCTTATTTTTTTTCTCTAATCATAATCAAATTCAAAAATTTAAAATTTATACCTATTAATTAAACTTTTATATTCAACTCACATTTAAAGATTTATGTCTATTAGTGTCAAATGTTTATCTTATTTGAAATTTAAATATTCATATTATTTAATACTTATGTATATATTCAAAATTCTAATTTAATTGAAGTAAAAGAGATATTCATTTAATTAATTTGTTTTAATTTACGGAGACAACCCAATTTGCTGCATTTTAATAAATTTAGCTTATATATTTTAACTTATTATAAAAATTTGGGTTTATTAAGTTTTACAATGCCAAGAATTAGTAAAAATAAATTAAATCGATTATTTTTCGCCATGGCCAGTATAACGTGCAGCTCATAACTAGGTGAACTTACAGGCCCGCCCAGCTCAACCCACATAGCCAACGGGGCGAGGTCCACTATCAATGTTTTAGGAATGAGCTAACTTAGTTAACATTTGAAAAATTAAAAAATAGAAGACGAATATTTAAATTTTATAGTGAATATTTATGTAATAAATTTGGATGAAATCTAGATCTATTAAACACTTAAAAGTTTTTGAAATTTTACAATTTAGTTTTAATTAAATTAAATTTTAAACTAAACAAATATTGGTATAGCTATATGTTCAGTTAATATGTTAATGATATAATGAAAATGCATTGAGATAAACACTATCTTTAAGAATCTCAATCTCATGACATTCTAGATGTCCCTTTAAGAATCTCAATCGTAGGAGATTTATAATTTCAATCTCATGACAATATCTCTAAGAATCCCAATCTCATGACATTTAGAACATCCCTTGAGAATCCCAATCGTAGGGGATTTAGAATTGTTTTATGTCCCTCTATAAATATATAGGCCCTTAATCTAACTAACAAGGAAAAAAATAATAAACACTACAATCTAGTAAATTTGATAACAAATCATGGAGAGCTCTTCGACTAGATTTAAGCAAGTTTAGGAGTGAAATTTTTACAATGAAATGTTATGTATTAATGATAGACTTGATATTTATCATACTATAGCATTTGACACCGAGTTCCCGGGATTCTTGCATCGGACCCCGAGGCACTATTATGAAGAGAAAGTATACAAAGACCTTAAGTACAACGTTGACCAGACAAAAATTGTACAACTAGGATTAACGTTGTTTGACGATGAAGGCAATGTTGGTGGCACTTGGCAAGTAAATTTTTATAATTTTGTAGTCAATGAGGGCTGTCAAGGTCAATCTTCATTTCAGTCATCCCCAAACAAGGATAATGTTGAGAAAAATAGGAATGATAGTTTAAACAAAAAGAACAAGAGAAGAAAGGATGCAATTGACATGCTACATTTCTCTATTGCGTTTAATGAGATATTGTCGAATCATAAGGATCTCAAATGGATCACATTTCATGACCTCTACGACTTTGCATATCTTTAGAGGCTTCTAAGTGGGCAAGACTTGCCAAATTCGACTTCGGAGTTCTCGGTCATGCTTGGACGTGTTTTTTAATCTGTGTACGATGTCAAGTACATGGCTAGATTTTGCGAAAGGCTGATGGATGGTGAACTGGGGTTAGAAAGGTTATCTAACATTTTGGAGGTTGAAAGACTGGATCGTGCTCATCAAGCAAGCTCGGACAGTTTATTGACGACCGGTGTTTTCTTGAGAATGAAGATGGTGTACGGGTTTGAAGAAGAATGCTTCAACGATTTCTTGTATGGAATTAGTACAAGAATAGAGACTTCTTGCCCCATATTGGTTCAATTCGGTCTCCCTATGAATTACCATATCATGCAACGCACTTGTGATGTGATATCTTTGCCCACCTATCTTCCATGGCCAGAAAATCTTATCATCATGCAACGCCCCTATGATATAATATTGGTACTTGCCATGTTTTGATAAGCCGCTATACAAGCTCTAATAATTTAATTTTTTTAATTATCAAGAAATGTTTGTGCTCGTGTATCTTTGAATAATTATTAAACTTTTAAAAACATAAGTTTTGTTCTCTTCATATTGTCATCTATGTAAAAAAAATTTGTTTATATATTTTAGTAAATGCAATAGTGTTATTGTATTTTAATTTGCCTTAATTATTAAATTTTTAATTTTAATTCAATTTATTCTTTCTTCAAAGTTTTTAAAATTTAAAAAAAAGAAAAGCAATTCTGGATATTTGTTCGTGCACTTGTATATATACATATACACATTATATATATGTGTATATGTTTATTTACATATAACCATATACATGTGTTTTTTTTGTATACATAAATACATGTATATATATGTGTGTGTTATATATAAAAAAATATATTAAAAAAAGTTAAAAATGAATTTTATAAATCTGGTCCAAATATAATAAAATCCGAATAGGTTCAATCTAATTATAAATGAATTTGAATCAAATTATTAATTACTGAATCTATATCTAATCAATTTGGATTAGATCTAATCCATTTATAGATATTTTTCAATTATTTTAAAAAAATAAATTTAATATAGATATTAGAAACGAAATAAAATCAACACTTCGTTACATATGTTCCTTTTCCTTTCATTATAAAGTTGAGAAAGTGACTTAATGCTACCACGTGATTTGTTTTTTTATGTAAATAAAAAATAGATAATATTAACAAATGTTTTAGTGTACTTAATACATTTTATTTTTAAATAAAAAGTATAATTTTATATTATTTTTAGTTATTAAACACTTGAATAAGTTGATAAGAAATAAATCAAATTTTAGAATATTTTATTATATAATGTGATATTATTTTGTTTAACTTTTCATTAAGCTATCACCATAGTGGTAGTGTGGTAGCATAATTGGTGGAGACGAATCTTTTTTTGTGATAATATATTTGACCATAAAAAACTATTGTAAAATATTTATAATAATATTATAATAAAGTTAAGGTGATGACTCGCTTACATATATAATTGTTATAAATAATATTAAACAATATTTAAAAGAAGAATATTCTTTTGATCACGATTATATAGTCATTTCATTTCTCTTTTATTGAGAGAAAAAAAATTTCCATTAAGCTTAATGATATTGGAGTGGGCTCCCTGGGGCCAATGAACGGCTAAATTGGGAAGTTGGGCCAATAATAATTTTTCTTTTCAGTTTTTCAAAGGATATTTTCAAAATAAAAAAAGATTCTTCCATTAATCGACCAAAAGCAAATTATATATATGTTTGTATTTCAAAATATTAAGCGAGACCTGTCCAGAATAGCTTTTTTTAAAAAAAAAATTAAAAACTTTAAAGAAAGAATAAATTGAAATAAAATTAAAATTTTAATAGTTAAGGCAAATTAAAATATAATAACACTTTTGGATTTACTAAAATATATAAATAATTTTTTTTTACATAGACAACAACACGAAGATAACAAAATTTATGTTTTTAAAAATTTAATAATTATTCAAAGATACATGAGCACAAATATTTCTTGATAATCAAGAAAATTAAATTATTAGAACTTGTGTTGCAACTTATCAAAACAAGACAGGTACCAACATTATATCGTAGGGGCGTTGCACGATAATAAGATTTTCTGGCAATGGAAGACAAGTGAACAAAGACATCGCATTGCAAGGGCGTTGCATGATATGGTAATTCATAGGGAGATCGAATCGAACCAGTATAGGGCAAGAAGTCTCTATTTTTGTATTAATCCCATACAAAAAACCGTTGAAGCATTCTTCTTCAAACCCGTACACCATCTTCATTCTCAAGAAAACACCTGCCGTCAATAAACTATCTGATCCCGCTTGATGAGCACGACCCAATCTTTCAACCTCCAAAATCTTGGATAATCTTTCTAACCCCAGTTCACCATCCATCAACCCTTCGCAAAATCTAGCCATGTACTTGACATCGTACACAGATCCAAAAACACGTCCAAGCATGACCGAAAACTCCAAAGCCGAATTTGGCAAGTCTTGCCCACCTAAAAGCCTCCAAAGATATGCAAAGTCGTAGAGACCGTGAAATGTGACCCATTTGAGATTCTTATGATTCGACAGTATCTCGTTAAACACAATAGAGAAATGTAACATGTCAACTGCATCCCTTCTTCTCCTGTTCTTTTTGTTCAAACTATCATTCTTATTTTTCTCAACATTGTCTTTGTTAGGCGATGACTGGAATGAAGATTGACCTTGACCCTCTTTGACTACAAAATTATAAAAATTTACTTGCCAAGTGCCACCAACATTGCCTTCATCGTCCAATAACGTTAATCCTAGTTGTACAATTTTTGACTGGTCAATATTGTACTTAAGGTCTTCATATACTTTCTCTTCAGAAGAGTGTCTCGGCGTCCGATGCAAGAATCCCGGAAACTCGGTGTCAAATGCTATAGTATGATACGTATCAAGTTTGTCATTAATACATAACATTTCATTGTAGAAATTCCACTCCCAAACTTGCTTAATTCTAATCGATGAGTTCTCCATGATTTCTTATCAAATTTACTAACTCGTAGTGTTTTTGTTTTTTTTTTTCCTTGTTAGTTAGATTAAGGGCCTCCTTATTTATAGAGAGACATAAAATAATTCTAAATCTCCTAGGATTGAGATTCTCAAGCAGCATCCTAAATGTCATGAGATTGGGATTCTAAGAGATATTGTCATGAGATTGGAATTCTAAATCTCTTCTGATTGAGATTCTCAAAGATAGTATTCATCCTAATACATTATTAATTAAAGTTTATATTATATCATCAACATTATCATTAACATATTAACTCAACATAAAGTTATACTAATATTTGTTTAGTTTAAAATTTTGTTTAATTAAAACTAAATTGTAAAATTCCAATGAATTTTTAGGTGTTTAGCAGATTTGGATTTGATCCAAATTTATTACATAAATATTCACTAAAAAATAATTTTTTTAATTTTTAAAAAGGGGCAGAACAATCCTAAATCTCCTCAAGCAGGCATGCAATCATAAAACTCATAAGATTGGAATCATTAGAGATATTGTTCATCCCAATACATTATTAATTAAAATTGAACATTATATCATCAAGATTATCATTAAAACTTCATCATCATATTAACTCAACGTATAGCTATATTAATATTTGTCTAGTTTAAAATTTTGTTTAATTAAAACAAAATTATGAATTTTTAGGTGTTTAATAATTTAAAAGAATTAAAGTAAATCAAATGTTTAACAATTAATTCAATGAAAAATAATTTAAAATATTTAAATTTTAGGGTAAATACTATTGTCTCTCTAAACCTTTATAACAAATTAATTCAAGTCGTTTTACAACAACTATTACTATAATTTAATTTTTATAAAAAAATTCATCAAAAAATATAATTTTACATATAAATATATAATAAAAAAATAACAAACACAAAGTAAACAAATACTAGCAATCTTCTTTATTAAATCAATTAAAATCCAAACGTATCAGATTAAATCTAATTATAAATGAAATTGAATGAAGTTATTAATTATTGAATCTTTATCTAATGACTTTAGGTAAGATTGAGTTTTAATTTAAATTATGCCACGACTCTTAACTTTCCGTTTCTATAAAACTTTTCTACTCTATTTATGGAATACGCTAATCACAAGTTAAATGATTATGAAAAATTTATATTTTGAGTTATATAGATAAAATTTAAATAAATATTTACTAAAACAATCACTTATTATTTATTTAAAATTAAAATAAATTAAGTTATTATCACCCCAACTCTAAAGAATAGGGTAGTGTCAAAATTTGAAATATTATTAAATAATAAGAATAAAAGTGTATGTGATGCTATTGTGACACGAAACTTTGAGAGGGCTTCTTGTCAACGTGACCTCTCAAAACCTCTCTACTCTAAATGATAAAAAATAAAAAAAATAATAATCAAATTCCATTAACCATTCCCAGGTGTTTTTTTCTTCCATTAAACTAATAGTATACCTATATATATATATAAATAAATAAATATATTATACACCTTTGAACAACCTAGTCAACCACGTGACATGCTATTTCACGATTTCTATGCAAAGCAAACTACTTTACGATTTCTAGGCAAAGCAAACGATACAAATTTGCATTCGCAATTTGTACAAAGGAGCCGCAAAAAAATCCAAAGCTGTAGAGGCTCTAAAAGCTACAGTGGGTTTAATGAAAAATGGGAGTCATACAATTCCAGACAAGGCAGGCATGCAGGCATTTTATTCCATTCATGGGATATCTTAATTTTGCCAAGAAAATGAGGGCAAGGAAGGAAGAGACGAGACGATTATGAGAAAACCTTTTTTTTTAATCTAATATTTTTGGACTTCGGATTTTATTAGGGATACGTTGTTCTAAGTGTGCACGTGCTGGACGGTTGGCAGGCCCAAGCTAAAGCCTAACCCCAAATCCGGATATTAATCGGTGTTTCTAAGTTTTAACCCCACAATTAATTCAGTATAAACAGCAAAGGGAAAGAGTAACAACCAGAAAAGAAAAGAAAAAAGAAACTCACTTGTCCATGAATTTTCTCCTCCAATCTTTTTATAGTCTTGGCTGTACTATCCTTGTTTGGCTGCAAGGAAAAAAGAAAAAAAATTCCATCTTGAATTATAATTTATAATCTTAAATGGCACATTGAAGTGAAGTGATAAAGAACTTGCACAAAAAAGTCTCCATCTTGAAACTTCTGAAAGCCTCCAAACATAAAAAAATCAGCAACATTATCCTGAAAGATTGTTACTAGAAAGTGAATAATGACAATTTTCAACTGAATTTTTGGCACCAAAATGTCATGCTAAAATTCAGATTCAGTTTTTATATAACAATAAAAGTCACATGCCTCAATCAAACTAGGCGAGGTCAGGTACAAGAATTCTAAAACTCTGGGTCTAGCCATCTCTATCCATAGCCACATCCCAAATTCAGTTTTTATATTATCCAAATAAATTTTTACCTCGTTATCTGCAAGTCCATAAAGAGCAAAAGCAGCATTACAGCATTATGTTGTGCAGATCCATTTTTTTTTAATCAAGAAGCTTCAGTAATGGCACAATACCACTGCTATGGGCAACCCAGCTTGATTATGAGTATCCTTAAAAAGACAGCATCTCATTGCAACCAATAAAACACAATTTTTCAACTTCACAGGCGGGACAACATGGATAGCAAGTGTTTAGATTTCCATGGAGCAAAAGTAACTTGTATCAAGTTTCTCGCACTAATATCTTGCCAACAAAAAAATTAACAAGGACAAATAAAATTTATAAATCAACTCCACCACTCAAGCTTTTCCCAGTGATTTCAAGAAAAAAAAAAAAAAAGCACAAAGCAAGGATTTATAAAGAAAGCAGGACTCAAGAGTTTGTTATTTTTATTATTACAAGAACAGATTAAATTTGTAGTGTTCTGTAGATTTTCGATAGAGCACATGGTAAACCATGCTGTCACGACCCTAGGGGTGAATCAATAAATGGTCGTTAATAAATACTCGTATGTATTGTTAGTTGCTAACTTGATGGGGGTTAAGTGGTTAGGGAATTAGTTTACTGTTTTGGCTATTATGTTAGTTAGTTGTTATATTGTTAAGAATGCTGATTGCTGGAAGCTCTATAAGAGACCTACAGCAGTATGAGGAAGGGCATCAGAGAATAATGACAAGTTCTTTTCTTTCAATCCTCTCTCTCTCTCTTTCTCTTTGTTTTTTCCCTTAATATATTCTCTCTCTCCCTCTAATTATGTTCTTCTTCTTCTAAATTCCAATTCAAACCTTAGGACATCCTAGGGTCTTGACAAGTGGTATCAGAGCCAATGTTCTTGGCTATGGATCCCACTAATTCCAGTAGTGATTTTGACGATTCTGACGACAAAGAATCCAGTAGCGGACCCAAATTTTAGCGAGTTCAGTTGGGGCACGACATTGAAATTTATGAGTGAGCAAGTCTGGCTCGACTACAAGAGCAAAATGGACTGACGAAAGCAGGTGACCTGGGTTGACAGACGCAAGCAAGGCGTGACCCAAGACGAGGCAGTACGACGAACGCGAAGCTGGTGCAACTACAAGAGGCAGTCTTGATTAAAGCTTACGGACAGACACGAAGTGGGTGAAGCAATCTGTGTTTGGGGTGGAATTGACCAAGTTGCTGGAGATAATTCAAGAAGCGGCAAGTTCGATGACTCCAGAACAATTAATTCCATCAGAGTCAGAGGCTTGGGACCTTTGGACGGTGATTGGGTGAGTGAAGGCATGGCGTGGAAGCAGGCCCGGGCGATCTTGAATTCCTTGGTGCAATTCTTGGCGATGATTCCAACAAATTCTAACTTCTAATTAGGCGATTGTGGATTCGAGTCTTGAAGACAGAGTGGAGCAGCAGACCAGAATTTCCTATTTGACTTTGGAAAACGACTTGGCCTTCCGACGGTGCTTCCGACGACTCTTAAGAGTGAGTTTGAAGCTATCAGAACCCAGCCCAAATTCCGCAGGACTCCAGTTCCAATTGTGGAGGGCGATTCTTACCATAGTGAAAAAACAAAGCAGACCCAAGGAATTCCAGCCGAATTTCTTTAACCCAAGAACTGGGCGATCGCAATTGGGTCCAGCACAGTGAGACGAGCAAGCCCAGTAGTGTTCTTGGCATCAGACGAGGTCCAAGAAAGAATATTGGAGGCGAACAAGAGCGCGCAAGCGACTCGGTGCAGTAGGCGAGCCAAAACAACGGTGATATCGGGCGAATTCAGAGCCAAGCTATCCTCGGCCACTGACTTGGATTTGGACGATTCAAGAAGGGGGTTACCGAAGTGGAATTCTTGGCTATCTGTCCTGGGCGATTGCTGTGAGGCAATTTCGGACAAAATTTCAGTGAAGCTGATAATAGGTCAACTTGAAAGCAGTACAAACTCGATCAAATTTGGGAAGGGAAGTTACGCACCAAAAGCAGTTTTAAAAGCGAGCCATGGACACAAGATTTGAAGAAACATGCACTAAAATCAACAGACAGTTGGATGAGATTATGATCATGGTGGCCAAACGATTTCATATTTGCCTTCTAGCTGAGTTACTTTCTAAGGAGTATGGGGATCCGATTATTCAGAGGAAGAGGTTAGAACCGGCGACAGGTGGAGATCTTGACATTTCTCGTCCAGGGAGTCAACTTTCAGAGATAAAAGAAAGCTCTAGATCCATAGTAAGGCCATTTCGAGCAAGCAATGGAAGCATACCTCATGCTTCCAGTTGGGAGACAACAGGTGGAGTAAAATTAAATCAGGTTAGAGATGAGAGATACAGTGAAGAACTCAATAATCTAAAACAAGAAGGCTCTGTAACAGATTACAAGGTCAAGTTTGAGGAATGGAAAGTGCTGATACTCAACTCCCATCCAACCTTGAATGAGTCTTACTTTGTGTCAAAATTTACCAATGGTCTTGACGATGTGCTAAGACTTAATGTGCAAATATGTTGTCTTACTATAGTGGAATAAGCGATAGAGAAGGCAAGGCTGCATGAATTGGCATTAGAAGCCATTTACAGAAAACATGGACTGTAACCGGAAAATTATCATAAGAGTAGCTCGCAAGTTTGTAACAGACCACAAGTAGTTAAAGGAGTTTTGACAAAACAATCTAGATCGGAACAACTTTACATTAGCTCCAAGGAAGCTGATACTGAAGTTGTTGAGGGTGGACAGGCAACTGATGAGGATTCAGACCAAAGACAAAAACTGAAGGCTAAGGGCATGAATGGTTCTAAGGAAGCAGATTCAAAAAGTATGGTTTCTTTGCCTTTGGTTTTGGAAAAGACTGAGGAGTCACAGCTTCGGAAGATGAAGGAACAAAAGGGTGCTGCCATTTGGTTCATGAGTTTTGATATTGTGGAAGAGGGGGTTGCTAGCATCTGGTTCGGGAGATGGGACATTGGAGAAAGGAGCCTTGACATGGCAATCCTTGGAGTCTACATTTTATTTTTGCAAGAAAAACAAAAGCAACAAAGCGTGAGAGAAGACAGGCCAAAGCTTCGAAGGAGAAAGAAAGCAAGGAGAAGAATAAACCAGATTATTAAGGCTGTAATTGGCTGAAGAACAAGGTCAATAGTTGTCAATTCTTGGAGACAAGAATTGTTTGAAGGGGAGGGAATTGTCACAACCCTAGAGGTGAATCAATAAATGGTCGTTAATAAATATACTTGTATGTGTTGTTAGTTGCTAACTAGATGGGGGTTAAGTGGTTAGGGAATTAGTTTACTGTTTTGGCTATTATGTTAGTTAGTTGTTATATTGTTAAGAATGCTAATTGCTGGAAACTCTATAAGAGACCTACAGCAGTATGAGGAAGGGCATCAGAGAATTATGACAAGTCCTTTTCTTTCAATCCTCTCTCTCTCTTTCTCTCTTTTTCCCCTTAATATGTTCTCTCTCTCCCTCTAATTATGTTCTTCTAAATTCCAATTCAAACCTTAGGATTATGAGAAAACCTTTTTTTTTAATCTAATATTTTTGGACTTCGGATTTTATTAGAGATACGTTGTTCTAGGTGTGCACGTGCTGGACGGTTGGCAAGCATGCAGCCAAAGCCTAACCCCAAACCCGGATATTAATCGGTGTTTCTAAGTTTTAACCCCACAATTAATTCAGTATAAACAGTAAAATGAAAGAGTAACAACCAGAAAAGAAAAGGAAAAAGCAACTCACCCGTCCATGGATTTTCTCCTCCAATCTTTTCATAGTCTTGGCTGTACGATCCTTGTATGGCTGCAAGGAAAAAAGAAAAAAAATTCCATCTTGAATTATAATTTATAATCTTAAATGGCACATTGAAGTGAAGTGATAAAGTACTTGCACAAAAAAGTCTCCGTCTTGAAACTTCTGAAAGCCTCCAAACATAAAAAAATCCGCAACATTATCCTGAAAGATTGTTACTAGAAAGTGAATAATGACAAATTTCAACTGAATTTTTGGCACCAAAATGTCATGCTAAAATTCAGATTCAGTTTTTATATAACAATAAAAGTCACATGCCTCAATTAAACTAGGCGAGGTCAGGTACAAGAATTCTAAAACTCGGGTCTAGCCATCTCTATCCATAGCCACATCCCAAATTCAGTTTTTATATTATCCAAGAAACTTGTATCAAGTTTCTTGCACTAATATCTTGCCAACAAAAGAATTAACAAGGACAAATAAAATTTATAAATCAACTCCACCACTCAAGCTTTTCCCAGTGATTTCAAGAAAAAAAGAAGAAGCACAAAGCAAGGATTTATAAAGAAAGCAGGACTCAAGAGTTTGTTATTTTTATTATTAGAAGAACAGAACTTAAATTTGTAGTGTTCTGTAGATTTTCGATAGAGCACATCGTAAACCATGCCCACTTTGTATTTTAGCCTATCTTTAAAGAAAAACTCAGAGAGACTAAGCAGCCAAAAGAGACCACGATAAAACTTTCTAGAGAAGTAACATAAGCAATCTACTTTCCATTTCTCTCGCTCTAGGCTCTGAAAGCTGGCTCATAATTCCTGGTTATCCTTCCTCTTTTCCTAATAGATATGATTTTATTCAAAGAAGGATAAAGATTAAAAGAAAACTGACAGTTTTTCAAACGAAAATAATTCCAAAGCCTCTGCAGCAAGGGAGGTTTTGTTGAATCATGCTTTACTACAAAGTTAAATGCACCAAAAAAAGATACGAGAAATGAACAGTTGAAAATAAAAACATGTGCCAACCTCCCCAATGCAAATGCTGCCATTTTCCTCAGGTTGGGCTCAGGGGACTGAAGCATCTCAATCTCAATTAATGGTGGGACAGCACCACTCTGAACAATATGCACCTACAAAAATCATATTCCAAAGCAGTAAGAGGCAGCATAATGCAGGATGTTGAATAAAAGTTTGGCAATTTCTTGCTTCAAATATGGAACCTATTTCACTCCACCTTGCAGTCCGAATCAGTAGCTGCAAATTGCCCAAGCAACAAAGCTACAACCCTTTGGCTCTCAGAACAGCAGGAACTGTAAAGGCATCCATAAATCTTGTAAGACCAAAACATCAAGGTAAAGGTTGGAGAGAACAAGTATGCTAATTGCAACTCAAATACAGTCATGAGAGTTGAAAAGCAAAACATTGCAAAGAGCAAACAGTAGGAAAACAGCAAGTAAAATTGAATGAAATATTAGTACCTCGGTAATCCGATTACAGGTTGTAAAGCTCCAGCAAGCAAACTTGCTTCCTAATTTTAGGGGATGAATGCACCAGATTACCAATCACACGGACCCGACAAAAATACTCAATGGGGAAGTAACTGTTTCTGGCGATATAAGTGTTCAAAAAGATGTCCAAATGTAAGTGAATTACTAGAGTTACCGGATAAAATCATAGCCAACCGCCTCAAACCTGAAATTCATAATTCATAATTTCATAATATAAGCAGTGTGAAAGCAAAGGTTGTATTTATATGAATCATATAAATCAGAGAAATCCCACAAACCTGATTTTTATTCTCACCGTTTTTAAAGGCAACAGTCCGCAGAGCCCCTGCTCCTGCTCTCTGAACCTTCATGACATTGAGTTCAAGCAAATCAACAAGTGATGCGATTCCCGCTTCATGCCTGGATAGAACGAAAAAATTCAAGAACCACAGCGCTTGATGCTGAAAACATACATGCAGCAATAATTCTCTAGAACGCACACAAATATTAACGAAAAGTTTAAGAATCGAGCCTCTGCGTTACCGTTCTTGGCAAGTTCCGAAAGAACGTGTGCTGCGCACTTGGCAGTGGCCCGATCCGCCTCGGTGGACGAGAAACTGGAGTCGAGGATTGCGATCTGAGCGAGAACATCGCGGACGATATCTTCTTGAGCTTTACCAGTCGACGCAATGGCGACCGTTCGATCGGCATCGAAATCCTCCGATAGCTTCCGCTTGATCGAGTTTGTCCTGGCAGAGTTGGTAGGTTTTTCACGCCGATTCTGGTTTCCTTGTCTTCTGTAGATGAGAGAGAGAGAAAGAGAGAGCGAGGAGGGGGGTCCGGAGAGCTAGTATGGGGAAATGGATTGGGTTTACGAAATTTCCTCGGTTCCTATTCTGAAGCGAACCCTGTGGCTGTGGCTGTGGGCCTGCTTTTGAACCGCCTCTTCACTTTTCCAAAGCCCATTCCCCGCCTACTTATCGCCAATAAATAGTGAAAAGTGACCCCTAAATGTCTAAGTGAACCCAAATTTAATTAAAAAAACAAAATGAAATTGAAACATCGATTTGATTTTATTTATTATCTTGGGATTATTGCCCCTAGATACTCTTCCGCTGTTTGTATTCTCCATTTCAACAAAAAAAGATAAATTGAGAGCAGACGAGGCAGTTAAAGCAAAAATGAACAAAGTCTAAAATGAACTTGATTAAATGTTGTGTATAAGTATTGTGATAGATGATAGATTGGGGAAAGCAAAAGAATGGAATGGTTGGAGTTGGATGGTAGCCCATCTCCTCCCGTTTCTTGTTGTTTCTTTAGCAATCTTCTTCCCTCTCTCCTCTCCAAATCTCTCGCTTTCGCTCTTATTCATCTCTTCTTCTTCTTGCTCTTCATTTCTTTATTCTATTTTCTTCATTTTTTTGTTCTTGACTGGAGCTTCAAGTAGAGATCTGTAGATTTTGGGGATTTTCTTCATCTCTTTGGAGTTGCACCATTTAAGCCAAGTTCTTATTACATCATCTTTTATTTGGTTGTGCAAGATTTTCTTAACTCTCTCTCTTTCTCTCTCTCTCTCTTCATTTGATGCAAGATTTTATCTTCTTCATTGTGTTGAAATCTCTTTCGATAAAATGAGTTTCTCTCTATATTGGTTGTAAATATTATATATTTATCTTGTAAATTGGATAGTCTTGTTGAGAGTTAGGGTTTGTTCAATGAATGACATTTGGGGTTTGTTCAGTATTTATATTATCCAAATAAATTTTTACCTCGTTATCTGCAAGTCCATAAAGAGCAAAAGCAGCATTATGTTGTGCAGATCCAATTTTTTTTTAATCAAGAAGCTTCAGTAATGGCACAATACCACTGCTATAGGCAATCCCAGCTTGATTATGAGTGTCCTTAAAAACTAAAAAGACAGCATCTCATTGCAAACAATAAAACACAATTTTTCAACTTCACAGGCGGGACAAAAGTAACTTGTATCAAGTTTCTTGCACTAATATCTTGCCAACAAATAAAATTTATAAATCAACTCCACCACTCAAGCTTTTCCCAGTGATTTCAAGAAAAAAAAAAGAAGCACAAAGGAAGGATTTATAAAGAAAGCAGGACTCAAGAGTTTGTTATTTTTATTATTAGAAGAACAGAACTTAAATTTGTAGTGTTCTGTAGATTTTCGATAGAGCACATGGTAAACCATGCCCACTTTGTATTTTAGCCTATCTTTAAAGAAAAACTCAGAGAGACTAAGCAGCCAAAAGAGACCAAGATAAAACTTTCTAGAGAAGTAACATAAGCAATCTACTTTCCATTTCTCTCGCTCTAGGCTCTGAAAGCTGGCTCATAATTCCTGCTTATCCTTCCTCTTTTCCTAATAGATATGATTTTATTCAAAGAAGGATAAAGATTAAAAGAAAACTGGCAGTTTTTCAAACGAAAATAATTCCAAAGCCTCTGCAGCAAGGGAGGTTTTGTTGAATCATGCTTTACTACAAAGTTAAGTGCACCAAAAAAAGATACGAGCAATGAACAGTTGAAAATAAAAACATGTGCCAACCTCCCCAATGCAAATGCTGCCATTTCCCTCAGGTTGGGCTCAGGGGACTGAAGCATCTCAATCTCAATTAATGGTGGGACAGCACCACTCCGAACAATATGCACCTACAAAAATCATATTCCAAAGCAGTAAGAGGTAGCATAATGCAGGATGTTGAATAAAAGTTTGGCAATTTCTTGCTTCAAATATGGAACCTATTTCACTCCACCTTGCAGTCCGAATCAGTAGCTGCAAATTGCCCAAGCAACAAAGCTACAACCCTTTGGCTCTCAGAACAGCAGGAACTGTAAAGGCATCCATAAATCTTGTCATCAAGGTAAAGGTTGGAGAGAACAAGTATGCTAATTGCAACTCAAATACAGTCATGAGAGTTGAAAAGCAAAACATTGCAAAGAGCAAACAGTAAGAAAACAGCAAGTAAAATTGAATGAAATATTAGTATGATATGTTCATGGGAAGTGGGTCATACTCGGGGAGAACTGCTGCCTCAGAAATAGGACTTAGTTGGCTTAGTTGTAGTTTGTTTTGGATAAATGGTGGTAACTACTTCCACATTTTGTGCCACATCGTGCCACATCCTTTAGCATTATTATTCAGTTATTTCAGTTGTTATTTTTTTGTAGTTGATGTTCTCATTTGGCTTATAAATAGCCTGGGAACTATTGGAACAAAGGGCAGAAAAATATAATCCCACACTTCTTCCTTTCCAAAGTCTCTGTTCTTCTTCTTCTTTGCTATTCTCCAACTGTTCTAATTAGTACCTCGGTAATCCGATTAAAGGTTGTAAAGCTCCAGCAAGCAAACTTCCTTCTTAATTTTAGGGGATGAATGCACCAGATTACCAATCACACAGACCCGACAAAAATACTCAATGGGGCAGTAACTGTTTCTGCCGATATAAGTGTTCAAAAAGATGTCCAAATGTAAGCGAATTACTAGAGTTACCGGATAAAATCATAGCCAACCGCTTCAAACCTGAAATTCATAATTTCATAATATAAGCAGTGTGAAAGCAAAGGTTGTATTTATATGAATCATATAAATCAGAGAAATCCCATAAACCTGATTTTTGTTCTCATCGTTTTTAAAGGCAACAGTCCGCAGAGCCCCTGCTCCTGCTCCTGCTCTCTGGACCTTCATGACATTGAGTTCAAGCAAATCAACAAGTGATGCGATTCCCGCTTCATGCCTGGATATAACGAAAAAATTCAAAGACCTTGATCATCAAAAAATTCAAGAACCACAGCGCTTGATGCTGAAAACATACATGCAGCAATAATTATCTAGAACGCACACAAATATTAACGAAAAGTTTAAGAATCGAGCCTCTGCGTTACCGTTCTTGGCAAGTTCCGGAATAACGTGTGCTGCGCACTTGGCAGCGGCCCGATCTGCCTCGGTGGACGAGAAAGTGGAGTCGAGGATTGCGACCTGAGCGAGAACATCGCGGACGATATCTTCTTGAGCTTTACCAGTCGACGCAATGGCGACCGTTCGATCGGCATCGAAATACTCCGATAGCTTCCGCTTGATCGAGTTTCTCCTGGCAGAGCTTGTAGGTTTTTCACGCCGATTCTGGTTTCCATGTCTTCTGTAGATGAGAGAGAGATAGAGAGACGGGGGTGGGTGGTACAGAGGGAGATCCGGAGAGTGGCAGGAAATGGATTGGGTTTTTCCAAAGCCCGTGCTAACTTGCGCATTTGCCGCAATCTTATCGCTCATGAACAGTGAAAAGTGACCCCTAAATAAGGGTGCGCATCCAGTTATAACCATATCGAATCAGGCCAAAATACCTAATCGAATCGAACTGAACTTAGACATAAAACCAAACCGAACCTATTCACTAACTGAAATAATCGAAACCGATCTAACCAAATTTAAATTTTTAATAACCGAACCGAAAATCGAACCGATATAATTGCCTAAAAAATCGAACCAATTAGCATAATAACCAATATAGCGAACTGAAAATAAGCTACCTATCCAAATTCAAATATAATAAACTGAGCGCACAACATTCAAACACACAATATCAATCAATTTAAACACACATATATGAATATACACACACAACATCAATCTAAACATCAACGCATTTGCATCCAAATCTAAAATTAAAGGAAAATTGGATAAATTTCATTCATGATTAATAAAATGACATTAGTTGATTTCTACGATCATTCACTCAAAAAGTTACACAAAACCTACCTTGCAATACATATCATTCACCTGTATATGCACTGTACAACTATATATATACACACATACATGTACCTATTAATCTTCAACTCTGAATCGATCAAGGAATTGAAGCGGACGAAAGCTTGGATACTGTCTCTCCTCTCTCCCTCTGTGCTCTAAATATGATTGCTCTAGAGAAATGGATGAAGGGGCGACGGTGTCGGGTCTATGGATCTCAGCTGTTGGTGTCGGTGGGGTGGGGTGGGTGACTATTTAGAAGCCGACGATGATAGCGATTAGTTTCGAAGGCGAGGGAGAGGGTAAGGGACTTAGGGTTTCGATTCGCTCGCCCTCACCCTCGAAACTAAGGGACTTAGGGTTTCGATTCTCTCAACCTCACCCTCGCCCTCGAAACTAAGGGACTTAGGGTTTCGATTCGAGGGTAAGGGACTTAGGGTTTCGATTTGGGTCCAGAGGGGCTGGGTGGTGGGGGCTACAGGATAGCCATTGGTTTCAATCTTCGATCGATGGCGATGGCGAGGATTAGGGTTATTTGCTCACGGGGTGGGATTGGGGATTCGGGTGTAGGAGCGCTGAGCTGGGAGTTGGGTTGGGGGGTCAAGATCAGTTCGGTCTTTGTTTTTGTGGGGGGCGCAGGCGGGGAACCGAACTGAACCAATTACCCGATTTTTTAGAAAATTAATAACCGAACCGACCGAACCGATCGGTTCGGTTCGGTTAGTTCGGGTTACCCAAATTTTTGCATACCCCTACCCCTAAATGCAAAGTAAACCCTAATTTAATTAGAAAAACAAAATAGAATTGAAATATTGATTTGATTTTGTTTATCATTTTGGAATTATCGCCTTTACGTACTCTTTCGCTGCTCGTATCTTTGATTTTAACAAAAGAGGTAAATTATAGGTAAAAACTTTATTTCACTGTACAGAACAAGAAATTGAACCCACGGCCTACTGTTATAAATCCCAACTTATCATGGCCCAATAACTTGATCTATGCTCTGGGGTGATTTTATTTATTATCTTGACACACCATGTGTATGTATATACATTTAGAATAATGCTATTTGTACACAATAAGTTTGACAGAATAGTTTACAAGTGTAATTAAATGACGATTTTGCCCCTTTCTCCTCTCTCTCAATGACTATTTTGTTCCTTCCCCCTCCAACAACCTCTCTTCTCTCTCTCTTTCCTCTCGTTGCTGTATCCCCGCAGTTGCAATCGACAATCAGTCGTCGACCTCTCGCTATCTTTCTTTGTTTTAGTCGCATCGCCTCTTCTCGCCGCTTCTGCCTTGCCGTCTCGTCGCTGCTGCCACCTCGCCTCATCACCGCTGCATCCTCCAACAACCAGCTCTCTTCTCACTGTCGCCTCTCGATGCTGAGGCAAGAGGCGAGCTAATTGATGAATGATGTAGTGGTGAGAAAGCGAGGCGGCAAGGTAGAGATGGCAAATGGGCTAGCCAGCCTGGCCCGACCCACCTCCCACTTGGCCACCCATTTGGTGGGTCCAGCCGAATTTGGCCTGCGAAAGAGGCGGGTCGGGCCAGACAATGAAAATTGGGGCCCGACTGTAAGAATTATCTTGTGGCTCACATGATAATTAAGTAAATATCTCTTTGGATATTATAGTGTTTATCTAATGAGATAATCAAGTTCATTATCAGATATAATGGTATTAATCTGATAAGATAAATATAAGGATTTAATAAGATAATAATCAATCCTAATTCTATTTGGTTTAGAAGATGTTAATGATAACTCCTAAGAGTCTTGATGGGAGACTATTTCTACTATTATAAATAGGGGTCTGGTCCTCTCCCTACCCAACACAATCAAAAAACAGTACAGTTATTATTCCATCATTACAGTTGAGGTCAAAGGGGAGAAATCAGATTCCGGTATTTCGTCATTAGCTGGTATTTCTCATTACGGTATTATCTGTTATGGATTCAGGTACGCATTTAATTACAGTTTATGTGATTTACATGAGTTTTACGATTATGGGCATAAATGATTAATTGCATATTATGTTCATAATGCAATATTATGATTTTAACTTACACCGGCACGGCCCTGTGGCCAAGACGGGCCAGCCCGTGGGCTTGGTTGTCTCGGCCGGCTCGTGACTCTTAATAAATTATGTTTTAATTTTTTAAACATAATTTTTTAAATATTTTTTAATTTTTTTCTCAAATACAACAAATTTTTTAAAATATGTTTATAAGTAATTAGTTTAAAATATCTTTTTTAAAATATGTTTATGTTTGTAATTTGTGATAATTAATACTATTGATAAAAATATTTATGATATTATAGAGATTATACTTGTAATGATAATAATTTTTTTAGTAAGATCATACTTTTGTTCTTGAAATTTATCAATTCACCTTCTAATCTTTTATATTTTATCAATCCACATGTTGTTTTTACCATATTATTATTAGTTATCATTACTAAGCTTGAAAAGGTAATTACAAACATAATCTTTTCATTTTTATTTTATTTTTTGGTGGGCCGCCTGGCCCATTTGCCATCTCTATGGCAAGGCATTAGCGACAAGGTAGCGAGATTGTAGCGACAAGATAAGATGAGGCGGCTAAGGCGAAGAATGACAGCGAGAGGAGTGGCGGCAGGCGACCAGTTGCAACGGCGAGGGAAAGGGGGAGAGAGATAGAAAGGAGAGAGAGAAAGAGGTGAACAAAAATTGTGATATATTGCAATATTTCGCCCAATAAACCCACGTGTGAAACTCCCTTTTGTACAAATAGTGGGACTCATATATTTAACATAGGTAAGTGTTAAATTGAATCAAAGATAAAGAACGATCAAACCATCAATCACATAAATGAATATAAAATTTGATGTGAGAAAACCTAAATTGAAAAAAATTATAGGCAAAAATAACAGAGTATCACTATAATAATATTGGTACAATAATAATGATATAGTTGCAATTAATTCAAGAGCATTGAGTTCATATTTATTGACATAAAATCATATATAGATGTACATAGAAAATCATATTCTGATTAAAAGATTATTCAAGATAATATTTTTTCAAATGAAATAAATCTCATTTAAAATCAAATTTAACAACATATTTGTTATGGGCGATCTCCGAGAATCAGCTAACGGGCTGGACCCGGTCCCGCAAGGCGAACTCAAAATACCCAAGGCCTAATAGGCCGACCGGAATTCCTTAGAGGCCCACCAGACCCAAAGATCGAGGACCACCAATGAAAAATCTCACGGTAAAAAGTCAGGTCGCTTGAAGACAGTAAACTCGCCCTAAGCGAGCTCGCTTGAAATAACATCCCAGCATCACGACTTCAGCTTTGCCGAAAGACGCGCCAAAGATTAGAACAGTCAGAAGACCGCGAAATAATCGAAAGCGATATACACCTGCCTATCAGAAGTAATTCAAATCCCTGAAAACAAGGAACCTATCCCTGATATTCTGAACGATAAGGAAAGCGCCATCAACGGAATAGACTCCTTCCATACTTAGAACTAATTCGAATTGTAAACAACACGACTCTATTTATAGAGGAGGATACGCCACTGTAAAAGGAGGATGACTGAATTACATACTGTGACTCTGCCAGAATAATCAGAGAACAGTCGTGGACTAGGCACGATTCGGGCCGAACCACGTAAAAATCTTGTGTGCTTCTTGTTTGTTCTTTTGCTTCTGTTCCTTACTCTTCGGCATCCGTTATCGCATTGTGGGCTCTCGGACTCCAGTTGACGGTTCTCGTACGTCAACAATATTAATGACAGTCAAATTTAAAATTCTAATCACGATCAAATTAGTGATCTCAATCATGGTCAAATTTGAATTCTTGTTCAAAATTATAACAGTAAATATATATATACACAAATATACTATATATTAACTTGTACATATGTGTATGTGTATGTATATTAACTTACATATTTATACAATGATATAATGTGGATATTAATAATATATATGTACTAGGCGATTTGGCAATGACTTCAAATTTTTGGTCATTTTATGCAATCTCAGGCATTCTCGCCAATGAGATCGTCTCAATGGGGTTACTTACAATCACGAGAATCTTCTATTGGCGTGTTTACATGGCAATCGAGGTCTCTGAAAGAATTCTTGAAAGTGTTGATGTTCTACCCTTGTGTTTAGTTTTGATGATGAAAAACGATACCTTGTTTTATCCCTAAATCATGAGTCAAGTCTATGGTTTTCAACAAAAATCAATTTCAAATGCTTTGTTAAAATGAAAACCAAAAAGATTTATCATTTTCTATATTAGTTGGAGATTTGCAAAGTCAAGTATTTAGTCTTAAAAGAATCTCCTAAAATAATTTTCAAATTAGCTTTGAAGTTGTTGGTCAACATAGAGCTAAAATTGTTCTAAGGTAAAAGACCATCTTTAACATATATGTGTTTGATGAAAATCCAATCTTAAGTATGAAAAATCATGTATGTTAATCTCATACTTCAAAATAAACTTTCATATTTTGAAACGTGCATGAAAGGTTTTGGCTTGAAACTTAATCGTATGAAAAATCCTTTAGTTCATGCATCATATCTTGAAACTCATTTTGATAACGTTTCAATATTTTTTCTAAATCTAGAAGATTAGCACTTTATAAGGAGACATATATGAAAATGTTTCCTTTTTAGAAAACTAACTCCCGGTAATTCAATAGCTAACATTCATTAGTGATAAAATGATTTTTAACGAATTTTTCAAGAAATAGAAAGTGTATATCTTGGAGGTGGTAAAATCGCAAAATCCTAAGTTCCTACTAAAATCCAAATTCTACTTTTTTATTCTTATGGATTTTGAATTTTTAGATATTTTTATTGAATCCAAATGGGGGGTACTTTCTTATTTACATTTATGTATTAAAGTAAATGGAAGGTAAAATATAAATTAAACAAAATAAGAACATTTACTTAAACTAAAGAAATGTAAGTATGTGGTGATGTTTTGTATTAATCAAGTGTGCTTCTACATGTTATCTGTTAAATTTCCAGATTTTCCAAGAAGATAGTCGACTGTTGTTTAGTGCTATCGACTATGCATAAGGATAGTCAACTATGCTTGTTTAATCTGTCGACTATATATGGCCTCTGTCGACTATATTTCATTCTGTCGACTATTGTGTAAGGATAGTCGACTATGCTATTTCATCTGTCGACTATGAGAAGTTTTGATTGAGAAATAGTCGATTATGCTTTTCTGTCTGTCGACTATGGCTAGTTTTATTTGATAAAATAGTTGACTAACCTATTTTCTCTGTCGACTATGTGTTTCACAGAAACTTACAACGGCTAGTTTTTTAATCTCCAACGGCTAGTTTCTCATTCTCCAACAGTCACAAACGGCTTCATTTCTCTTCAATCTTGTGGGAAGCTTATAAATACAAGTCATGGATGATCAAGAGAAGGCTAATGGACGGGAACAAATTGATTTGAGCTTACATTTTATATTCGTTTGTATTTACAGTGTTCTGTGCTTTCATTGTTATACTTTTCTCTCCAAGGCTTCGTTCTATTATTGTTAATACATTCATTTAAGCCCTGTTTAATCTTGAGAGACATTGTAACTAAGAGATTCATCTCTTAGATTCTCTCACATTCTATATTTCCTATGCTTCCTAGCTTGTGTAGCTAGAGGGCCCATTTTGAGTGGGAGGTTTTGTATTTCCTAGCTAGGTGCTAGAGGGCTTGCTTGTATAAGCAAGAGGTTGTAATTCTTATTCTTGGACTAGAGGACCTATTTGGTTTAAGTAGGGGTTTTAGTGGATTATTTGCAAAATCCTTAGTGATGAGCTAAGGTAGTGGATTAGACTTGGGTTAAACCGAACCATTATAAATCTTTGTGTTTCTTGTGCTTGTGCTCTTTGATCTATTTATCTTTCCAAGCATTTCGTTTTTCCTCACTTTGTTCACATATTTATTTTTTATAAACTTTCATCTGTCACTTTTATATACTTCACGTTTTATTTCATAAAACCTCATTTTGTGTTAAAAAACTTTTCAAGTTCAATTAAGTTTTTAAAATAACCAATTCACCCCCCCTCTTGGTGTGTGCCATAGCACCTCCCGTTCTAACAAGTGTATATTTTTATATATGTGTTTTGAACAAGACAATAGTTATATATACATGAAAGAGATAAAGCAAACAAAATACAATCATAAAAGCTAAAACACCTTTCCTAGAAAATATCATGCTTTTGGAGATATTGGTTCTTAACACATTTCCTGAATTTATGCATCTTGGTTCTTAACACTCTCCCTCAAGTTGGAATAGATGTTGATCATTCATAACTTGCTAATAAGACTTGAAAATTGTGGAATGCTCAATGATTTAGTGAAGATGTCGGCTGGTTGTTTTTATGTCGATATATGATAAGTCTTGACTACACCAACTTGAATCTTTTATCGAATAAGGTGACAATCAATTTCTATGTGTTTTGTCCGTTCATGAAATATTGGATTGAAAGCTATGTGTAGAGCGGCTTGATTATCACAAAATAACTTAATTGGCTATGAATGCTTTTATTCCAAGGTCATGTAAAATGTTTTGAAGCCAAGTGACCTCACAACAAATAGATGCTATAGATCGATATTCTGCCTTTGCACTTGATCAGGAGAAGTAGCTTGCTTTTTAGTTTTTCAAGAAATGAGAGAACTTCCAATAAACACACAGTAGCCTGTGATTGATTTTCGTCTGTCTCGACATCAAGCCCAATCTGTATCACAAAAGCATTCAACTGTAATGAACTTGTGGATGAGAAAAAAATATCTTGTCCAGGTGTTTTCTTGATGTAGTTTAGAACTCTTTGTACCGCTTTTAGGTGTGGAACTTGGGACTTGTCCATAAACTAACTGAGAATATGAACGAAATAGATCAAGTCTGGCCTTGTGACGGTTAAGTAAATCAATCGTTCAACAAGTTTTTAATAAGATGAGGGGTTTTCAATACAGTCACCATCTTCCTTACTAAAAGATAAATTCTTAATTCAGATAAAAGATCTCAATCCAGATGTAAAAAAACCTTTGACATGTTGTCAACTACATGAATTATATTGTGGGATGGATGTGAAAATTATTTCAAGTTATTTATGTCAATTGAGAGTTTAAGCCTTAAAAGTGATTATAATATACTTGAGGATTGCTTTAATCGCATGACGCAAATGATCAATGATGCGTTGTCTAGTGGTAATTGCATGTCTACTATTAATTTATTTTGTGTAAAAAAATCAATGACAATATTAGAGTTAAGGTATATAAAGATTGATTGTTGTGATAATGATTGCATGTTATACTACAAAAATAATGACAATGTGAAAAATTATAAATTTTGTAAGTATAAGGGTTTTAAATTTTGCGGGGGTCACTTTTCACTATTTATGGTCGACGAGGTGGCAATAAATGCGCAAATTAGCACGCACTTTGGAAAGGTGACTAGGCGGGAGCGCAAGTTAGAAACTTTCATTAAAATTCATACGCAGGCAGGGGCCATCTAATTCTTCTCCAAAATAATCCACCCAATATAACAACCAACACCAAGCCCACAGCCATAGTGTTCGCTTCAGAACAGAAACAGAGGGAAGAAACGTAAACCCAATCCATTTCCCCAAACTACCCCTCCGGATCTCCCTCTTTATTACCCCCATTTTCTCTCTCATCTACAGAAGACATGGAGAGCCAAAATCGACGCGAAAGACCTACTAGCTTTGTGTAACACCCCTCCTCGTCAGACGTGTTACTATAAGGATATTTTTGGGAATCTTTTTTTTTTTTTTAAGTTCACCACACGTGATGCTTCATGAACATCCTTCACATGCACACTCCGGATCCCGAAAACTTCAGTCATGCCCATTTAACTAACAAGATCAATAATCTTAATAATTGAACGAGACATATTATAACGCAGCGGATACTTTAACATTAAAATATCCTGGCCTACCACGAGTCTCATACAAGATGTTCCCACATCGAAATTCGTATTACAAAACCACCAAACGATACAACATTGTCATACAATCGTTTGTACAATTAGTGATATAAATACTAATGCCTCCAAAATACACAACGGCTATCAAACTAAACATCTTTGGCCCTCAACTGGCCACATCTTTGCTCTCGTAGCAGTACCTGGCTGGAACGTTAAATGTTCCAAGGGCATAACCTAGGTTAGATGATAAAACATCTAACTGGCGGCATGAAACAGTTTACAAAATACATGAAAAAACATACGAGCATGGCATATACAGACAAAACAATATGCAACACGTCTAACTCAAAAAATCTCCCTGACATACTCAACCTCCCGTGGAAAAACCATTCCACACACCGTTGGGGTTAACCTTGCTGCGACATACTTAATCTCTCGAGTGCCCTACCGTGTCACTCGTTCACCAGGATTAATCTTGTCCCATTCTCAAGAAGACCCAATCTCGTCCAATACGGACCCAACGAAAACACGAAAACCAATACCCCGATGATATGAAAATCACACGCCATGCACCGACTCTTTTGCAAATAAAAACAGTTGATGCAATATACCACATGATCAATATGCATACGATGCCATGAATACATAAATAAAACGCACAAGCATAGCATCCCGAGTTTTGGTGAGACTGCTCACCTAAACTCATTACACTCATACCAAGACATCTCTAAAACAAGGGTAAAACTAGAGTTAGACCACTCACCTCGAACATATTTAGATCACCTCAATCCTCGTGCATGACCTTGATTTGCTTGCCAAATCACAAACCTTTGAATTTATACTCAACCTCGAGTCACGACACTTCCTAAACACCATATTTAATTAAGGAAGCATTAAAATCCATTTTCCTCATTTTTTTCATAATTTCCTCTATTTTCTCCCAATTTTCACCTTGATAATTCCAAAATAATTATTTCATCAACTATTTTTCCAAATATTTCAACACAATAAATCCTCAAATAATTAAATAAAAATTCTAGAATTAAAATTACCAAAAAGCCCTTGCTCATGCGCCCCCACGCGCTCGACGCATGTGTAAGAGTGAAGGCTAGCGCGTCGCTACATGATTAGTGGTTAATTTTGTAAAAATTTTGTTATAATTATACCCTTCTTTCGATCTTAAATATGGTTTAAAATAGATATTAATATATATTTTATGGTTATATGTAAATTTAAATTGAAAGATGAATGAAATGAAGTTCTAAAGTAAATAATAATAATATATAAAATTATATATAATACATATATATCATTATATGCATGCATGTAATATATATATAATATATAATTTATTAATAACATTAAATTATTTTTATTTTTTTTTAGGCATGAAGAATTCAAGCCCATGAAGACTTAAAGTCCATGAAGAATTCAAGTCCATGAAGAAATCAAACCCATGGAGAAATCAAGTCCATGAAGAAATCAAACCCATGAAAAATTAAAGTCCATGAAGAATTCAAGCCCATGAAGAATTAAGGCCTAATTTGAGCAACCCATGGAAAATATTATTTGGAGAAGGCCCAAGGATTATTTTTAATCCTAATGAAGATTAAAAACCAATTTATAGAAATCTATTTTTATTTTTTATGTGAGAGCTTTATTAGGTGTGTTTTTTAGCTAAAATCCATTTAACTATTAGGTGGATATTATAGCTAAAATCCATCTAACTTTATGAGTGCTTTATTAGGTATGTATTTTAGCTAAAATCCATTTAATATTAGGTGTGTATTATAGCTAAAATCCATTTAACTTTAAGTGTGTGAGTGCCCATTAGATATAATTATGTCTAATTGAATAATTGAAATTGTGTGGTTTGTATTGCATCTTGTGGCCTATAAATAGCTCACTTGATTGCATTTGTAAGTGTGATTATTATTCTTGAATTAAAGTTTAGTTGTTTCCTTATAATTCTCTCTTTGAGAATTGTTCTTGTTCTTTCCCCTTTTCTTTAGTATTCTCTCTTGTGATCTTACTTCCTTCCTTTCTTCTTTTAAATTCTTATGTCATTTATTATTACTTTATTATTCACCGCCTAAATGGCCGGTTAATTCGTGCCTTTAAATTTCTGCAATTTTAATTCTTGTCATTTAATTATTCACCGCCTAAATGGCCGGTTAGTTTATGCTTTTAAATTTCTGCAATTTTTATTCTTGTCATTTAATTATCCACCGCCTAAATGGCCGGTTAGTTTATGCTTTTAAATTTCTTGTCATTTAAATTCTGTTATTTAAATTATGTCATTTAAATTTCTGTCAATTAACTTTCAAATAAAAATGAGTAGTTAAATCTAATCTTGGGTTAAGGCAAGGACAGTGTCCAACGCCAATGATTCCCAAAGAAAGCTGCGCTTTAAATAAGTAACCTTAATTTAAATTTCAGTATGAGTGTGTATTAATTATTGAAAAAATCACTAGGTTTGGATTGGAGCGTAAGCCTAACTTAGAGCTTTCATGCCATGTATGAGAGATACTAGAACTGGAAACGCTATCATACCTAAACCCAGATGATTAATTTAGTTGTTTTGTGTATTAATTGCAATTGGATTTATGGTGGTTGCTTAAATTAGAATCTCGCATATCATGTATGGGGATTGCTTAATCTAGAACTATCATCATCTCTAATTGCATTTAATAACAAACCCTCATATCTAAAATTAAATTAATGTTGCTAATTTTTTATGCTAAAATTTGGGAATCAACGGGTTGGTACTGAAATTGTCTTAACTCAAGCACTATCCAAATTCATATTTTTACGTTTAATGTTTATTTCAATTTCTGCCTTACTTTATTTTCTAGTATCTGTTGTCTAAAAAAAACTCATAAAAAAACCTTGTTTCCAATTTATCCAAATGCGTGTGCGTGTGTGTGACATTTTTTTTCTTTTGCCATAAATAAATCTCTCAGTGGACGACCTGGATTCATCCAGAAAATATAAATTTAAATTTGGACTACAACTGCACTCGTACACTGGCGAGTATAAACCTGTCACTAAAATAAAACAAATATAAAAGTTTTATTATGATTTGTTCTTATTATGTTTTAATTGCAGGGTGAGAGTGCAGCCAAATTTTGGCGCCGTTGCCGGGGAGATTAAGGCAAAAACAAAAAGAAAAAAATAAAAAAAAAAGAAAAAAGAATAAGCATCTCTTGATAAAATCGGTAACTCTATTTCTCTTTTACTTTATTTTTGTTTGTGCATTGTATATGAGACTGAGATCAGGTAGAATTTTGAAACAGTATTTTCATATCATTCTGAGTCTTTACCTGCAATTGGATTGTCAACTTTACACTCATGTCTCAAAATTACTACAATCTGTCTGCACAAGATACTTATCATGATGAAAATTATCATTTTGAATCTGATTTGTCTAGACCTCTTAAGGATTATCTATACCCTCTTAGGCAAACCACTTTTGATTTGCAATCAGACACTACCCATTTGTTACCCACTTACCATGAAATTGAGGTTTGGTGTGCTGTGTGTGAGACTTCAGCTCATTTAACGGATGACTGCCCTATAATACCTGCTTTTAAGGAGGTATTGTATGGTCAATCCAGTTACACACACACACACAACTATGAGAGAATGTATTACCAGAACCATGAGGAAAATTACCATTCGGACTTTGATGCATATCACCTTAATTCACACTTTCATCCAAATTTCTCATGGGAAAATGATTTTGTAGCCCAACCACATGAGCACTTCCTTTCCCAGCCTAAATCATTTCAAACTAATGAAGGGTCTACATTCGATGCATATCAACCCCCTCATGGGAGTTCATTAGAAGATACCTTCAATCTATTTATGCAAGGCCAAATGGAAATTTTTACACAAATGTCCAAATGTCAAGAACATACCATTAGAGTTACAGAGGACATTAAGAACCAATTGACACAGCTAACACAGATTTTGAGCATGTCAAAGCCTGTCCATCCCAACTCACTCCAAATCCCATTAATAAAACCCATCATCAAAAGTGAAAGTCAGGAGCAGGACATATGAGTGACTGTCTTAAGGAATGGAGAAATAATTGAGAAACTTGATGCCCCTAGGACAGTACACCCTTTGGTGCAAGAAGAGAGAGTGGTTGATCACAGTGAGGTAGATGTCAATGAAGCCTTGGAGGAAGAAAAAGACCAAAATGATGTAAGAAAAGAAGAAACCTGGGAGGAAGAAGAGGATAAAATTCGAGAGCCAAAATGTGAAAAAATCATAAGTTTATCCACATTTACCCCTCAATTTCTATCTTTTAGGTTAGTCGATATTATTGAGGATCAAATTAAATCAAACACGTGTGAGATGTTTGTGCAAATTAATGTGCCATACGCGGATATAATAAAACCAACACCTCCGGACGATATATTTTCAAAATATATATGTGCATTCATGAGAAAAATCAATTTATATAATTTTGAAAATAACTTTAAAAGTGGTGTAGTGAATGGGAGATATTATACGATTAGGTGGGCAACCACTCATTTGATCCTTAATTGGAAGAAAAGAAAAAAAAAATTCTAAAAAAAAAAATAAATAAAAATATAATAAAATAATTTTATATATATATACATATAAGTTGTTCATTTTCTTCATTACTTAACTAGTGTTTCTTTATGTGCAGTCTAAATAAAATTTCTCCATACGAGTTTATGTATTGAAAACCGCCAGGTATGCCTATCTTCTATCCTTTTATTGCCAATTGAGGACAATACGCAATTTAAGTTGGGGGGTAAGGTGTCTACAAAATTTTACCTAAAAAAAAAAAAATTAAAACAAAATTAATTAAAAAAAAAATTGAATTGAGAGAGACAGAATTGACGCTGGTGGTAGCCATCTTTTCTTGGGCAGTGCAATCACACTGCTCTATAAAGAAAGAAGGCACACTGCCAAATGTTGAAAACAGAGGCGCCGAGCGTTGAAAAAAAAAAGGCACACTGCCAAATGTTGAAAAATGAGACGCTAAACGACGTCAAGTCTGACGGTGCAATTATGGCATGCCTCGAGCCGAGTGTAGAATAGTGATGCCCATTGCTCTATAAGAGACTCCATATCTGTATGAGGCAAGTCACCCCTCTTGAGCTCAATCTTCTCTCTTTTGTGTTATTCTCCGATCAGGTACTCTCATCCCTTTTGTAAAGTTTATAGTTCTTTACTTTCTTCTTAGTATAATTTTTTTTTTTTAAAAAAAAAAAAAAATGGATCTTTATCTCTCAAAAATTCACAAGTACTATCCATCTCTCCCGCAGAATGATTTGAAAAAAATTTATGTTGCTAGGTGTGAAAGACTTAGGTTGTTGATGCTTAATAACATCCCTGAAGATATTCGTTGGCTGATCGAAGCAAAAGTTCGATTAGCTGGTGAAACTTCACCTAGTTTTAAGCATTTTCCAGGCTTAGGGAAGAGTAGTTTTGCGAAGAAAAGAAGAGCGAAAAGAGTGAATGGTTGTTACAAATGTGCTCGATGGACCTGTAACACACGATGCAAATCTGTGGGGTTTACGTCCATAAATCGAGAAGATAAAATTAGTTTCATAAAGGATGGACTGAGTAAGGAGTCTCTGGATGATATCCGATTGACTCTTGAGACGCATCCATGTGGAATAGTGCAAAGAGAACTTCTTGCTTTATGGACCCAGTTCAGAAGTGACCACCAACGCTATAGTCTTGGGAATCTGACTAAAAAAGACCCTGTTTGCCAATCTATAAGAAAATTGGATGGGAAGCTTATCCCCGCTTCATAGAAAGTGTTTAAGCCGTTTCTGGACGTAAAACCAGAGGAAGATGTGAGCCACAATCACAACTACTTATACATACGCATGATTTTTGTTTGTATTTATTTCTTGTTGAATTGTTGTATAACTACTTTTGATCGCCAAACTTCTTTTCAGGACATACAAAAGGAACAAACATGGAACGCCAGTTAGTTCGTCGAATCAATACCATATGCGTACTTTGTGGCTCTCAACTTGGGAGCGATATTTGTTACGCACTTGCAGCGAACGAACTTGGTAAAAAATTAGGAGAGAAAAAAATTAATTTGGTATATGGAGGGGGAAGTCGTGGATTGAATGGTTATGTTTCACAAGCTGTACATCTTGGAAATTCATCTGTGATAGGTATAATGCCAATCCCTTTAGCTGAACCACATATTTCTGGGATTACACGCGGTCAACTTATAGAAACGACTTCTATGTCTGAGCGCATGGCTTGTAAGATTTATCAGTCAGATGCCTTCATTGCTTTACCAGGAGGTTTTGGAACACTTGAAGAAATCTTTTGTATAATCTCCTGGGCCAAGAGTAATCTCCATACCAAACCCATTGGACTTTTAAATGTTAACCATTTTTTCGATAGGTTACTCTCATTTCTTGATCAGGCTGTGGACTAACAGTTCATTTCTCGTTCAGCAAGAAAGATTCTCATTTCTGCATCCACCATTGATAAGCTGCTAGAGAAATTACATGCTTATGTTCCACAGTACGATCCTCATGAGCCTTGGATAGACTGGTCTAAGGCAATTAGTAACAAGCGCCAAAGGGGTCCGATTAATTTAGATTTATCACTGTGAGAAATGCTCTTTATTAAGATGGCTGAGTAAGGAGTACTTTTTGTACTCTTAAGACGCATCTAGTTATTGTACAACTCGCAGAATTTTTCTTGATTGTGTTCTTTAAAAAAAAAAAAAAAAAAAAAAAAAACAAAACAAAACAAAACTGTGGAATGTTGTTAGCAAAGTCTTTGATAAGATGGCTGAGTAAGGAGTACTTTTTGTACTCTTGAGACGCATTTTGCTTATCTTATGACTTGCATGAAATTTTTATTTTAGTGTGAAAATATAAATATATATATATGGTGTGTTCATTTGTTGTTTAAGTTTTAGCAGTTCACAGCAAATCTATGGACTTGTGGAGTTACAGGTATTCCTAACAACCCTGATTTATTACTGCAATTCAAGTTGGGGGATGTAAGGTCTAGTCATGAATCATCTGGTTTATATTTAACTGTGAGTTTGTAATTACTAGTTTGTCGTCTTGTGGGAATTGATTATCTTTATCTGCTCTTATAAAAAAAAAAAAAAAAAATTATTATGTGTTTTAAATAATGCTATTCCTAAAGCTTTAAAGTTATGCACTGATAGCCGGTTAAGTTTGCAATACGAAACATGAATGCATTGATTTCTCATTTGAAAACGTTTATGCATGAGAATAAGTAATTTACATTCATCAGGGATTCAAAATTTAGAAATTGGTTATCGGTCATAAAGTCAAAGGTAACAGTAATTAGCTGATTAGTACATTGAATGATCCCTCAATAGAAGTGGAGACTATTACCCAAGCAAGTGTTTGAGCCTAATAACCGTTAATTCTGAGTGAAATAACACTTACTCTAAATATGCTATCTTGTTTATCTTATCTTTTCAATGGCTTCAAAATATCAATTCGCTTTGAATGTCTAGTATGATAGCGGATGAATTTGACTGGTTTCAAACTATGAATTAGATGACTGAGAAGCATGATAGGGGGATCAATTTCTTTCATTTTGAGCCTATTTTTTTTAAATCAACCTCTTGTTAGCCCATTTGAGCCATTTGTAGTACAACTTCTTTCGTTACCCTCGTTTAACCCATAACCATATGAATTTTATCCAACCTGGTGTGATTTTGGGAATTAGTCTGTTTATCTATTTTCATATTTAAAAAGAAAAAGAAAAAAAAAGAAAAAAAAAAAGAAGAAAAAAAAAAGTGAAAAAAAAGGGGGGGCAAATTCTCTTAGCTATTCAGCATAACTGTTTCAAAATGAATGCTAAAAAAAAAAAAAAAAAAAAAATCCCGACACACCCTTTGCACACTCTACCTTTTCTTTGACAACCCATATTAACCTTATAGCCCCATTAAAACCCAGTCTGGTCCTTGTTGATGCTATAAATCATGTGATCTCAGAATTCGAGTTTGGAGTAGGGAATCATGTTTAAATTCAGAAGTTACTCATCTAGAGCATTATTCCAATCATGAAGCTATGTCAATTTCCTTGTTCTTTCATGAAAATACGTTCCTTGTATTTGGGATGGCACCGAGTTTTGAACTTGTTCTGCATTTACTCTTATAACGGTGCACCCCCTTGTGTGTACACCTGAGGAATCCTTTTTATTGGAGAGAAAATTCATAGTGAGATTTGAAGTCAAAACTTTGAGGGAGTAAGTCTGTGTGTTGGTTATCCTAATTTCTATTCCTGAGATTGTATGACCTTTAACCAAAAATCTGATTTAGAATGCTAAATTACTTATTCGATTTTATGCATTTTGGTTTCGAATTTGAAATTTTTACATTCATATAGTTATTGTGAATAAAGTTTGGCAGGTGTATAGTCTGATTGCTAAGGGACTAGCAATGTTTAAGTTGGGGGGTATGATTAGTGGTTAATTTTGTAAAAATTTTGTTATAATTATACCCTTCTTTCGATCTTAAATATGGTTTAAAATAGATATTAATATATATTTTATGGTTATATGTAAATTTAAATTGAAAGACGAATGAAATGAAGTTCTAAAGTAAATAATAATAATATATAAAATTATATATAATACATATATATCATTATATGCATGCATGTAATATATATATAATATAATCTAATATATATATGTGCCATGTGTAATACATATATATAATATATAATTTATTAATAACATTAAATTATTTTTATTTTTTTTTAGGCATGAAGAATTCAAGCCCATGAAGACTTAAAGTCCATGAAGAATTCAAGTCCATGAAGAAATCAAACCCATGGAGAAATCAAGTCCATGAAGAAATCAAACCCATGAAAAATTAAAGTCCATGAAGAATTCAAGCCCATGAAGAATTAAGGCCCAATTTGAGCAACCCATGGAAAATATTATTTGGAGAAGGCCCAAGGATTATTTTTAATCCTAATGAAGATTAAAAACCAATTTATAGAAATCTATTTTTATTTTTTATGTGAGAGCTTTATTAGGTGTGTTTTTTAGCTAAAATCCATTTAACTATTAGGTGGATATTATAGCTAAAATCCATCTAACTTTATGAGTGCTTTATTAGGTATGTATTTTAGCTAAAATCCATTTAATATTAGGTGTGTATTATAGCTAAAATCCATTTAACTTTAAGTGTGTGAGTGCCCATTAGATATAATTATGTCTAATTGAATAATTGAAATTTTGTGGTTTGTATTGCATCTTGTGGCCTATAAATAGCTCACTTGATTGCATTTGTAAGTGTGATTATTATTCTTGAATTAAAGTTTAGTTGTTTTCTTATAATTCTCTCTTTGAGAATTGTTCTTGTTCTTTCCCCTTTTCTTTAGTATTCTCTCTTATGATCTTACTTCCTTCCTTTCTTCTTTTAAATTCTTATGTCATTTATTATTACTTTATTATTCACCGCCTAAATGGCCGGTTAATTTGTGCCTTTAAATTTCTGCAATTTTAATTCTTGTCATTTAATTATTCACCGCCTAAATGGCCGGTTAGTTTATGCTTTTAAATTTCTGCAATTTTTATTCTTGTCATTTAATTATCCACCGCCTAAATGGCCGGTTAGTTTATGCTTTTAAATTTCTTGTCATTTAAATTCTGTTATTTAAATTATGTCATTTAAATTTCTGTCAATTAACTTTCAAATAAAAATGAGTAGTTAAATCTAATCTTGGGTTAAGGCAAGGACAGTGTCCAACGCCAATGATTCCCAAAGAAAGCTGCGCTTTAAATAAGTAACCTTAATTTAAATTTCAGTATGAGTGTGTATTAATTATTGAAAAAATCACTAGGTTTGGATTGGAGCGTAAGCCTAACTTAGAGCTTTCATGCCATGTATGAGAGTTACTAGAACTGGAAACGCTATCATACCTAAACCCAGATGATTAATTTAGTTGTTTTGTGTATTAATTGCAATTGGATTTATGGTGGTTGCTTAAATTAGAATCTCGCATATCATGTATGGGGATTGCTTAATCTAGAACTATCATCATCTCTAATTGCATTTAATAACAAACCCTCATATCTAAAATTAAATTAATGTTGCTAATTTTTTATGCTAAAATTTGGGAATCAACGGGTTGGTACTGAAATTGTCTTAACTCAAGCACTATCCAAATTCATATTTTTACGTTTAATGTTTATTTCAATTTCTGCCTTACTTTATTTTCTAGTATCTGTTGTCTAAAAAAAACTCATAAAAAAACCTTGTTTCCAATTTGTCCAAATGCGTGTGCGTGTGTGTGACATTCTTTTTCTTTTGCCATAAATAAATCTCTCAGTGGACGACCTGGATTCATCCAGAAAATATAAATTTAAATTTGGACTACAACTGCACTCGTACACTGGCGAGTATAAACCTCTCACTAAAATAAAACAAATATAAAAGTTTTATTATGATTTGTTCTTATTATGTTTTAATTGCAGGGTGAGAGTGCAGCCACTACACGCGCCACCGTCTTCCCCAAAAATTCGGTCGTCGGTGGTTGCTCCAATGGCCACAAAAGTGGTACCCTCTTAAAGCCCTTGAAGAATCGATCTCAATGGTGCAACTTTCAGGCCGAACCAGCACCAGAAAGGCCACCAAACGGCCAGTTGCAAGTCTGGCGAGCGAACCGCCTCCAACTCTCGACCAACTTCGAATAGCCCTCAAACTCACACCAAAATGCCTCAAAATACTCACATTCTCTTCTCCTTGATGCAAGGATCAAAAGCCCCTTATTCATTCTCTCAAAAACATCCAAAAACACGATCGATTTGTGCTCCAAAAGTCGAAACCCTCGGCCTCTATTTATACCCAAAAATCGGCCAAAATCCAACCAATCACCGGCCAATCCTTGCTCCCCAAGACTCCTACGGCTGTATACGACCTCCTCCAAGCCAGCCTCAACCATCCCATCCCCTGAAACGGCCTCCACGTGCGGTGGATTGCTACGGCCGATTTTTGCCTTGCGCGTTCACATTGCCAGATTTTATTTTTTTGCACTTTGGCCCCTGGCTTTCTTCAAATGGCATTTCTGCCCTTTCTCCTTACCCCCTGATCTTTCTAACAATACCACCAAGATCCATAAGTTTAGTACTTCTCATTTCTCTCTCGAAACTTTCAAAAAATTATCCATTTGACCACCCTCAGGAAAAATTAGAAAATTACACTTAGGCCCGACTGGTCGATTTGACCTTAAATCCATTCGATTCAACTCGAAATCACTTAAGGGTTGTTCTATACATAAAATATTAGTCATTAACGCTCTCCGTTGACTTTTCGGATGATCCCTACGTCGATTTGATTTTCCCAGCCTGGTTGACAGTTGTACCGAAAACTGTTCTCGATCCAATTTCTTTCATTACTAAAAATCATAATTCGAATCACTCGTCGGTACTATATCATTTTCCTTGGTTATCTAGGGTCCGGGATACTCCATCGGGTCATTTTGGTCACTCAAGACTGCGACAGTATGTCTTATAGCCTTATTTTTTCGATAATTTCACTTGTACCCTTAATCAAATATTATTTATACCCCCAAATCATTCCCGGGTATTACACTCTGCCAGAAGAAACTCGAAGAAGCGGAAGCTATCGGAAGATTTCGATGCCGATCACATTGCCTCCACTGAGTCGACTGGTAAAGCTGAAAAAGATATCATCTGTGGTGTTCTCGCTCAGGTCGTAATCTTGACTCTACTTTCGTCCACAGAGGCAGATTGGGCCGCTAGTAAGTGCGCAATACATGTTATTTCAGAACTTGCCAAGAACGGTAAAGCGGAGGCTCGATTCTTAAATTTTTCGTTAACATTTGTAAGCGTTCTAGAGAATTATCATTGCATGTATGTTTTCAACGTCAAGCGCTGTGGTTCTTGAATTTTTTTATGATTAAGGGATTTGATCTTTGATGATTTGTTTGTTCGCAACAGGATTTATAAGTGTAACTGTTGAATGCGAGGCCGTGCCAACGCTGGTGAGGCATCTCCAGGCGCCGCCGCCGTTGAGAGAAGGCGACAATACTTCGAATCCTTGCGAACATGAGGTCGAGAAAGGAAGCGTTTCTACACTTGGTCTTCTTGCTGTAAAAGTAATACCACATACTATATATATTTTTCTACTTTATCTGTTCAGTTCATAAGAATAATCTGTTGTTGGTATTGCATTAATTTGATATTTTTTAACTCATAGACAAACATGTTCACATAAATAATCATTTCACTTAACATTATTATTGATTTCTAGTGATGTACTTGTAATAGAATCAAGTGATTTAGATTTTAGAAAGTTGATTTTGGTTCTTTCTAATATCTGGATTATCTTTTAATTTGCATTATGATTTGATTTTTAAGTGTACCTAGCTCTTTCAAACCAATAAATCTAGAAGTACTTGCCAATTTTTTGGTCGAAATGTTCCACTGCTTGGATTCCCTGCTCTCCTTCTTTTAGTATATATACATGTTTGGATTAAGAATTATTGCATATTTGAGTTAATTTTGTGCAGTTATTTAATTATTTTATTGAGTGCTCTCACTTTTTTTCCCCCTAGTTTAAAGATTTAACCGAATGAGAGTGAAGTGTGTTGTACTGTTTGCATCTTATCCTGAAAGCTAGAGGCTGTTAGTTAGTATCATAGTTAACGATTTATTGTGTATTTTCCCCTTGTTTTCAGGAAGATAGTGCCAATGTCTCTTTTGCGCTATTAATTTGGCAAGAGAATATTATATCAGCAATCATATGAGAGACTTAGGAATGAATTATTCTCATCAAGGTTTGGAGGGATCAGACATGAGTGGGCAATGCCTTCTTGTAACTATTGCAGCCTTTGAGCCAGGCAAATTGGTGTGTGGTGATTTGTATTTAACCTGATTGTGTTGTTTATTTATCATTTGGCCATCAAAACTGTAACGACACATTGGTAGATTTAGACGTTTATTGGTATTTTGACGTGGGTATTAAATTTTTGTTTTTATTAATTAAAGGTTGAAAATATTATTTTGTGTGGAAAAAGACTAATTGAATTGGATTATTAAATTTGGCCTAAGCCCATGTGTGGGATGGTATAATTGTGTTTTTGTAATGAAGTGAGTTAGATCAATAGGGTAAAGTTAAATATATATACAAGTTAAAAGAAGAGCCCATTGGGCCTTAAATTTAGATGGGGCCTAATTGAGAGAGATTATTTAGTTAGGTCTAAACTCATATATTTAAGTGGGTTGAATTAAAGAAATAGAAAAAAAAAGAAAATGGACAAAGTTTAAAATGGACTTGATAAGTGTTGTGTGTAAGTATTGTGATGGAGGGCAAATTAACATGTGGTTGAAGCAGGAATCCCACCACTTGTTAATTTGCTTGAATTCAATGACATGAAGGTGCAGACAGCAGGGGCTCTGCAGACTCTTGCCTTTAAAAATGATGAGAACTCATATAAATACAACATTTGCTTTCATACTTATGAAATTATGAAAGCAATCACGCGTATATTGTGTTGAACATCAAAGCTTTCTTAGCAAGTAACCAAAGTGAGACATGAAATGGAAAAATAACGTTAAGAGGGAAATTTGACAAGAAATCATGAATAATTTTTTGGCTAGAATACATGATTTCTAGATAGATGTGGAATAAATGATCTAATTAGGGAAAATTTCAAACAAAATCATTTGTTTATGATATAATTCATTTTCCAAATCTAAATCATTTGACAATGAACGTATTGATGTCTATTAGTTAAAATTATCAATTAATTAATATGATGATTAATGTGAGTTTGAGTTATAGTTAATTCTTATTTTTTTCTCTAATCATAATCAAATTCAAAAATTTAAAATTTATACCTATTAATTAAACTTTTATAGTCAACTCACATTTAAAGATTTATGTCTATTAGTGTCAAATGTTTATCTTATTTGAAATTTAAATATTCATATTATTTAATACTTATGTATATATTCAAAATTCTAATTTAATTGAAGTAAAAGAGATATTCATTTAATTAATTCGATTTAATTTACGGAGACAACCCGATTTGCTGCATTTTAATAAATTTAGCTTATACATTTTAACTTATTTTAAAAATTTGGGTTTATTAAGTTTTAAAATGCCAAGAATTTGTAAAAATAAATTAAATCGATTATTTTCGGCCATGGACAGTACAACGTGAAGCTCATAACTAGGTGAAGTTACAGGCCCGCCCAGCTCAACCTACATAGCCGGGCGAGGTCCACTATCAACGCTATAGGAATGAGCCAACTTACTTAACATTTGAAAAATTAAAAAATACGAGAGGAATATTTAAATTTTGGTATAGGAATACAAGACGTAAATATTTGTTAATATGTTAAATTTTGTCAATTTCATTTACTATAGCATTTGAATCTGATACGTTTGGATTTTAATAGAATCAATAATAAAGATTGCTAATAATTGTTTACTTTGTGTTTGTTATTTTTTTATTGTATATTTATATGTAAAATTATATTTTTTGATTAATTTTTTTATAAAAATTAAATTATACCAACAGTTGTTATAAAACGACTTGAATTAATTTGTTATAAAAGTTTAGAGAGACAATAATATTTATCCTAAAATTCAAATATTTTTAATTATTTTTCATTGAATTAATTGTTAAACATTTGATTTACATAAATCCCTTTAAATTATTAAACACCTAAAAGTTCATTGAAATTTTACAAATATTAATATAACTATCAATTCAGTTAATATAATAATGAAGTTTTAATGATAAACTTGATGATATAATGTTAAATTTTAATTAATAATGTATTGGGATGAATAATATCTCTAATCATCCGAATCTCTTATGAGTTTTATGATTGCTTGATGCCCCTTGAGGAGATTTAGGATTGTTCTTTGTCCCATTTGGATGAATATTTATAGAATAAATTTTAGTTTTTAGTGAATATTTATAGAATAAATTTGGATGAAATCTAGATCTATTAAACACTTAAAACGATTTTTGAAATTTAGTTTTAATTGAATAAATTTTAAACTAAACAAATATTGGTATAACTATATGTTCAGTTAATATGTTAATGATAATCTTGATGATATAATAAAATGTATTGGGATAAACACTATCTTTATGAATCACAATCTCATGACATTTAGGATGCCCTTTGAGAATCTCAATCATAGGAGATCTAGAATTCCAATCTCATGACAATATTTTTAAGAATCCCAATCTCATGACATTTAGGACGCCTCTTTAGAATTCCAATCATAGGAGATTTAGAATTGTTTTATGTCTCTCAATAAATATGTAGGTCCTTAATTTAACTAATAAGGAAAAAAACAAAAACACTATAACTTGATAAGAAATCATGGAGAGCTCTTCGACTAGAATCAAGCAAGTTTGGGAGTGGAATTTCTACAATGAAATGTTATGTATTAATGACAAACTTGATACATATCATACTATAGCGTTTGACACCGAGTTCCCGGGATTCTTGCATCGGACCCCGAGGCACTCTTCTGAAGAGAAAGTATACGAAGATCTTAAGTACAATGTTGACCAGACAAAAATTGTACAACTGGAATTAACATTGTTTGACGATGAAGGCAATATTGGTGGCACTTGGCAAATAAATTTTTATAATTTTGTAGTCAATGAAAGATGTCAAGGTCAATCTTCATTAAAGTCATCGTTGAACAAGGACAATGTTGAGAAAAATGGGAATAATAATTTGAACAAAAAGAACAGAAGAAGAAGGGATGCTGTTGACATGCTACATTTCCCTATTGCGTTTAATGAGATATTATCGAATCATAAGAATCTCAAATGGGTCACATTTCACGGCCTCTACGACTTTGCATATCTTTGGAGGCTTCTAAGTGGGCAGGACTTACCAAATTCGACTTTGGAGTTCTCAGTCATGCTTGGACGTGTTTTTGGATCTGTATACGATGTCAAGTACATGGCTAGATTTTGTGAAGGGCTGATGGATGGTGAACTGGGATTAGAAAAATTATCCAAGATTTTGGAAGTTAAAAGATTGGGTCGTGCTCATCAAGCAGGCTCGGACAGTTTATTGACGGTTAATGTTTTCTTGAGAATGAAGATGGTGTACGGGTTTGAAGAAGAATGCTTCAAGGGTTTTTTGTATGGAATTAGTACAAGAACAGAGACTTCTTGCCCCATATTGGTTCAATTCGGTCTCCCTATGAATTACCATATCATGCAACACCTTTGCGATATGATATCTTTGCCCACCTGTCTTCCATCGCCAAAAAATCTTATCATCGTGCAAGGCCACTACGATATAATGTTGGTACCTGCCATGTTTTGATAAGCCGCTACATAAGCTCTAATGATTTAATTTTCTTGATTATCAAGAAATGTTTATGCTCCTGGATTTTTGAACAGTTATTATATTTTTAAAAATATAAATTTTGTTCTCTTCATGATGTCGTCTATGTAAAAAAAAATTGTTTATATATTTTAGTAAATTTAATAGTGTTATTATATTTTAATTTGCCTTAACTATTAAATTTTTAATTTTATTTTAATTTATTCTTTCTTTAAAATTTTTAAAATTTAAAAACTCAAAGCAATTCTGGATATATGTTCGTGCACTTGTATATATACATATACACATTATATATATGTGTATATGTTTATTTACATATAAATATATACATGTGTTTTTTTTTGTATTCATGTATATATATGTGTGTGTTTTATATATAAAATTATATTAAAAAAAGTTAAAAATGGATTTTATAAATCTGGTCCAAATCTAATAAAATCCGAATCTAGTAGGTTCAATCTAATTATAAATGAATTTGAATCGAATTATTAATTACTGAATCTATATCTAATCAATTTGGATTAGATCTAATCCATTTATAGATATTTTTCAATTATTTTAAAAAAATAAATTTAATAGATATTAGAAAGGAAATAAAATCAACAGTTCGTTACATATGTTCCTTTTCCTTTCATTATAAAGTTGGGAAACTGACATAATGCTACCACGTGATTTGTTTTTTTATGTAAATAAAAAATAGATAATATTAACAAATGTTTTAGTGTATTTAATACATTTTATTTTTAAATAAAATGTATAATTTTACATTATTTTTAGTTATTAAACACTTGAATAAGTTGATAAGAAATATATCAAATTTTAGAATATTTTATTATATAATGTGATATTATTTTGTTTAACTTTTCATTAAGCTATCACCATAGTGGTAGTGTGGTAGCTCAATTGGTGGACACACATCTCTTTTTTTGATAATAAATTTGACCATAATAAAATATTCATAATAATATTATAATAAAGTTAAGGTGATGACTCGCTTACATATATAATTGTTATAAATAATATTAAACAATATTTAAAAGAATAGGATAGTGTCAAAATTATAAATAAAATTAATTAAGTAATGAGAAGAAGAGTGTTGGGGACGGTACTGTGGGCCAAAGCTTCAAGGGGGGCTCCTTTGTGAACGTTGCATCCCGTAACCAACCCCAGGTGGGTCTTTTTTCCATTAAACTAATAATAATATAACTATATATATATATATATTATACATCATAGAACGAACCACTTAGCCAGCCACGTGACAACGTACTGTGCTCCTCAAGTTGTAACAGGGGATCTATTGCACCTCTTAAATTAATATTTTCTTGAACCCATCATGCACCTAAATTTGTACTTTAATAATTTATGCTGCCTCTCGCGACATCATGCCATTTAAAGAGTGAGTAATAAAATAAATCTCTCCAAACAGCTAAATTTGTACAGAGGCTGCCATATATCAGTTAGACATTAACATATATATATATATATATATGTGTGTGTGTAGGTATAGACGGACTTAGAGAAGACAACTTTTAGTCGGTTCTTTCTTCTTATTCCTAAATTTTTCTTTTAGTTTTTCAAAGGATATTTTCAAAATAAAAAAAATTCTTCCATTAATCAACCAAAAGCAAATTATATATACATGTATATATGTTTGTATTTCAAAATATTAAGCAAGACCTGTCCAGAATAGCTTTTTTAAAAAAAAAAAAAATTAAAAACTTTAAAGAAAGAATAAATTGAAATAAAATTAAAAATTTAATAGTTAAGGCAAATTAAAATATAATAATACTTTTGCATTTATTAAAATATATAAATAATTTATTTTTTACATAGACAACACGAAGAGAACAAAATTTATATTTTTAAAAATTTAATAATTGTTCAAAGATACATGGACATAAACATTTCTTGATAATTAAGAAAATTAAATTATTACAACTTGTGTCGCAACATATCAAAACAAGGCAGGTACCAACATTATATCGTAGGGGCGTTGCACGATGATAAGATTTTCTAGTAATGGAAGACAAGTGGGCAAAGACATCGCATTGCATGAGCATTGCATGATATGGTAATTTACAGGGAGACCAAATCGAACCAGTATGGGGCAAGAAGTCTTTATTCTTGTATTAATTCCATACAAAAAACCTTTGAAGCATTCTTCTTCAAACTCGTACACTATCTTCATTCTCAAGAAAACACCGGCTGTCAATAAACTGTCTGAGCCCGCTTGATGAGCACGACTCAGTCTTTCAACCTCCAAAATCTTAGATAATCTTTCTAACCCCAGTTCACCATCCATCAGCCCTTCACAAAATCTAGCCATGTATTTGACATCGTACACAGATCCAAAAACACGTCCAAGCATGACCAAAAACTCAGAAGCTGAATTTGGCAACTCTTGCCCACCTAAAAGTCTCCAAAGATATGCAAAGTCGTAGAGGCCGTGAAATGTGACCCATTTGATATCCTCATGATTCGACAACATCTCGTTAAACACAATAGAGAAATGTAACATGTCAACTGCATCCCTTTTTCTCCTGTTCTTTTTGTTCAAACTATCATTCTCATTTTTCTCAACATTGTCCTTGTTTGGCGATGACTGAAATGAAAATTGACCTTGACAGCCCTCATTGACTACAAAATTATAAAAATTTACTTGCCAAGTGCCACCAATATTACCTTCATCGTCCAATAATGTTAATCCTAGTTGTACAATTTTTGTCTGGTCAACATTGTACTTAAGATCTTCGTATACTTTCTCTTCAGAAGAGTGCCTCGGGGTCTGATGCAAGAATCCCGGGAACTCGGTGTCAAATGCTATAGTATGATACGTATTAAGTCTGTCATTAATACATAACATTTCATTGTAGAAATTCCACTCCCAAACTTGATTAATTCTAGTCGAAGAGCTCTCCATAATTTCTTATCAAATTTACTAGCTTGTAGTGTTTTTATTTTTTTTCCTTGTTGGTTAGACTAAGGGCCTCCTTATTTATAAAGGGACATAAAATAATTCTAAATCTCCTAGGATTGAGATTCTCAAGCAACATCCTAAATGTCATGAGATTGGGATTCTAAGAGATATTATCATGAGATTAAAATTCTAAATCTTTTCCGATTGAGATTCTCAAAGATAGTGTTTATCACAATACATTATTAATTAAAGTTTATATTATATCATCAAAATTATCATTAAAACATTATTAACATATTAACTCAACATAAAACTATACTAATATTTGTTTAGTTTAAAATTTTGTTTAATTAAAACTAAATTGTAAAATTCCAATGAACTTTTAGGTGTTTAACAAATCTGGATTTGTTCCAAATTTATTACACAAATATTCACTAAAAAATAATTTTTTTAATTTTTAAAAAGGGACAGAACAATCCTAAATCTCCTCGAGCGGACATCAAGCAATCATAAAACTCATAAAATTGGAATAATTAGAGATAGTGTTCATCCCAATACATTATTAATTAAAATTTATTATATCATCAAGATTATCATTAAAACTTCATTATCATATTAAATCAACGTATAGCTACATTAATATTTGTCTAGTTTAAAATTTTGTTTAATTAAAACTAAATTATGAATTTTTAGGCGTTTAATAATTTAAAAGAATTAAAGTAAATCAAATGTTTAACAATTAATTCAATGAAAAATAATTTAAAATATTTGAATTTTAGGATAAATACTATTGTCTCTCTAAACCTTTATAACAAATTAATTCAAGTCGTTTTATAACAACTATTGCTATAATTTAATTTTTATAAAAAATTTCTTCAAAAATATAATTTTACATATAAATATACAATAAAAAAAATAACAAACACAAAGTAAACAATTATTAGCAATCTTCATTATTGAATCTATTAAAATCCAAACGTAGATTCAATCTAATTATAAATGAAATTGAATGAAGTTATTAATTATTAAATCTTTATCTAATAACTTTAATTACGCCATGACTCCTAGCTTTAGGCTTGCGTAAAACTCATTTATGGAACACGCTAATCACAAGTTAAATGATTATGAAAAAATTATATTTTGAGTTATATAGATAAAATTTAAATAAATATTTACTAAAACAAGCACTTATTATTTATTTAAAATTAAAATAAATTAACTTATTATCATCCCAATTCTAAAGAATAAGGTAGTGTCAAAATTTAAAATATTATTAACTAATGAGAATAAAAGTGTCTGTGATGCTATTGTGACACGAAGCTTCGAGAGGGCTTCCTGTCAATGTGGCCTCTCGAAACCTCTCTATTATAAATGACAAAAAATAAAAAACAATCAAATTCCATTAACTATTTCCAGGTGAATTTTTTCTTCCATTAAACTAATAGAATATCTATATATATAAATAAATATATTATATATCTTTGAACCACCTAATCAACACGTGACATACTACATGATTTCTATGCAAAGCAAACGATACAAATTTGCATCCGCAATTTGTATAAATGAGCTGCAAAAAAATTCGAAAGTGTAGAGGCTCTAAAAGCCACAGACTATTGTCAAATGAGCAAGGGACCTCGCATTTATTTGGACACATACGAGTAAAGAAGTTAGTTCAAAATCAAAATTAAAATAAAATCAAAATAAAAAATAAAATCAAATTCAAAATTAAAGCCAAAATCAAAATCATAAATTAAAGATTGAGTCATGGAACATAAGAACAGTAACAGACAAAGCTATAGAAATTGTAGATATGATAATTAGGAGAAAGATTAATATTATGTAACTTCAAGAGAAGAGATGGATAAGGAAAAAAATAAAAACTTTATCAAAAACTAAATATAAAATATAGTACCCAAAAAATGATCGAACGAAAAATGAAGTGTGAATTATTATGGATAAAAGCTTAGTAGATAAGATAGTGAATGCGAAGAGAATAGAGGATATGATTATTATGGTGAAGGTTGGTTTAGAAAGAATGACTATGAATATTTTTAGTACATATACACCACAAATGGAGTTAGGTGAAGAGATAAAAACAAAATTTTATGAGAATCTAGAGGATATCTTATGAGTTTTAGGATTGCTTGATACCCTCTCATAAGCAAACCTTCAATTTAGGAGATTTAGTATATAATGTTAAATTTTAATTAATAATGTACTAAAAAATATTATTTATAAAAATCTCAATCCTAGGAGATTTAGAATTGTTCCATGTCTTTCTATAAATAAGCATGCCCTCAATCTAACTAAGAAAGAAAAAAAAAAAAAAGCTGCAACCTGAAAAATTTGATAAAGAAGCATGAAGAGCTTTTCGATTAGAATCAAGCAACAAGGCATGCTATTCCGTTCATGGGATATCTTAATTTTGCCAAGAAAATGAGGGCAAGGAAGGAAGAGACGAGACGATTATGAGAAAACCTTTTTTTTTAATCTAATATTTTTGGACTTCGGATTTTATTAGGGATACATTGTTTTAGGTGAGCACGTGCTGAACGGTTGGCAAGCATGCAACCAAAACCTAACCCCAAACCCGGATATTAATCAGTGTTTCTAAGTTTTAACCTCACAATTAATTCAGTATAAACAGCAAAAGAAAAGAGTAACAACCAGAAAAGAAAAGGAAAAAGAAACTCACCCGTCCATGGATTTTCTCCTCCAATCTTCTTATAGTCTTGGCTGTACGATCCTTGTTTGGCTGCAAGGAAAAAAGAAAAAAATTTCCATCTTGAATTATAATTTATAATCTTAAATGGCACATTGAAGTGAAGTGATAAAGTACTTGCACAAAAAGTCTCCATCTTGAAACTTCTGAAAGCCTCCAAACATAAAAAAATCAGCAACATTATCCTGAAAGATTGTTACTAGAAAGTTAATAATGACAATTTTCAACTGAATTTTTGGCACCAAAATGTCATGCTAAAATTCAGATTCAGTTTTTATATAACAATAAAAGTCACATGCCTCAATCAAACTAGGTGAGGTCAGGTACAAGAATTCTATAACTCTGGGTCTAGCCATCTCTATCCATAGCCACATCCCAAATTCAGTTTTTATATTATCCAAATAAATTTTTACCTCGTTATCTGCAAGTCCATAAAGAGCAAAAGCAGCATTATGTTGTGCAGATCCATTTTTTTTTTTTTAATCAAGAAGCTTCAGTAATGGCACAATACCACTGCCATGGGCAATCCCAGCTTGATTATGAGTATCCTTAAAAGGACAGCATCTCATTGCAACCAATAAAACACAATTTTTCAACTTCACAGGCGGGACAAAATGGATAGCAACTGTTTAGATTTCCAAGGAGCAAAAGTAACTTGTATCAAGTTTCTTGCACTAATATCTTGCCAACAAAAGAATTAACAAGGACAAATAAATTTTATAAATCAACTCCACCACTCCACCACTCAAGCTTTTCCCAGCGATTTCAAGAAAAAAAAAAAAGTACAAAGCAAGGATTTATAAAGAAAGCAGGACTCTTAAGAGTTTGTTATTTTTATTATTAGAAGAACAGAACTTAAATTTGTAGTGTTCTGTAGATTTTCGATAGAGCAATTGGTAAACCATGCCCACTTTGTATTTTAGCCTATCTTTAAAGAAAAACTCAGAGAGACTAAGCAGCCAAAAGAGACCAAGATAAAACTTTCTAGAGAAGTAACATAAGCAATCTACTATCCATTTCTCTCGCTCTAGGCTCTGAAAGCTGGTTCATAATTCCTGGTTATCCTTCCTCTTTTCCTAATAGATATGATTTTATTCAAAGAAGGATAAAGATTAAAAGAAAACTGGCAGTTTTTCAAACGAAAATAATTCCAAAGCCTCTGCAGCAAGGGAGGTTTTGTTGAATCATGCTTTACTACAAAGTTAAATGCACCAAAAAAAGATACGAGCAAAGAACAGTTGAAAATAAAAACATGTGCCAACCTCCCCAACGCAAATGCTGCCATTTCCCTCAGGTTGGGCTCAGGGGACTGAAGCATCTCAATCTCAATTAATGGTAGGACAGCACCACTCTGAACAATATGCACCTACAAAAATCATATTCCAAAGCAGTAAGAGGCAGCATAATGCAAGATGTTGAATAAAAGTTTGGCAATTTCTTGCTTCAAATATACCTATTTCACTCCACCTTGCAGTCCGAATCAGTAGCTGCAAATTGCCCAAGCAACAAAGCTGCAACCCTTTGGCTCTCAGAACAGCAGGAACTGTAAAGGCATCCATAAATCTTGTAAGACCAAAACATCAAGGTAAAGGTTGGAGAGAACAAGTACGCTAATTGCAACTCAAATACAGTCATGAGAGTTGAAAAACAAAACATTGCAAAGAGCAAACCGTAAGAAAACAGCAAGTAAAATTGAATGAAATATTAGTACCTCGGTAATCCGATTACAGGTTGTAAAGCTCCAGCAAGCAAACTTCCTTCTTAATTTTAGGGGATGAATGCACCAGATTACCAATCACACGGACCCGACAAAAATACTCAGTGGGGCAGTAACTGTTTCTGGCGATATAAGTGTTCAAAAAGATGTCCAAATGTAAGTGAATTACTAGAGTTACCGGATAAAATCATAGCCAACCGCTTCAAACCTGAAATTCATATTTTCATAATATAAGCAGTGTGAAACCAAACGTTGCATTTATATGAATCATATAAATCAGAGAAATCCCACAAACCTGATTTTTGTTCTCATCGTTTTTAAAGGCAATAGTCCGCAGAGCCCCTGCTGCTGCTCTCTGCACCTTCATGGCATTGAGTTCAAGCAAATCAACAAGTGATGCGATTCCCGCTTCATGCCTGGATATAACGAAAACATTCAAAGACCTTGATCATCAAAAAATTCAAGAACCACAGCGCTTGATGCTGAAAACTACATGCAGCAATAATTCTCTAGAACGCACACAAATATTAACGAAAAGTTTAAGAATCGAGCCTCTGCGTTACCATTCTTGGCAAGTTCCGAAAGAACGTGTGCTGCGCACTTGGCAGTGGCCCGATCCGCCTCGGTGGACGAGAAACTGGAGTCGAGGATTGCGACCTGAGCGAGAACATCGCGGACGATATCTTCTTGAGCTTTACCAGTCGACGCAATGGCGACCGTTCGATCGGCATCGAAATCCTCCGATAGCTTCCGCTTAATCGAGTTTCTCCTAGCAGAGCTGGTAGGTTTTTCACGCCGATTCTGGTTTCCATGTCTTCTGTAGATGAGAGAGAGAGAGAAGAGGGGGGGGGGGTTAGTACAGAGGGAGACCGGAGGCGTAGTTTGAGGAAATGGATTGGGTTTAGAGAAATTCTATTGGCACCTACTATTTTTTAAATTTTTTGCTTTTCATAGTTACATTTTAAGATATTTAAAATATTTTTTTAAAAAAACTCATTTTTACACTCAGAGCCACTTTCTCTCTCAATCTATTACCCATCAATCATATCCAGCCACTCACCTATTCATAACGAAGACAATTCAACAAAAAACACCAGATCCAATACAGTCGAACATAAAAAAAATAGATAAGAATATAAGAGTAGAAAAACACACACATATATATACATGCCTACACTGCATATACAAACATAAATATATGTATATACACACACATATATATACAGGAAATGACGGCCATAGCCACCAGAGGTGCCGACCTTTATAGCCCCCTGAACCGTGGGGTTCGGGGCACCTTGAAGGTCCCTGAACCCCAGGGTTCAGTGGGCTGTGAAGTTCAGCACCTCCGGTAGTTATGCCTGTCGTTTCCTGTATATATATATGTGTATGTGTATGTTTGCGTATATATATGAATATATGTGTAATACTCCATGTTCGTATAAGGGTGCCACGTAATTTTAATAGGTTTAGAATACCGAAAAAATTAATTTGATAGCAGTTATAAGTACCGAATCAACTGTAGGGAATGTCTCGGAGTGAAATTGTCTAAGGAAAATGATATGGTTTCGACGAGCGTTCCGAAATAGAATTTATGGTATCAAAAGAAATCGAATCAGGAACAGTTTTTGGTATAACTAAAATACAGCTACTAATTAGGCTGTAAAACCAAATTGTCGTAGGGGACTCTTGAAAAATCAACGGAACCCTAGAGGGGCTCCGATTTTATGTAAGAATCAACCCTTTAGTAGTTTTGAGATGAAACGATAGCTCGATGAGGACACTGAGACAAAATCGTCCAAATCGAGTAACCTTAAAGTTATTAATTATAAACTTTCAGTATTAAAATGCAATTTAATTCAGCTGGGCGTATTTTGCTATTAAGAAAATTATTCAAGTGATATTATGAGAAAATTAAGATTTAAAACATAATTATATATATATGTATTAATATAATATAGGATATATAAATATATATATGTATATATGTACACGCATGGCAGAGGCCATGCCTCTGTAAAATGCAACCCATGCCTTTTTTAAGTCCATGCCCTGTAACCTTTACCCATGCCTTGTTGCAATCAGCCATGCCTATGCAAATGGTGGCCATGTCTCTGCCAAATCTTGGCTACTAATAAAGTGATCTACACGCATTGAGGAGACTTGAGGTATGGCCATGGCAGTAGAAATGCCTATAAATAGGGAAAGAAACCGTGGAGCTGAAAGCAAATTAAGGGAAGGAAAATTAAGAGAGATAGAGAGAAGCTGAGAGAGAGATCGCGAGAGGGAGAGAGGCTGGTCGGAGAAGCAGCAGGCGGCTGCCATAGCCGCATCCAAGCTTCCAACAAGCTCGGCCATGGTAGGCGAGCGAAGGAGCACCCGCAAGCTGGAGAAGCAGCAGCGCGCGGAAGAGTTGTAGGTGGTGGCGCGAAGCAGGGGCAGCCCTCGGTGGAGGCCGGCAAGGCGAGGCCAAAGGCGGCCAAGCCAGCCGCATGGCAGCCGCTGCAAGCAGCAGTGGCAGGGGCGGCGCGCGGGCGCTGCAGTACGCGGAGGAGGTTGCGGCGGCGACGGCTCGCGGTAGAGGGCACAACTGAGGGCGACCGCGATGGCTGGCGAAGCTGGCCGAGGTAGTGGCTGGCGGTGGCTGGGCGCGCGCAGGCGAAGAGAAGTTGCAGGTGCGTGAAGTGAAGGAGGAAGATGAACAGTAAGAAGAAAAGAGAAAAAGAAAAATAGAAAAAAAAAAGAAAGAAAAGGAAGAAAAAGAAAAGAAAATTGGGAAAAATGCTGAAAAGTCCTAGAAAAATCCTAAAAAATAGGAAATGAAGATGTAATGATATCCCAGAGATTTTGACAAGGAAAACGGCTCGGACACGCATTTCGAGAATGTGGCACGCATATCGAGAAAACCGAAGATGCTAAGTCAAGGTGAGTAAAATTCTCTAGAAAATTTTAGAAATTCCAAAATATTATTTTATGAATTTTTGTAGTGAAATATTTGAGAAAATATTTTTAAAAATATTTAATTTGAAATTATTGAGGGAAAATAGGAAGAAATAGAGAGAAAATTATAGAAAATGCCAGAAATTATGGAAAAATAGGTTTCAATGTTTATTTAAATAATTATGGTGATTAGGATACTTTGAGTCTGAAGTTGAAGAGATTGGTACAAATTTTGATGTTGGCACGCAAATCGAGGCAAGGCACGGATATCGAGATAGTCCGATAAGCTTGAGAATGTAAGTGGTACTCCCCAATTAAAGTTAGTTTTATGAAAAATGCTTAGTTTATGTTCCTCGAAAATGTTTTCATCATATTGACATGCCCTGATATGTATCCAACACGTAGACTGCATCCATGACATGACTATGAAATGCATAAATACACGTTGATATCATTGATCACTCGCATTTGAGGCCGTAGGGAGTACGAACTAGCACCGCTACTTTACCAAGGGTGCACCCATACACCTCGGCTTCGAAAGAAAGGGGCCGCTAAAATGGTAGGTAGCATAAGGGGTGCAGTTGACACCTACGAGATAAGACATTGCATACACACATGACATAGCATTATGTACCCTTACTTAGATGATTCATCATCTAACTTGGGTTTTGCCCCTGGAATATTCAAACGTTCCAAGTGGAGATTGTAGCAGATTCAAGGATAAATGAGGCATGAAACGACACTTAGCAGAGTGCATGAAGAATGAAATGTATGTAGCTCATGTATTCTGAATGTTTTGAGAAATGTTGAAGATGTAAGATTTTATTTATGATTTATGTTAAGATATCAGGTTTCGATCTTTGCTTCCGCATTTGATATGTATAGTGATTCTCTTTCGAGATTAATGCATGGGAATTTTGGGGCGAATTTGAGGAATGATGCAGTGTTTGAAAGAAAAATTTATTTTCCCAAAATTTTCCCAAGTCATAACGCGCCCGGAAAGAAAGAAAAAAAAAAAAACGGGGCGTTACAGTTGGTATCAGAGCTTAAGATTGTTGGAAGCCCTAAGTGACTCGGATATAGTGAAATTAAAGTTAAAACCTTATTTAGAAATTAGGGAAGAGCGAATTGGAGACTTAAGAGAATCCGATATTGATAGAACCAGTTAGTAGGAACCTGAAATAGAGGCTTAAGGGAAAGAGACTGATGATTCGCAAGACGAAATCCCTATTTAGGAGATTCAGGGATTGTTGGTTGAAAGCTTAGAGGTTACTGGATTTCAGTGTTGAGTAGTGGAAGTGCATGTCTAGACAAATTCTGGCTAAGGAAAGACTTGGTATTTAAGTGTGTCCACTTGTGACCCACCTCTCTTTCCTTGGAACCTACCTGGTGTACTATTCACGAACATATACTATTCCAGTATACGATTACTATTCTCGATGAATAGTAAAAGCCTGATAGAAGCTAGTACAATGATCAAGCTATTGAAATTAGGAATCGATGATATGATTCGAGTATAAGGTTGACTCGGTAACTATGACTATGGATTCGAGAGATTTAGAGACTGTCGATTTGATGTCATTACAATGAAAGATATGATAAGATAACTATGGTTATCAAGGATGATCAAAGCATGGATGATTAATCTGATGTAACATGGCCTAGTTAAAGAGTTAGGATCAAATAATAAGTATTTTCGAGGATCATTTAGTGTCTCGGTAATGAGATGTAAAGATCAGGGATCCAACAAATTGGGTTAAACAAGAGGCCGAAGATGGTTAAATGATGGCGTATGAGTTGTGTCAACCGATGGGCTGGCAGTGGTATGACCGATGTGACAAGCAGAGACGGGATAAGGAACTTTAGCAGCGTGACGGCACTATTGGTTCGGTGTTCGCAATGACAAATCTAGATCTAGGGACCCACGTGCAGATAGTTGATAAATGGCTTGCGATGAGGTATGAGAAGCACCGTCAATTGAAGCATCATAGCAGACTGCCTGGGAGACGATCAGATGATGAAGATTTGGGACAACCTAGTAGGGTCTATGCCTTGTATGGGTTTAAGTCCCAATGGTCTAGGAGCGAGGTGTACCACTAGCTATGATTGATCAAGGTCGGAAGCCTAGGGAATCAACCCGAAATGAGATGAATTGAATATGGACTAAGTGTCATATTTAAAGAATTGAATCGAAGTTTGCGGTCATCTTAGGAGAGGGTGACACGACGAACAGTGCGAAGCTCGAGGAATAGGGTACCGCGATATTAAGTAGGGCAATGGGATCATGAGATGGTAGCCTCGGTTCAAAGTAGAGTTTGAGTACCAGATAGGTCATATCGACCCTAAGGGAATGATAAAGAGACCTAGTCAATGGAGGCTGTGACTATGGTTCAATAGGCCAAATAAACCTGCGAAATCAGGTAAAATTGTTAGTGGTCAACCCGACGAGGAGAACTCAGAAATGCTATGATAAAAGGTGGATTGGGAGCCATAATTACAAGGAAATAGAATTCACAGAAGATGATTGGAACCAAATATCGTGGTCTGATTCGAGATTTTCGAAGACAAATCGGTTTAAAACTCTTGAGGAATTTCTTGAAAAAAAAAAAAAAAGATTGATTGAGAATATAAGGATTCATGAGAAAACTTTAGAGTTTTTAGGTAAAAAAATTTTACAGGTAAAGATTGAAGTACCGTAGGTGACGTAAGTACCTGTCTGCTCTAGCTGGCAGTAAAGTTATGAATTGTCGTCTGAAAGATTGTGCGAGTCTTAAATGTGATTGAGAGAATCAATTGATGGTAAATGTGTCAGGATGTCAGATTGCAGTAGGAAACGCCGTGTTCTTAATAGATCAAAATTTATTGGAGATCTAGAATTTTTGATTTTGAGAGAATGGAAATCCTGTTGGGCTAAACGGTTAATCTAGATAGCCCTGATGGGCAAATCGGGAGATATGTAGCTAGATGATCACTAAAGTGAAGTAAATAAATAAGGAGCCTGTCAATATGTGGTACAGGCACTTGTGGTCAATGAAATCCGTGAGAAAATTTAGGAAGTGAGAAAAATATTAGAATGTGCTCTCGGAAGATTTATTGAGATTATTTCTTAATGATAAAATTGCCAATAATAGTTTAAGATTATTAGACGCTTAACTATAATGGCTTGATTGAGGACATAAATTATCGAGCTTTGAAAGAGGTGATAACTAAGAGTCAATATCTTTACCTCAAATTTGATGAATTATAAACAGCTGTAAGAGGCTAGGATAATTACGATTGATGTGCGGTCGAGGATTGAAAGTTTCGAAAAGTTAGATATCCCAGTAGATTTCCAGGAGACGAGCCAAATGCTTTGAGTAGAGGTTGGTTCAAGCAAAGGTCGATTTGTAACATCCCGTTCGAGCGATAGGAAGGACCGGAACAACTTACCCTGATGGGCCTACACGAACTTCCCAGGGGGTCACCCATCCCTGGATTACCCCAGGTCAAGCACGCTTAACTTGGGAGTTCTTTGCCAACATTCAGCCCAAAAGGTATCCAGCTGGTGTTGTTTCCTTTCTTACACTATCCTCGATATATTCTAACTTCTCTGGGCTCTCGGGGTATTACATTCTCCCCCCCTTAAGCACATGACGTCCTCGTCATACGACCTTACAACCGGTCTCAGATCTCCCCCGTGCATGGCCGATGTGGGATTCGCCTAAGGTGCCTACACGCACCCCCCATAGGGGCCTCACACTCCCCTCGGGACTCAGCCTCCTCGCTGAGGTTTGCCCCACCACCGCGCTCAGAGGCTCGGGGGTCGGCTCTGATACCATTTGTAACATCCCGTTCGAGCGATAGGAAGGACCGGAACAACTTACCCTGATGGGCCTACACGAACTTCCCAGGGGGTCACCCATCCCTGGATTACCCCAGGTCAAGCACGCTTAACTTGGGAGTTCTTTGCCAACATTCAGCCCAAAAGGTATCCAGCTGGTGTTGTTTCCTTTCTTACACTATCCTCGATATATTCTAACTTCTCTGGGCTCTCGGGGTATTACACGATTGCTCCAAAAAGGATCGAGTATATTTAAAGTCAATTGATATGAAATGTTATCACTCGAGAATTAATTCAAGAAATTAGAGGATCAAATGGTTACATTGATGATATAGAATGTTATGAATTATTTAAGCTATGAATAGGTATTAGCTTGTCGACCAAGTAACAAAGGAGCAAACGATACAAGGATATTAGTATTGCTAGACTTGGAAGACAACGTTAGATTTCGGTCGATATTAAAAGTGAAGTTGCGGAAAGAAGTTCTAGAGACAGATAGAATCTATTAATAAAGATTTCTGGAGAAAATAGTTACATGACATGATTAGAAGACGATTATGGTCAATTGTCAGAAACTTGAGGTTATATTAGGTGATAAATACCTACGATAATGAGGAAACAACAGTTATAAGAAACCTCGAATAGGTTGGCTCGAGTAAAGATCAAGCAATGATTAAGTTTGAGATGACCTAAGGTAAGGCATAGCTAGTTTCAAGAATAGGTGATGACATATAACTGTGATGTTTCTGGATCCAAGGGTTCGTGAAATAGTTTGATAACATAAAAAATATTTCTTTAAGGATTAGTTTGAAAAAAGTCAAGATGTATCGAGATCAAGGACTTTTGTGCTAAGGTTGGAAGATTATCAAAGCATGATTGATTAGTTTAAGATAGATGACATCATAGGAAATCGGAATTAGATGAGTGCCGTGATTAAGGATATCGATTGGAAAGATAATTGAAAATTGATGATATGGATGTGAGAGTTGTAGACTCATTATGATGATATGTATACCGCCTTAGATAGGAGTTCAGGTTGAGATTCGTGGCCCAAGGACCAAGTTATGCAGTTATGCATGGTTGACAAGTGTACTTGTCTAGGGATTGATAAGTGTGGTCGATCCAAGAGTTCTAATTTTGAGATTTAGGACATGTGGCAAATTTCGAGGACAAAATTTTTATAAGGAGGGGAGAATGTAATACCCCATGTTCGTACCACGTAATTTTAATAGGTTTAGAATACCGAAAAAATTAATTTGATAGCAGTTATAAGTACCGAATCAACTGTAGGGAATGCCTCGGAGTGAAATTGTCTAAGGAAAATGATATGGTTTCGACGAGCGTTCCGAAATAGGATTTATGGTATCAAAAGAAATCGAATTAGGAACAGTTTTTAGTACAGCTAAAATACAACTACTAATTAGGCTGTAAAACCAAATTGTCGTAGGGGACTCTTAAAAAATCAACGGAACCCTAGAGGGGCTCCGGTTTTACGTAAGAATCAACCCTTCAGTAGTTTCGAGATGAAACGATAGCTCGGTGAGGACACTGAGACAAAATCATCCAAATCGAGTAACCTTAAAGTTATTAATTATAGATTTTCAGTATTAAAATGCAATTTAATTCAGCGGGGCGTATTTTGCTACTAAGAAAATTATTCAAGTGATATTATGAGAAAATTAAGATTTAAAGCATAATTATATATATATGTATTAATATAATATAGGATATATAAATATATATATGTATATATGTACACGCATGGCAGAGGCCATGCCTCTGTAAAATGCAACCCATGCCTTTTTTAAGTCCATGCCCTGCAACCTTTACCCATGCCTTGTTGCAATCAGCCATGCCTCTCCAAATGGTGGCCATGTCTCTGCCAAATCTTAGCTACTAATAAAGTGATCTTCACGCATTGAGGGGACTTGAGGTATGGCCATGGCAGTAGAAATGCCTATAAATAGGGAAAGAAACCGTGGAGCTGAAAGCAAATTAAGGGAAGCAAAATTAAGAGAGATAGAGAGAAGCTGAGAGAGAGATCGCGAGAGGGAGAGAGGCTGGTCGGAGAAGCGGCAGGCGGCTGCCATAGCCGCATCCAAGCTTCCAACAAGCTCGGCCATGGTAGCCGAGCGAAGGAGCACCCGCAAGCTGGAAAAGCAGCAGCGCGCGGAAGAGTTGTAGGTGGTGGCGCGAAGCAGGGGCAGCCCTCGGTGGAGGCCGGCAAGGCGAGGCCAAAGGCGGCCAAGCCAGCCGCATGGCAGCGGCGACCATGGCAACCGCTGCAAGCAGCAGCGACAGAGGGCACAGCTGAGGGCGGCGCCAGCAGCGGCGAGGGCGGCCGCGGTGGCTGGCGAAGCTGGCCGAGGCAGTGGCTGGCGGTGGCTGGGTGCGCACAGGGGCTGCGCGAAGAAGACAGCAAACAGGAAGAAGAAGAAGAAGAAAGAAGAAAAGAAAGAAAAGGAAATGAAAAAGAGAAGTTGCAGGTGCGTGAAGGGAAGGAGGAAGATGAACAGTAAGAAGAAAAGAGAAAAAGAAAAATAGAAAAGAAAAAGAAAGAAAATGAAGAAAAAGAAAAGAAAATTGAGAAAAATGCTGAAAAGTCCTAGAAAAATCCTAAAAAATAGGAAATGAAGATGTAATGATATCCCAGAGATTTTGGCAAGAAAAACGGCTCGGGCACGTATTTCGAGAATGTGGCACGCATATCGAGAAAACCGGAGATGCTAAGCCAAGGTGAGTAAAATTCTCTAGAAAATTTTAGAAATTCCAAAATATTATTTTATGAATTTTCGTAGTGAAATATTTGAGAAAAAATATTTTTAGAAATATTTAATTTGGAATTATTGAGGAAAAATAGAAAGAAATAGAGAGAAAATTATAGAAAATGCCAGAAATTATGGAAAAATAGGTTTTAATGTTTATTTAAATAATTATGGTGATTAGGATACTTTGAGTCTGAAATTGAAGAGACTGGTACAAATTTTGAGGTTGGCACGCAAATCGAGGCAAGGCACTGATATCGAGGTAGCCCGATAAGCTTGAGAAGGTAAGTGGTACTCCCCAATTAAAGTTAGTTTTATAGAAAATGCTTAGTTTATGTTCCTCGAAAATGTTTTCATCATATTGACATGCCCTGATATGTATCCAACACGTAGACTGCATCCATGACATGACTATGAAATGCATAAATACACGTTGATATCATTGATCACTCGCATTTGAGGCCGTAGGGAGTACGAACTAGCACCGCTACTTTACCAAGGGTGCACCCATACACCTCGGCTTCGAAAGAAAGGGGCCGCTAAAATGGTAGGTAACATAAGGGGTGCAGTTGACACCTACGAGGTAAGACATTGCATACACACATGACATAACATTATGTACCCTTACTTAGATGATTCATCATCTAACTTGGGTTTTGCCCCTGGAATATTCAAACGTTCCAAGTGGAGATTGTAGCAGATTCAAGGATAAATGAGGCATGAAACGACACTTAGCAGAGTGCATGAAGAATGAAATGTATGTAGCTCATGTATTCTGAATGTTTTGAAAAATGTTGAAGATGTAAGATTTTATTTATGATTTATGTTAAGATATCAGGTTTCAATCTTTGCTTCCGCATTTGATATGTATAGTGATTCTCTTTCGAGATTAATGTATGGGAATTTTGGGGCGAATTTGAGGAATGATGCAGTGTTTGAAAGAAAAATTTATTGTCCCGAAATTGTCCCAAATCATAACGCGCCCGAAAAGAAAGAAAAAAAAAACGGGGCGTTACAATATGTATCTATCGTGATTTTATTTGTTGATGTATTTCGGAAGTGTGATAAAATAGGGTATTTTTGAAAAAAAAAAAAAATTAGTTGTAGTGAGTTATCACATGACTGGAAGAAAAATCTAAAATTTTAATGATTGCGAAGAGCAAAAATGTAGCTCCGAGTAGAATTTCCCTCAGGTTTAGGTTTCTTTCCTTGGTTCATGTTTTGAAGCGAACCTTGTGGTTGTGGGCTTGGTGTTGGTTCTTGTATTGGGCGGATTATTTCGGAGCACAATTAGACTACCCGCCTGCTTATGAGTTTTAGTGAAAGTAACTTGTGCTCCCACCACTTCACTTTTCCAAAACCCGTGTTAACTTGCGCATTCGTCGCCACCTTATTGCCCATAAACAGTGAAAAGAGACCCCTAACTGCCGAAGTGAACCCAAATTTAGAAAAACAAAATGGAATTGAATATTGACTTGATTTTGTTTATTATCTTGGGATTATCGCCCTTACGTACTCTTCCGCTACTTGTATCCTCGATTTCAATAGAATAGGTAAATTACAAGTGAAAACTGTCTTATTGCACATGACAAGAAATTGAACTAACAACCTACTGTTACAAATCCCAACTTATCATGACCCAATTACTGGACCTATGCCCTGGGGCGATTTTGTTTATTATCTTGACACGCCAGATGTATGTATATATATTTAGAATAATTCTATTTGTACAAAATAAGTTTGACATAATAGTTTACAGGTGAAATTAAATGACGATTTTGCCCATTTCTCCCCTTTCAATGACCATTTTATCCCTTCCCCCTCCAACAACCTCTCATCTCTCTTCCCCTTCAAGTTTGACATAAAAATTGACGTGAAAAACCTAAATTAAAAAAAATTACGGGCAAAAATAACAAAATATCACTATGATGATATTGGTACAATAATGATGATATAGTTACAATTAATTCAAGAGTATTGAGTACATATTTATTGACGTAAAATCATATATAGATATACACAGAAAATCATATTCTGATCAAAAGATAATTCAAGATAATATTTTTTCAAATGAGATAAATCCCATTTAAAATTAAATTTAATATTTTAATGACAATCAAATTCAAAATCCTAATCACAGTCAAATTAATGATCTCAATCACGGTCAAATTTGAATTCTAGTTCATAATTATAACAGTAATTATATAAATATATATCTGTATATACAAATATATTATATATTAACTTGTACATATGTGTATATGTATGTATATTAACTTACATATTTATACAATGACATAATGTGGATATTAATAATATATATGTGCCAGGCAATTTGGCAACGACTTCAAATTTTTGGTCATTTTATGCAATATCGGGCATCCTCGCTAACAAGATTGTCTCAATGGGGTTACTTACAGTCACGAGAACCCTCTATTGGTGTGTTTACACGGCAATCGAGGTCTATGAAAGAATTCTTGAAAGTGTATTTTTGTATATATGCTTTGAACAAGACAATAGTAGCTATATATACATGAAGGAGATAAAGCAAACAAAATACAATCATAAAAACTAAAACACTTTTCATAGAAAACGTCATGCTTTTGAGGATGTTGGTTCTTAACACATTTTCCTAATTTATGCATCTTGGTTCTTAACACTCATTCTCAAATTAGAATAGATATTGATCATTCCTAACTTGCTGATAAGACTTGAAAATTGTGGAATGCTTAATGATTTAGTGAAGATGTCGGCTAGTTGTTTTGATGTCAATATATGATAAGTCTTGACTACACCAATTTGAACAAAAGGGCAATCAATTTCAATGTGTTTTGTCCGTTCATGAAATATTGGATCAGAAGCTATGTGTAGAGCGGCTTTATTATCACAAAATAACTTAATCAGTTGTGAATGCTTTATTCCAAGGACATGTAAAATGTTTTGGAGCCAAATGACCTCACAACAAATATATGCCATGGACCGATATTCTGTCTCTGCACTTGATTGGGGAGACAGTAGCTTACCTTTTAGTTTTTCAAGAAATGAGGGAACTTTCAATAAACATACAGTAGCTTATGATTGATTTTTATGTGTCTCAACATCGAGCCCAATCCGCATCACAAAAAGCATTCAACTGCAATGAACTTGTGGATGAGAAAAAAAATACTTCTCTAGGTGTTTTCTTAATGCAGCGTAGAACTCTTGTGCCGCTTTTAGGTGTGAAGTCAGGGCTTGTCCACAAATTGACTAAGAATGTGAACAAAATAGACCAAGTGGGTTTTTTTTTTTCATTAAACTAATAGAATACCTATATATATATATATATATAAATAATCAACCACGTGACATTCTACTTCACGATTTCTATGCAAAGCAAACGATACAAATTTGCATCCGCAATTTGTACAAAGGAGCTGCAAAAAAATTCGAGACTGTAAGGGCTCTAAAAGCCACAGTGGGTTTAATGAAAAATTGGAGTCATGCAATTCCAGACAAGGCAGACAGGCACGCATTATATTCCGTTTATGGGATATCTAAATTTTGCCAAGAAAATGAGGACAATACACGGAGAGACAGGACGTTTCCAACAAAATTAGTACTATACACATACATGTACATGTGTAGGTATATATAGACTTAACATAAACGTAGAAAATTAGTACCATACATATACTATACACATACATGTGAAGTGAGTTAGGATTGCTGCATTGGCACTCGAATATAGTGACAAATGAGCAAGGGTCATCGCATTTGTTTGGGCGGATGCGAGTAAAGAAATTAGTCTAAAATCAAAACAAAAATAAAAAATAAAATTAAAATAAAAAATAAAATCAAATTCAAAGTCAAAGCCAAAATCAAAATCATAGATTTAATATTAGGTCATAGAACATATAAACATAGCTATAGAAGTGGTAAATGTGATAATTAGGAGAAAGATTAATATTATGTGCCTCCAAGAGACGAGATGGGTAGGAAAAAAAATAAAAACTTTATCAAAAACTAAATATAAAATATAGTATCTAGAAAATGATCGAGCGAAAAATGAAGTATGAATTATTATGGATAAAAACTTAGTAGATGAGGTAGTGGATGTGAAGAGAATAGAGAATATGATTATTATGGTAAAAGTTGATCTAGGAAGAATGACTATGAATATTTTTAGTACATATGCACCACAAATGGGGTTAGATGAGGAGATAAAAGTAAAAATTCTATAAGGATCTAGAGGATATCTTATGAGTTTTAGGATTACTTGATACCCTCTAATAAATAAGCAAACCTTTAATTTAGGAGATTTAGTATATAATGTTAAATTTTAATTAATAATGTATTAAAAAAATATTATTTATAAAAAATCTCAATCCTAAGAGATTTAGGATGGTTCCATGTCTTTCTATAAAAAAGCATGCCCTCAATCTCACTACGAAAGAAAAAAAAACGCTGCAACTTGAAAAATTTGATACAGAAGTATGGAGAGCTTTTCGATTAGAATCAAGCAACAAGGCATGCTATTTCGTTCATCGGATATCTTAATTTTGTCAATAAAATGAGGGCAAGGAAGGAAGAGACGAGACGATTATGACAAAACCTTTTTTTTAATCTAATATTTTTGGACTTCGAATTTTATTAGGGATATGTTGCTCTAGGTGTGCACGTGCTGGACGATTGGCAGGCATGCAGCCAAAGTCTAACCCCAAACCCGGATATTAATCAGTGTTTCTAAGTTTTAACCCCACAATTAATTCAGATAAACAACAAAAGGAAAGAGTAACAACCAGGAAAGAAAAGGAAAAAGAAACTCACCCGTCCATGGATTTTCTCCTCCAATCTTTTTTTAGTCTTGGCTGTAGGATCCTTGTTTGGCTGCAAGGAAAAAAAAACAAAATTTCCATCTTGAATTATAATTTATAATCTTAAATGGCACATTGAAGTGAAGTGAGAAAGTACTTGCACAAAAAAGTCTCCATCTTGAAACTTCTGAAAGCCTCCAAACATAAAAAAATCAGCAACATTATCCCGAAAGATTGTTACTAGAAAGTGAATAATGACAATTTTCAACTGAATTTTTGGCACCAAAATGTCATGCTAAAATTCAGATTCAGTTTTTATATAACAATAAAAGTCACATGCCTCAATCAAACTAGGCGAGGTCAGGTACAAGAATTCTAAAACTCTGGGTCTAGCCATCTCTATCCATAGCCACATCCCAAATTCAGTTTTTATATTATCCAAATAAATTTTTACCTCGTTATCTGCAAGTCCATAAAGAGCAGAGCAAAAGCAGCATTATGTTGTGCAGATCCATTTTTCTTTTTAATCAAGAAGCTTCAGTAATGGCACAATACCACTGCCATGGGCAATCCCAGCTTGATTATGAGTATCCTTAAAAAGACAGCATTTCATTGCAACCAATAAAACACAATTTTTCAACTTCACAGGCGGGACAACAAGGATAGCAAGTGTTTAGATTTCCATGGAGCAAAAGTAACTTGTATCAAGTTTCTTGCACTAGTATCTTGCCAACAAAAGAATTAACAAGGACAAATAAAATTTATAAATCAACTCCACCACTCAAGCTTTTCTCAGTGATTTCAAGAAAAAAAAAAAAGCATAAAGCAAGGATTTATAAAGAAAGCAGGACTCAAGAGTTTGTTATTTTTATTATTAGAAGAACAGAACTTAAATTTGTAGTGTTCTGTAGATTTTCGATAGAGCACATGGTAAACCATGCCCACTTTGTATTTTAGCCTATCTTTAAAGAAAAACTCAGAGAGACTAAGCAGCCAAAAGAGACCAAGATAAAACTTTCTAGAGAAGTAACATAAGCAATCTACTTTCCATTTCCCTCGCTCTAGGCTCTGAAGGCTGGCTCATAATTCCTGGTTATCCTTCCTCTTTTCCTAATAGATATGATTTTATTCAAAGAAGGATAAAGATTAAAAGAAAACTGGCAGTTTTTCAAACGAAAATAATTCCAAAGCCTCTGCAGCAAGGGAGGTTTTGTTGAATCATGCTTTACTACAAAGTTAAATGCACCAAAAAAAGATACGAGCAATGAACAGTTGAAAATAAAAACATGTGCCAACCTCCCCAATGCAAATGCTTCCATTTCCTTCAGGTTGGGCTCAGGGGACTGAAGCATCTCAATCTCAATTAATGGTGGGACAGCACCACTCCGAACAATATGCACCTACAAAAATCATATTCCAAAGCAGTAAGAGGCAGCATAATGCAGGATGTTGAATAAAAGTTTGGTAATTTCTTGCTTCAAATACGGAACCTATTTCACTCCACCATGCAGTCCGAATCAGTAGCTGCAAATTGCCCAAGCAACAAAGCTGCTACCCTTTGGCTCTCAGAACAGCAGGATCTGTAAAGGCATCCATAAATCTTGTAAGACCAAAACATCAAGGTAAAGGTTGGAGAGAACAAGTATGCTAATTGCAACTCAAATACAGTCATGAGAGTTGAAAAACAAAACATTGCAAAGAGCAAACCGTAAGAAAACAGCAAGTAAAATTGAATGAAATATTAGTACCTCGGTAATCCGATTACAGGTTGTAAAGCTCCAGCAAGCAAACTTCCTTCTTAATTTTAGGGGATGAATGCACCAGATTTTACCAATCACACGGACCCGACAAAAATACTCAATGGGGCAGTAACTGTTTCTGGCCATATAAGTGTTCAAAAAGATGTCCAAATGTAAGTGAATTACTAGAGTTACCGGATAAAATCATAGCCAACCGCTTCAAACCTTAAATTCATAATTTCATAATATAAGCAGTGTGAAAGCAAAGGTTGTATTTATATGAATCATATAAATCAGACAAATCCCACAAACCTGATTTTTGTTGTCATCGTTTTTAAAGGCAATAGTCCGCAGAGCCCCTGTTGCTGCTCTCTGCACCTTCATGACATTGAGTTCAAGCAAATCAACAAGTGATGCGATTCCCGCTTCATGCCTGGATATAACGAAAACATTCAAAGACCTTGATCATCAAAAAATTCAAGAACCACAGCGCTTGATGCTGAAAACATACATGCAGCAATAATTCTCTAGAACGCACACAAATATTAACGAAAAGTTCAAGAATCGAGCATCTGCGTTACCGTTCTTGGCAAGTTCCGAAAGAACTTGTGCTGCGCACTTGGCAGAGGCCCGATCCGCCTCGGTGGACGAGAAAGTGGAGTCGAGGATTGCGACCTGAGCGAGAACATTGCGGACGATATCTTCTTGAGCTTTACCAGTCGACGCAAGGGCGACCGTTCGATCGGCATCGAAATCCTCCGATAACTTCCGCTTGATCGAGTTTATCCTGGCAAAGCTGGTAGGTTTTTCACGCCGATTCTGGTTTCCAGGTCTTCTGTAGATGAGAGAGGGGGGGTAGTACGGAGGTAGATCCGGAGAGCTGGGGAAATGGATTGGGTTTTGAATTTTTCCAAAGCCCGTGCTAACTTGAGCATTCACCGCCACTTTATCGCCCATAAACAGTGAAAAGTGAACCCAAATTTAATTAGAAAAACAAAATAGAATTGAAACATTGATTTGATTTTATTTATATATTGAAATTATAGTCCTTGTGTACTCTTTACCCACTCGTATCTTTGATTTTAATAGAAAAAATAAATTATAGATAAAAATTTTACTTATATCTTGAAATTATAGTCCTTGTGTACTCTTTATCCACTCGTATATTTGATTTTAATAGAAAAAATAAATTATAGGTGAAAACTTTACTTTACTGTGCATGACAAAAAATTGAACTTACGACCTATTGTTATAAATCCCAGCTTATAATGGCCCAATTACTTGACTTATACCTTGGGACAATTTTGTTTATTATCTTGACACGCCATACGTATGTATATATATTTAGAATAATGTTATTTGTACATAATAAGTTTGATAGAATAGTTTACAAGTGTAATTAAATGATGATTTTGCCCCTTTCTTCTCTTTCTCTCTCTCTCTCAATGATCATTTTGTCCATTTTCCCTTCAACAAATATAACAACCAACACCAAGCCCACAACCATAGGGTTCGCTTTAGAACAAAAATAAAGGGAAGGAACGTAAATCCAATCCATTTTCCCAAAGTACCCTTTCGGATCTCTCTCTCTACTCCCCCCCTCTCTCTCTCATCTACAAAAGACATGGAAAGCTACAATCGATGCAAAAGACCTATTAGCTCTACCAGAAGAAACTCAAAGAAGTGGAAGCTATTGGAAGATTTCGATGCCGATCACACGGCCGCCACTGCGTCGACTAGTAAAGTTGAAGAAGATATCGTTAGCGGTGTTCTCACTCAGGTCGCAATCTCGACTCTACTTTCTCGTCCACAGAGGCAAATTGGGCCATTGCCAAGTGCGCAGTACATGTTATTTCAAAACTTGCCAAGAACGATAAAGTAAAGGCTCGATTCTTAAATTTTTCGTTAACATTTGTATGCGTTCTAGAGAATTATCGTTGCATGTATGTAGAACCGTTCCAATAAAGTTGGGGGCTTAAAACGAAAGAATTTGATGAGTCCTTCGAGTATTAAATTTTTTATAAAAAAATAAATAATATATTTTTTATATAAATATTTTATTATTTTATTAAATAAAAAATTAAAATTCAATCAATTACAAAATATAATAATCTCTTAATGATAATAAATTTTCAATTAAAATATAATGTTTCAGAGATAAGAAAAAAAAGCTAAAAAACTTACAATAATAAACAAAAAAAAAAACAAAACTAATTTTTCTTAAAATTTTAAGAAGATCAGTGCTAGTAAAAAATTATACATTTATGATTTATTTTATAGAAAAAAATAAAACAAAACATTAAACTGATAGCATTAAAAAGATAAAATTCACTAATAATGAATAACTTTTTATTCTATAAATATGTGAGTTTTTTGGGATATTAGGATTTAGGAACACACAACAACGGTTAAAAATTAAAAAATGATGAAGGGAATTTTAAAAAATATATATAATGTTTTGTATTTATTTTTTTAATAAAATATTAATTATAAAATATATATATACATAAATATTACAAATTTTTAAAATTTTGGGCCTTGTAATTGTTGGGGGCCTAATGCCATGGCATACATGGCTTAAGGGTTGGCCAGCCTTGCATGTATGTTTTCAGCATTAAGGGCTGTGGTTCTTGAATTTTTTAATGATCAAGGGATCCGATATTTGATGATTTGTTTGTTCGCAACAGAATTTATAAGTATAATTGTTGAATGCGGGGCCGTGCCAGGGCTGGTGAGGCATCTCCAGGCACCGCCGCCGTTGAGAGAAGGCGACAATACTTCGAATCCTTGCGAACATGAGGTCGAGAAAGGAAGCACTTCTAAAATTGGGCTTCTTGCTGTAAAAGTAATGCCACGTACTATATATATTTTTTTAATTTATCTGTTCAGTTCATAAGAATAATTTGTCGTTGGTATTGCATTAATTTGATATTTTTTTAACGCGTAGACAAAACATGTTCACATAAATAATCATTTCACTTACACATACTTATTGATTTCTAGTGATGTACTTGTAATAGAATCAAGTGATTTAGATTTTAGAAAGTTGATTTTGGTTCTTTTTAATATCTGGATTATCTTTTAATTTCCATTGTGATTTGATTTTTAAGTGTACCTAGCTCTTTCAAACCAATAAATCTAAAAGTACTCGCCAATTTTTGGGTCAAAATGTTACACTGCTTGGATTCCCTGTTCTCCTTCTTTTAGTATATTTATACCAAAAGAATTATTGCATATTTGAGTTAATTTTGTGTAGTTATTTAATTATGTTGAGTGCTCTCACTTTTTTTCCCCCTGGTTTAAAGATTTAGCTGAATGATGGTGAAGTGCGTTGTACTGTTTGCATCTTATCCTGAAAACTAGAGGCTGTTAGTTAGTATCATAGTTAATGATTTATTGTGTATTTTCCCCTTGTTTTCAGGAAAATAGTGCCAATGTCTCTTTTGGGGAAACTAGTTTCATATATATCGTGTTGTCTAGTTGCGCTATTAATTTGGCAAGAGAATATTATATCAGCAATCATATGAGAGACTTAGGAATGAATTATTCTCATCAAGGTTTGGAGGATCAGACATGAGTGGGCAATGCCTTCTTGTAACTATTGCAGCCTTTGAGCCAGGCAAATTGGTGTGTGGTGATTTGTATTTAACCTGATTGTGTTGTTTATTTATCACTTGGCCATCAAAACTGTAACGACACATTAGTAGATTTAGACGTTTATTAGTATTTTGATGTGGGTATTAAATTTTTGCTTTTACTAATTAAAGGTTGGAAATATTATTTTGTGTGGAAAAAGTCCAATTGAATTGGGCTATTAAATTTGGCCTAAGCCCATGGGTGGGATGGTATAATTGTGTTTTTGTAATGAAGTGAGTTAGACCAATGGGGTAAAGTTAAATATATATACAAGTTAAAAGAAGAGCCCATTGGGCCTTAATTTAGATGGGGCCTAATTGAGAGAGATTATTTAGTTAGGTCTAAACTCATGTATTTAAGTGGGTTGAATTAAAAAAAATAGGAAAAAAAAGAAAATGGACAAAGTTTAAAATGGAGGGCCTAATTAAGTGTTGTATGTAAGTATTGTGATGGAGGGCAAATTAACAAGTGGTTGAAGCAGGAATCCCACCACTTGTTAATTTGCTTGAATTCAATGACGTGAAGGTGCAGACAGCAGGGGCTCTACAGACTCTTACCTTTGAAAATGATGGAAACTCGTATAAATACAATATTTGCCTTCATACTTATGAAATTATGAAAGCAATCACGCGTATGTTGTGTTGAACATCAAAGCTTTCTTAGCAAGTAACCAAAGTGTGAGACATGAGATGGAAAAATAACGTTAAGAGGGAAATTTGACAAGAAATCATGAATAATTTTTTGGTTAGAATAAATGATTTCTAGATAGATGTGGAATAAATGATCTAATTAGGGAAAATTTCAACCAAAATCATTTGTTTATGATATAATTCATTTTCCAAATCTAAATCATTTGACAATGAACTTATTGATGTCTATTAGTTAAAATTATCAATTAATTAATATAATGATTAATGTGAGTTTGAGTTATAGTTAATTCTTATTTTTTTCTCTAATCATAATCAAATTCAAAAATTTAAAATTTATACCTATTAATTAAACTTTTATATTCAACTCACATTTAAAGATTTATGTCTATTAGTGTCAAATGTTTATCTTATTTGAAATTTAAATATTCATATTATTTAATACTTATGTATATATTCAAAATTCTAATTTAATTGAAGTAAAAGAGATATTCATTTAATTAATTCGATTTAATTTACGGAGACAACCCGATTTGCTGCATTTTAATAAATTTAGCTTATACATTTTAACTTATTTTAAAAATTTGGGTTTATTAAGTTTTAAAATGCCAAGAATTTGTAAAAATAAATTAAATCGATTATTTTCGGCCATGGACAGTACAACGTGAAGCTCATAACTAGGTGAAGTTACAGGCCCGCCCAGCTCAACCTACATAGCCGGGCGAGGTCCACTATCAACGCTATAGGAATGAGCCAACTTACTTAACATTTGAAAAATTAAAAAATACGAGAGGAATATTTAAATTTTGGTATAGGAATACAAGACGTAAATATTTGTTAATATGTTAAATTTTGTCAATTTCATTTACTATAGCATTTGAATCTGATACGTTTGGATTTTAATAGAATCAATAATAAAGATTGCTAATAATTGTTTACTTTGTGTTTGTTATTTTTTTATTGTATATTTATATGTAAAATTATATTTTTTGATTAATTTTTTTATAAAAATTAAATTATACCAACAGTTGTTATAAAACGACTTGAATTAATTTGTTATAAAAGTTTAGAGAGACAATAATATTTATCCTAAAATTCAAATATTTTTAATTATTTTTCATTGAATTAATTGTTAAACATTTGATTTACATAAATCCCTTTAAATTATTAAACACCTAAAAGTTCATTGAAATTTTACAAATATTAATATAACTATCAATTCAGTTAATATAATAATGAAGTTTTAATGATAAACTTGATGATATAATGTTAAATTTTAATTAATAATGTATTGGGATGAATAATATCTCTAATCATCCGAATCTCTTATGAGTTTTATGATTGCTTGATGCCCCTTGAGGAGATTTAGGATTGTTCTTTGTCCCATTTGGATGAATATTTATAGAATAAATTTTAGTTTTTAGTGAATATTTATAGAATAAATTTGGATGAAATCTAGATCTATTAAACACTTAAAACGATTTTTGAAATTTAGTTTTAATTGAATAAATTTTAAACTAAACAAATATTGGTATAGCTATATGTTCAGTTAATATGTTAATGATAATCTTGATGATATAATAAAATGTATTGGGATAAACACTATCTTTATGAATCACAATCTCATGACATTTAGGATGCCATTTGAGAATCTCAATCATAGGAGATCTAGAATTCCAATCTCATGACAATATTTTTAAGAATCCCAATCTCATGACATTTAGGACGCCTCTTTAGAATTCCAATCATAGGAGATTTAGAATTGTTTTATGTCTCTCAATAAATATGTAGGTCCTTAATTTAACTAATAAGGAAAAAAACAAAAACACTATAACTTGATAAGAAATCATGGAGAGCTCTTCAACTAGAATCAAGCAAGTTTGGGAGTGGAATTTCTACAATGAAATGTTATGTATTAATGACAAACTTGATACATATCATACTATAGCGTTTGACACCGAGTTCCCGGGATTCTTGCATCGGACCCCGAGGCACTCTTCTGAAGAGAAAGTATACGAAGATCTTAAGTACAATGTTGACCAGACAAAAATTGTACAACTGGGATTAACATTGTTTGACGATGAAGGCAATATTGGTGGCACTTGGCAAATAAATTTTTATAATTTTGTAGTCAATGAAAGATGTCAAGGTCAATCTTCATTTAAGTCATCGCTGAACAAGGACAATGTTGAGAAAAATGGGAATAATAATTTGAACAAAAAGAACAGAAGAAGAAGGGATGCTGTTGACATGCTACATTTCTCTATTGCGTTTAATGAGATATTATCGAATCATAAGAATCTCAAATGGGTCACATTTCACGGCCTCTACGACTTTGCATATCTTTGGAGGCTTCTAAGTGGGCAGGACTTACCAAATTCGACTTTGGAGTTCTCAGTCATGCTTGGACGTGTTTTTGGATCTGTATACGATGTCAAGTACATGGCTAGATTTTGTGAAGGGCTGATGGATGGTGAACTGGGATTAGAAAAATTATCCAAGATTTTGGAAGTTAAAAGATTGGGTCGTGCTCATCAAGCAGGCTCGGACAGTTTATTGACGGCTAATGTTTTCTTGAGAATGAAGATGGTGTACGGGTTTGAAGAAGAATGCTTCAAGGGTTTTTTGTATGGAATTAGTACAAGAACAGAGACTTCTTGCCCCATATTGGTTCAATTCGGTCTCCCTATGAATTACCATATCATGCAACACCTTTGCGATATGATATCTTTGCCCACCTGTCTTCCATCGCCAGAAAATCTTATCATCGTGCAAGGCCACTACGATATAATGTTGGTACCTGCCATGTTTTGATAAGCCGCTACATAAGCTCTAATGATTTAATTTTCTTGATTATCAAGAAATGTTTATGCTCCTGGATTTTTGAACAGTTATTATATTTTTAAAAATATAAATTTTGTTCTCTTCATGATGTCGTCTATGTAAAAAAAAATTATTTATATATTTTAGTAAATTTAATAGTGTTATTATATTTTAATTTGCCTTAATTATTAAATTTTTAATTTTATTTTAATTTATTCTTTCTTTAAAATTTTTAAAATTTAAAAACTCAAAGCAATTCTGGATATATGTTCGTGCACTTGTATATATACATATACACATTATATATATGTGTATATGTTTATTTACATATAAATATATACATGTGTTTTTTTTTGTATTCATGTATATATATGTGTGTGTTTTATATATAAAATTATATTAAAAAAAAGTTAAAAATGGATTTTATAAATCTGGTCCAAATCTAATAAAATACGAATCTAGTAGGTTCAATCTAATTATAAATGAATTTGAATCGAATTATTAATTACTAAATCTATATCTAATCAATTTGGATTAGATCTAATCCATTTATAGATATTTTTTAATTATTTTAAAAAAATAAATTTAATAGATATTAGAAAGGAAATAAAATCAACAGTTCGTTACATATGTTCCTTTTCCTTTCATTATAAAGTTGGGAAACTGACATAATGCTACCACGTGATTTGTTTTTTTATGTAAATAAAAAATAGATAATATTAACAAATGTTTTAGTGTATTTAATACATTTTATTTTTAAATAAAAAGTATAATTTTACATTATTTTTAGTTATTAAACACTTGAATAAGTTGATAAGAAATATATCAAATTTTAGAATATTTTATTATATAATGTGATATTATTTTGTTTAACTTTTCATTAAGCTATCACCATAGTGGTAGTGTGGTAGCTCAATTGGTGGACACACATCTCTTTTTTTTGATAATAAATTTGACCATAATACAATATTCATAATAATATTATAATAAAGTTAAGGTGATGACTCGCTTACATATATAATTGTTATAAATAATATTAAACAATATTTAAAAGAATAGGATAGTGTCAAAATTATAAATAAAATTAATTAAGTAATGAGAAGAAGAGTGTTGGGGACGGTACTGTGGGCCAAAGCTTCAAGGGGGGCTCCTTTGTGAACGTTGCATCCCGTAACCAACCCCAGGTGGGTCTTTTTTCCATTAAACTAATAATAATATAACTATATATATATATATATATATTATACATCATAGAACGAACCACTTAGCCAGCCACGTGACAACGTACTGTGCCCCTCAAGTTCTAACAGGGGATCTATTGCACCTCTCTCCAAACAGCTAAATTTGTACAGAGGCGGCAATATATTACTTAGACATTAACATATATATATATATATATGTGTGTGCGTGTGTAGGTATAGATGGACTTAGAGGACAACTTTTAGTCGGTTCTTTCTTCCTATTCCTAAATTGATACACTTTTTAAAAAAAAAATAATTTTTCTTTTAGTTTTTCAAAGGATATTTTCAAAATAAAAAAAATTCTTCCATTAATCAACCAAAAGCAAATTATATATATATATGTATATATGTTTGTATTTCAAAATATTAAGCAAGACCTGTCCAGAATAGCTTTTTTTAAAAAAATTAAAAACTTTAAAGAAAGAATAAATTGAAATAAAATAAAAAATTTAATAGTTAAAGCAAATTAAAATATAATAACACTTTTGCATTTATTAAAATATATAAACAATTTCTTTTTTACATAGACAACATGAAGAGAATAAAATTTATGTTTTTAAAAATTTAATAATTGTTCAAAAATACATGAGCACAAACATTTCTTGATAATCAAGAAAATTAAATTATTAAAACTTGTGTCGTAACATATCAAAAAAAGGCAGGTACCATCATTATATCGTAGGGGCATTGCATGATGATAAGATTTTCTGGCAATGGAAGACAAGTGGGCAAAGACATCGCATTGCAAGGACGTTGCATGATATGATAATTCACAGGGAGATCGAATCGAACCAGTATGGGGCAAGAAGTCTTTATTCTTGCATTAATCCCATACAAAAAACCCTTGAAGCATTCTTCTTCAAACCCGTACACCATCTTTATTCTCAAGAAAACACCAGCCGTCAATAAACTGTCTGAGCCCGCTTGATGAGCACGACCCAGTCTTTCAACCTCCAAAATATTGGATAACCTTTCTAAACCCAATTCACCATCCATCAACCCTTCGCAAAATCTAGCCATGTACTTGACATCGTACACAGATCCAAAAACACGTCCAAGCATGACCGAAAACTCCGAAGCCGAATTTGGTAAGTCTTGCCCATCTAAAAGCCTCCAAAGATATGCAAAGTCGTAGAGACCGTGAAATGTGACCCATTTGAGATCCTTATGATTCGACAGCATCTCGTTAAACACAATAGAGAAATGTAACATGTCAACTGCATCTCTTCTTCTCCTGTTCTTTTTGTTCAAACTATCATTCTCATTTTTCTCAACATTGTCCTTGTTTGGCGATAACTGAAATGAAGATTGACCTTGACAGCCCTCCTTGACTACAAAATTATAAAAATTTACTTGCCAAGTGCCACCAATATTGCCTTCATCGTCCAATAACGTTAATCCTAGTTGTACAATTTTTGTTTGGTCAACATTGTACTTGAGATCTTCGTATACTTTCTCTTCAGAAGAGTGCCTCGGGGTCCGATGCAAGAATCCCGAGAACTCAGTGTCAAATGCTATAGTATGATACGTATCAAGTCTGTCATTAATACATAACATTTCATTGTAGAAATTCCACTCCCAAACTTGCTTAATTCTAATCGAAGAGCTCTCCATGATTTCTTATCAAATTTACTAGCTCACAGTATTTTTGCTTTTTTTCTTGTTAGTTAGATTAAAAGCCTCCTTATTTATAAAAGGACAAAATAATTCTAAATCTCCTAGGATTGAGATTCTCAAGCAGCATCCTAAATGTCATGAGATTGGGATTCTAAGAGATATTGTCATGAGATTGGAATTCTATATCTCTTCCGATTGAGATTCTCAAAGATAGTGTTTATCCCAATACATTATTACTTAAAGTTTATATTATATCATCAAGATTACCATTAAAACATCATTAACATATTAACTCTAACATAAAGTTATACTAATATTTGTTTAGTTTAAAATTTTGTTTAATTAAAACTAAATTGTAAAATTCCAATGAATTTTTAAGTGTTTAACAGATCTGGATTTGATTCAAATTTATTACATAAATATTCACTAAAAAATAATTTTTTTGATTTTTAAAAAAGGACAGAACAATCCTAAATCTCCACAAACGGGCATCAAGCAATCATAAAACTCATAAAATTGGAATCATTAGAGATATTGTTCATCCTAATACATTATTAATTAAAATTTATTATATCATCAAGATTATCATTAAAACTTCATTATCATATTAAGTCAACGTATAGCTACATTAAAATTTATCTAGTTTAAAATTTTGTTTAATTAAAACTAAATTATGAATTTTTAGGTGTTTAATAATTTAAAAGAATTAAAGTAAATCAAATGTTTAACAATTAATTCAATGAAAAATAATTTAAAATATTTAAATTTTAAGATAAATACTATTGTCTCACTAAACCTTTATAACAAATTAATTCAAGTCATTTTATAACAATTATTTATTTATTTAAAATTAAAATAAGTTGACTTATAACCATCTCAACTCAAAAGAATAGGATAGTGTCAAAATTATAAATAAAATTAATTAAGTAATGAGAATAAGAGTGTTGGCGTCGTACTATGGGGAAGGAATGGGGGGCCAAAGCTTCAAGGGGGGCTCCTTTGTGAACGTTGCCACTCGTAACCCCAGATGGGTCTTTTCTCCATTAAACTAATAATAATATAACTGTTAACTTGAGTGGCGGGGGGGGGACCTACTGTGCCCTCAAGTTGTAACAGGGGATCTATTGCACCTCTTAAATTAAGATTTTTTTGAACCCATCATGCCATTTAAAGAGAGTGAGTAATAAAATAAATCTCTCCAAACAGCTACATTTGTACAGAGGCAGCCATATATCAGTTAGACATTAACATATATATATATATATATATATATGTGTGTGTAGGCATAGATGGACTTAGAGAAGACAACTTATTAGTCGGTTCTTTCTTCCTATTCCTAAATTGATAACACTTTTTTTAAAAAAAATAATTTTTCTTTTAGTTTTTCAAAAGGATATTTTCAAAGTAAAAAAAATTCTTCCATTAATCAACCAAAAGCAAATTATATGTATATGTATATATGTTTGTATTTCAAAATATTAAGCAAGACCTGTCCAGAATAGCTTTTTTAAAAAAAAAAATTTAGAAACTTTAAGGATAGAATAAATTGAAATAAAATTAAAAATTTAATAGTTTTTTTTAGGTCAAAATAAATTTAATAGTTAAGACAAATTAAAATACAATAACACTATTGCATTTACTAAAATATATAAACAATTTTTTTTACATAAACGACAACACGAAAAGAACAAAATTTATATTTTTAAAAATTTAATAATTGTTCAAAGATACATAATCACAAACATTTCTTGATAATTAAGAAAATTAAATCATTAGAGCTTGTGTAGCAGCTTATCAAAATAGGGCAAGTACCAACATTATATCATAGAGGTGTTGCACAATGATAAGATTTTCTGGCAATGAAAGACAGGTGGGCAAAGACATCGCATTACAAAGGCGTTGCATGATATGGTAATTCACAGGGAGACCGAACCGAACCAGTATGGGGCAAGAAATCTCTATTCTTGTATTAATCCCATACAAAAAACCCTTGAAGCATTCTTCTTCAAACCCGTACACCATCTTCATTCTCAAGAAAACAGCAGTCGTCAATAAACTGTCCGAGCTCGCTTGATGAGTACGACCCAGTCTTTCAACCTCTAAAATCTTCGATAACCTTTTTAACCCCAGTTCACCATCTATTAGCCCGTCGCAAAATTTAGCCATGTACTTGACATCGTACACAAATCCAAAAATACGTCCAAGCATGACCGCGAACTCTGAAGTCGAATTTGACAAGTTCTGCCCACCTAAAAGCCTCCAAAGATATGCAAAGTCGTAGAGGCCGTGAAATGTGACCCATTTGAGATCCTTATGATTCGAAAGTATCTCGTTAAACACAATAGAGAAATGTAACATGTCAACTACATCCCTTCTTCTCCTGCTCTTTTTGTTCAAACTATCATTCCTATTTTTCTCAACATTGTCCTTGTTTGGCGATGAATGGAATGAAGATTGACTTTGACAGCCCTCGTTGACTACAAAATTATAAAAATTTACTTACCAAGTGCCACCAATATTGCCTTCATCGTCAAATACCGTTAATCCCAATTGTACAATTTTTGTCTAATCAACATTATACTTAAGGTCTTCGTATACTTTCTCTTCAGAAGAGTGCCTCGGGGTCCAATGCAAGAATTCCAGGAACTCGGTATCAAATGCTATAGTATGATACGTATCAAGTCTGTCATTAATACATAACATTTCATTGTAGAAATTCAACTCCCAAACTTGCTTAATTCTAATCGAAGAGCTCTCCATGATTTCTTATCAAATTTACTAGCTCGTAGTGTTTTTGTTTTTTTTCCTTGTTAGTTAGATTAAGGGCCTATATTTATAGAGGAAAATAAAACAATTCTAAATCTCTTACGAATGAAATTCTCAATGAGCATCCTAAATGTCATAAGATTGGGATTCTAAGAGATATTGTCATGAGATCGGAATTTTAAATCTCCTCACATTGAGATTCTTAAAGGACATCTAGAATGTCATGAGATTGAGATTCTTAAAAATAGCGTTCATCCCAATACATTATTAATTAAAATTTATATTATATCATCAAGAATATCATTAAAACATCATTAACATATTAACTCAACATATAGATATACTAATATTTGTTTAGTTTAAAATTTTCTTTAATTAAAACTAAATTGTAAAATTCCAATGAACTTTTAAGTGTTTAACAAATCTAGATTTGATCCAAATTTATTATATAAATATTCACTAAAAAATATTTTTTTCATTTTTAAAAAGGAACAATCCTAAATCTCCTCAAGCGGGCATCCAGCAATCATAAAACTCATAAGATTGGGATCATTAGGGATAATGTTCATCCCAATACATTATTAATTAAAATTGAACATTATATCATCAAGATTATAATTAAAACTTCATTATCATATTAACTCAACGTATTGCTATATTAATATTTGTCTAGTTTAAAATTTTACTTAATTAAAACTAAATTATGAATTTTTAGGTGCTTAATAATTTAAAAGAATTAAAGTAAATGAAATGTTTAACAATTAATTCAATGAAAAATAATTTAAAATATTTGAATTTTAAGATAAATACTATTGTCTCTCTAAACCTTTATAACAAATAAATTAAAGTCGTTTTAGAACAACTATTGCTATAATTTAATTTTTATAAAAAATTTCATCAAAAATATAATTTTACATATAAATATATAATAAAAAAAATAACAAATATAAAGTAAACAATTATTAGCAATCTATCTTCATTATTGAATCTATTAAAATCAAAACATATCAGATTCAATCTAATTATAAATGAAATTGAATGAAGTTATTAATTATTGAATCTTTATCTAATGACTTTAGGGAAGATTGAGTTTTAATTTAAATGTACATGTGTAGGTATATATAGACTTAGACATAAACCTAGAAAATTAGTACTATATATATACTATACACATACATGTCAAGTGAGTTAGGTTCGCTGCATTGGCACCCAAATATAGTGACAAATGAGCAAGAGTCCTCGCATTTGCTTGAACGAATGCGGGTAAAGAACTTAGTCCAAATAAAAAATAAAATTAAAATCATAGATTAAGAATTGAGTCATGGAACATAAGAATATTAACAGAAAAATTTATAGAAGTGGTAGATGTGATAATTAGAAGAAAGATTAATATTATGTGCTTTTAAGAGATGAGATGGGTAGGAAAAAAAAATAAAAACTTTATCAAAAATTGAATATAAAATATAGTACCTAGAAAATGATCGAACGAAAAATGAAGTGTAAATTATTATGGATAAAAACTTAGTAGATGAGGTAGTGAATGTGAAGAGAATAAGATATATGATTATTATGGTGAATGTTGGTTTAGGAAGAATGACTATGAATATCTTTAGTACATATGTACCACAATTCGGGTTAGGTGAGGAGATAAAAGCAAAATTCTATAAAGACCTAGAGTTATGAGTTTTAGGATTGCTTGATACCCTCTAATAAATAAGCAAACCTTCAATTTAGGAGATTTAATATATAATGTTAAATTTTAATTAATAATGTATTAAAAAATATTATTTATAAAAATATCAATCCTAGAAGATTTAGGATTGTTCCGTGCCGTTCCATAAATTAGCATGCCCTCAATCTAACAAAGAAAGAAAAAAAAAACGCTGCAACCTAAAAAATTTGATAAAAAAGCATGGAGGGCTTTTCGATTAGAATCAAGCAACAAGACATGTGTCACGACTCTAGGGGAGAAATATGTAATATTGTAAAAGTTAGGGTTAACGGAGAATTAAAAGAACTACTAAGCAAGCTGTAAACGGGTAATCCGTTGGGTAGTTGGAGTGGTTGAGCTAGCTAGAGGCCTTATAAAGCAAGGGTCTACGGCATTAGAGGGTATCTTGGAAGTTAATAACAAATTCACTCTCTTTCTTGATTCTATCTTCTTTCTCCTATCTGTTATTCTCTTCTTTCTATCATTCTTACGTCTGAATTCTACCGATTTTGCAAGCCCTATTCTTAGGGCTTGACAAAATGTTGAAGGCGGGAATTGGTTAAATGAATAATCAATTCCTCTCTTTCTTGATACTCTCTCTCTTTTTTCTTCCTTATTTCTCTCTCTCTTTTCTCTCTGTTTCTATCTCTCTCACTCGTTCTTACATTCTGTAGTTACTAAAATTGCCAGCCCTAATTCAAGGGCTTGACAAAATGGTATTAGAGCCATGCAATCCTTGGCTGTGAATTTGTTTCAACTTGGGCAGAACCTTTAACCTGTGCATTGAGGGTTTGATCCGACACAAAACCAACAGTGTCAGAAGTGACCGAGCTGCAAAAAGCAGGCCAACGAAGTTAATTCTGCAGACGACGGCTCGAAATTGAAGTTGCAGTAGAGCGCGTGCAAGCAAGGTCAGGCATTCTGGGGTGCCAAATTGAACGAGTCATAGGTGGCGACTCAAGAAGTAGTAAATTTTGGTGATAACAAAAATTATAGAGTAGACATTCAAGATTCAGCCAATTTCAAGAGGGTCAGTGATTGGGTAAGGAGACAACTAGAGCCATACTTTAGACATAGAGACAATTATAGCCCCAACCATCAATGTAAGAGACAACTAATGTACATGGAGAGCTATGATGGGAAAAATGAAAAAGAAGAGAATGTCTTCCATGAAGAAACAGGTGAGTGCAAGATGATTATCGGGGAGGAATCACAGCTGCATTCTATACGGACTGAAGTGTTTGAAGAAAAGGTTGAGGCAGCGACAGAACTCAAAAGGGAAAAGAAAAATAGTAAGCAAGTATTGAAGGCGGGAACTGGTTGAATCAATAATCAATTTCTCTCTTTCTTGATACTTTCTCTCTCTTTTCTTCCTTATTTCTCTCTGTTTCTATCTCTCTCACTCGTTCTTACATTCTGTAGTTATTGAAATTGCTAGCCCTAATTCAAGGGCATGACAACATGCTATTCCATTCATGGGATATCTTAATTTTGCCAAGAAAATGAGAGCAAGGTAGGAAGAGACGAGACAATTATGAGAAAACCTTTTTTTTTAATCTAATATTTTTGGACTTCGGATTTTATTAGGGATACGTTGTTCTAGGTGAGCACGTGCTGAACGGTTGGCAGGCATGCAACCAAAACCTAACCCCAAACCCGGATATTAATCAGTGTTTCTAAGTTTTAACCCCACAATTAATTCAGTATAAACAGCAAAAGAAAAGAGTAACAACCAGAAAAAAAAAAGGAAAAAGAAACTCACCCGTCCATGGATTTTCTCCTCCAATCTTCTTATAGTCTTGGCTGTACGATCCTTGTTTGGCTGCAAGGAAAAAAGAAAAAAATTTCCATCTTGAATTATAATTTATAATCTTAAATGGCACATTGAAGTGAAGTGATAAAGTACTTGCACAAAAAGTCTCCATCTTGAAACTTCTGAAAGCCTCCAAACATAAAAAAATCAGCAACATTATCCTGAAAGATTGTTACTAGAAAGTTAATAATGACAATTTTCAACTGAATTTTTGGCACCAAAATGTCATGCTAAAATTCAGATTCAGTTTTTATATAACAATAAAAGTCACATGCCTCAATCAAACTAGGCGAGGTCAGGTACAAGAATTCTAAAACTCTGGGTCTAGCCATCTCTATCCATAGCCACATCCCAAATTCAGTTTTTATATTATCCAAATAAATTTTTACCTCGTCATCTGCAAGTCCATAAAGAGCAAAAGCAGCATTATGTTGTGCAGATCCATTTTTTTTTTAATCAAGAAGCTTCAGTAATGGCACAATACCACTGCCATGGGCAATCCCAGCTTGATTATGAGTATCCTTAAAAGGACAGCATCTCATTGCAACCAATAAAACACAATTTTTCAACTTCGCAGGCGGGACAAAATGGATAGCAACTGTTTAGATTTCCAAGGAGCAAAAGTAACTTGTATCAAGTTTCTTGCACTAATATCTTGCCAACAAAAGAATTAACAAGGACAAATAAATTTTATAAATCAACTCCACCACTCCACCACTCAAGCTTTTCCCAGCGATTTCAAGAAAAAAAAAAAGTACAAAGCAAGGATTTATAAAGAAAGCAGGACTCTTAAGAGTTTGTTATTTTTATTATTAGAAGAACAGAACTTAAATTTGTAGTGTTCTGTAGATTTTCGATAGAGCAATTGGTAAACCATGCCCACTTTGTATTTTAGCCTATCTTTAAAGAAAAACTCAGAGAGACTAAGCAGCCAAAAGAGACCAAGATAAAACTTTCTAGAGAAGTAACATAAGCAATCTACTATCCATTTCTCTCGCTCTAGGCTCTGAAAGCTGGTTCATAATTCCTGGTTATCCTTCCTCTTTTCCTAATAGATATGATTTTATTCAAAGAAGGATAAAGATTAAAAGAAAACTGGCAGTTTTTCAAACGAAATAATTCCAAAGCCTCTGCAGCAAGGGAGGTTTTGTTGAATCATGCTTTACTACAAAGTTAAATGCACCAAAAAAAGATACGAGCAAAGAACAGTTGAAAATAAAAACATGTGCCAACCTCCCCAACGCAAATGCTGCCATTTCCCTCAGGTTGGGCTCAGGGGACTGAAGCATCTCAATCTCAATTAATGGTAGGACAGCACCACTCTGAACAATATGCACCTACAAAAATCATATTCCAAAGCAGTAAGAGGCAGCATAATGCAAGATGTTGAATAAAAGTTTGGCAATTTCTTGCTTCAAATATACCTATTTCACTCCACCTTGCAGTCCGAATCAGTAGCTGCAAATTGCCCAAGCAACAAAGCTGCAACCCTTTGGCTCTCAGAACAGCAGGAACTGTAAAGGCATCCATAAATCTTGTAAGACCAAAACATCAAGGTAAAGGTTGGAGAGAACAAGTACGCTAATTGCAACTCAAATACAGTCATGAGAGTTGAAAAACAAAACATTGCAAAGAGCAAACAGTAAGAAAACAGCAAGTAAAATTGAATGAAATATTAGTACCTCGGTAATCCGATTACAGGTTGTAAAGCTCCAGCAAGCAAACTTCCTTCTTAATTTTAGGGGATGAATGCACCAGATTACCAATCACACGGACCCGACAAAAATACTCAGTGGGGCAGTAACTGTTTCTGGCGATATAAGTGTTCAAAAAGATGTCCAAATGTAAGTGAATTACTAGAGTTACCGGATAAAATCATAGCCAACCGCTTCAAACCTGAAATTCATAATTTCATAATATAAGCAGTGTGAAACCAAACGTTGCATTTATATGAATCATATAAATCAGAGAAATCCCACAAACCTGATTTTTGTTCTCATCGTTTTTAAAGGCAATAGTCCGCAGAGCCCCTGCTGCTGCTCTCTGCACCTTCATGACATTGAGTTCAAGCAAATCAACAAGTGATGCGATTCCCGCTTCATGCCTGGATAGAACGAAAACATTCAAAGACCTTGATCATCAAAAAATTCAAGAACCACAGCGCTTGATGCTGAAAACTACATGCAGCAATAATTCTCTAGAACGCACACAAATATTAACGAAAAGTTTAAGAATCGAGCCTCTGCGTTACCGTTCTTGGCAAGTTCCGAAAGAACGTGTGCTGCGCACTTGGCAGCAGCCCGATCCGCCTCGGTGGACGAGAAAGTGGAGTCGAGGATTGCGACCTGAGCGAGAACATCGCGGACGATATCTTCTTGAGCTTTACCAGTCGACGCAATGGCGACCGTTCGATCGGCATCGAAATCCTCCGATAGCTTCCGCTTAATCGAGTTTCTCCTGGCAGAGCTGGTAGGTTTTTCACGCCGATTCTGGTTTCCATGTCTTCTGTAGATGAGAGAGAGGGGGCGGGGGGGGGGGGTTAGTACAGAGGGAGACCCGGAGGCGTAGTTTGAGGAAATGGATTGGGTTTAGAGAAATTCTATTGGCACCTACTATTTTTTAAATTTTTTGCTTTTCATAGTTACATTTTAAGATATTTAAAATATTTTTTAAAAAAACTCATTTTTACACTCAGAGCCACTTTCTCTCTCAATCTATTACCCGTCAATCATATCCGGCCACTCACCTATTCATAACGAAGACAATTCAACAAAAAACACCAGATCCAATACAGTCGAACATAAAAAAAATAGATGAGAATATAAGAATAGAAAAACACACACACATATATATATACATGTCTACATTGCATATACAAACATAAATATATGTATATACACACACATATATATATAGGAAATGACGGCCATAGCCACCAGAGGTGCCGACCTTTACAGCCCCCCGAACCGTGGGGTTCGGGGCACCTTGAAGGTCCCTGAACCCCAGGGTTCAGCGGGCTGTGAAGTTCAGCACCTCTGGTAGTTATGCCCGTCGTTTCCTGTATATATATGTGTGTATGTGTATGTATGTGTATGTTTGCGTGTATATATGAATATATGTGTAATACCCCATGTTCGTATAAGGTTGCCACGTAATTTTAATAGGTTTAGAATACCGAAAAAATTAATTTGATAGCAGTTATAAGTACCGAATCAACTGTAGGGAATGCCTTGGAGTGAAATTGTCTAAGAAAAATGATATGGTTTCAACGAGCGTTCCGAAATAGGATTTATGGTATCAAAAGAAATCGAATCAGGAACAATTTTTGGTACAACTAAAATACAGCTACTAATTAGGCTGTAAAACCAAATTGTCGTAAGGGACTCTTGAAAAATCAACGGAACCCTAGAGGGGCTCCGGTTTTATGTAAGAATCAACCCTTCAGTAGTTTCGAGATGAAACGATAGCTCGGTGAAGACACTGAGACAAAATCGTCCAAATCGAGTAACCTTAAAGTTATTAATTATAGATTTTCAGTATTAAAATGCAATTTAATTCAGCGGGGCGTATTTTGCTATTAAGAAAATTATTCAAGTGATATTATGAGAAAATTAAGATTTAAAACATAATTATATATATGTATTAATATAATATAAGATATATAAATATATATATGTATATATGTACACGCATGGCAGAGACCATGCCTCTGTAAAATGCAACCCATGCCTTTTTTAAGTCCATGCCCTGTAACCTTTACCCATGCCCTGTTGCAATCAGCCATGCCTCTGCAAATGGTGGCCATGTCTCTGCCAAATCTTGGCTACTAATAAAGTGATCTTCACGCATTAAGGGGATTTGAGGTATGGCCATGGCAGTAGAAATGCCTATAAATAGGGAAAGAAACCGTGGAGCTGAAAGCAAATTAAGGGAAGGAAAATTAAGAGAGACAGAGAGAAGCTGAGAGAGAGATCGCGAGAGGGAGAGAGGCTGGTCGGAGAAGCGGCAGGCGGCTGCCATAGCCGCATCCAAGCTTCCAACAAGCTCGGCCATGGCAACCGAGCGAAGGAGCACCCGCAAGCTGGAGAAGCAACAGTGCGCGGAAGAGTTGCAGGTGGTGGCGCGAAGCAGGGGCAGCCCTCGATGGAGGCTGGCAAGGCGAGGCCAAAGGCGGCCAAGCCAGCCGCATGGCAGTCGCTGCAAGCAGCAGCGGCAGGGGCGGCGCGCGGGCGCTGCAGCACGCGGAGGAGGTTGTGGCGGCGACGGCTCGCGGCAGAGAGCACAGCTGAGGGCAGCGCCAGCAGCAGCGAGGGCGACCGCGATGGCTGGCGACGCTGGCCGAGGCAGTGGCTGGCGGTGGCTGGGCGCGCGCAGGGGCTGCGCGAAGAAGACAGCGAACAAGAAGAAGAAGAGAAGGAAGAAGAAGAAAAAGAAGAAGAAGAAAGAAAGAAAGAAGAAAAGAAAGAAGAGGAAATGAAGAAGAGAAGTTGCAGGTGCGTGAAGGGAATGAGGAAGATGAACAGTAAGAAGAAAAGAGAAAAAGAAAAATAGAAAAGAAAAAGAAAGAAAATTGGGAAAAATGCTGAAAAGTCCTAGAAAAATCCTGAAAAATAAGAAATGAAGATGTAATGACATCCCAGAGATTTTGGCAAGAGAAACGGCTCGGACACGCATTTCGAGAATGTGGCACGCATATCGAGGAAACCGAAGATGCTAAGCCAAGGTGAGTAAAATTCTCTAGAAAATTTCAAAAATTCCAAAATATTATTTTATGAATTTTTGTAGTGAAATATTTGAGAAAATATTTTTAGAAATATTTAATTTGGAATTATTGAGGGAAAATAGGAAGAAATAGAGAGAAAATTATAGAAAATGCCAGAAATTATGGAAAAATAGGTTTTAATGTTTATTTAAATAATTATGGTGATTAGGATACTTTGAGTCTGAAGTTGAAGAGATTGGTACAAATTTTGAGGTTGGCACGCAAATCGAGGCAAGGCACGGATATCGAGGTAGCCCGATAAGCTTAAGAAGGTAAGTGGTACTCCCCTATTAAAGTTAGTTTTATGGAAAATGCTTAGTTTATGTTCCTCGAAAATGTTTTCATCATATTGACATGCCCTGATATGTATCCAACACGTAGACTGCATCCATGACATGACTATGAAATGCATAAATACACGTTGATATCATTGATCACTCGTATTTGAGGCCGTAGGGAGTACGAACTAGCACCGCTACTTTACCAAGGGTGCACCCATACACCTCGGCTTCGAAAGAAGGGGGCCGCTAAAATGGTAGGTAACATAAGGGGTGCAGTTGACACCTACGAGGTAAGACATTGCATACACATATGACATAGCATTATATACCCTTACTTAGATGATTCATCATCTAACTTGGGTTTTGCCCCTAGAATATTCAAACGTTCCAAGTGGAGATTGTAGCAGATTCAAGGATAAATGAGGCATGAAACGACACTTATCAGAGTACATAAAGAATGAAATGTATGTAGCTCATGTATTCTGAATGTTTTGAGAAATGTTGAAGATGTAAGATTTTATTTATGATTTATGTTAAGATATCAGGTTTCGATCTTTGCTTCCGCATTTGATATGTATAGTGATTCTTTTTCGAGATTACTGTATGAGAATTTTGGGGCGAATTTGAGGAATGATGCAGTGTTTGAAAGAAAAATTTATTGTCCCGGAATTGTCCCAAATCATAACGCACCCGAAAAGAAAGAAAAAAAAAAACGGGGCGTTACAATATGTATCTATCGTGATTTTATTTGTTGATGTATTTCGGAAGTGTGATAAAATAGGGTATTTTTGAAAAAATAAAAAAATTAGTTGTAGTGAGTTATCACATGACTGGAAGAAAAATCTAAAATTTTAATGATTGCGAAGAGCAAAAATGTAGCTGCGAGTAGAATTTCCCTCAGGTTTAGGTTTCTTTCCTTGGTTCATGTTTTGAAGCGAACCTTGTGGTTGTGGGCTTGGTGTTGGTTCTTGTATTGGGTGGATTATTTCGGAGCACAATTAGACTACCCGCCTGCTTATGAGTTTTAGTGAAAGTAACTTGCGCTCCCACCACTTCACTTTTCCAAAACCCGTGTTAACTTGCTCATTCGCCGCCACCTTATTGCCCATAAACAATGAAAAGAGACCCCTAAATGCCGAAGTGAACCCAAATTTAGAAAAACAAAATGGAATTGAATATTGATTTGATTTTGTTTATTATCTTGGGATTATCGCCCTTACGTACTCTTCCGCTACTTGTATCCTCGATTTCAATAGAATAGGTAAATTACAAATGAAAACTTTATCTTATTGCACATGACAAAAAATTGAACTAACAATCTACTGTTACAAATCCCAACTTATCATGACCCAATTACTGGACCTATGCCCTGGGGCGATTTTGTTTATTATCTTGACACGCCAGATGTATGTATATATATTTAGAATAATTCTATTTGTACAAAATAAGTTTGACATAATAGTTTACAGGTGAAATTAAATGACAATTTTGCCCATTTCTCCCCTTTCAATGACCATTTTATCCCTTCCCCCTCCAACAACCTCTCATCTCTCTTCCCCTTCTCTTGTCGCTATCGCCGCATCTTCGCCACTACAACTGACCATTAGTTGCCAACCTCTCGTTTCCATTCTTTGCCTCAGCCGCCTCACATCATCTCGCCGCTTTCGCCTTGCCTCCTTTTTCCCTGTAACCTCACCTCTTCACCGCTGCATCCTCAAGTAACCAGTTACTGGAAGATGCAGTGATAAGGTAACGAGGTTGCAGCGGTGAGAGAAGGCGAGGCGGCAGCGACGAGAAGAGGCGAGGCGATTGCAAGAGTAAGTGAGGCAGTTAAGGGGAGACGACAGGTGGTCGGTTGCAGCGGCAAGGGAAGGGGAAGAGAGAGAGATGAGAAAGAGAAGATGGTGAACAAAAATCGTGATATATTGTGATAAACCCATATGTAAAACTCCTTTCTATACAAATAGCGAGACTCATATATTTAACATAGGTAAGAGTTAAATTGAATCAAAGATAAAAAATGACCAAAGCATCAATCACATAAATGAATATAAAAGTTGACGTGAAAAACCTAAATTAAAAAAAATTACGGGCAAAAATAACAAAATATCACTATGATGATATTGGTACAATAATGATGATATAGTTGCAATTAATTCAAGAGTATTGAGTACATATTTATTGACGTAAAATCATATATAGATATACACAGAAAATCATATTCTGATCAAAAGATAATTCAAGATAATATTTTTTCAAATGAGATAAATCCCATTTAAAATTAAATTTAATATTTTAATGACAATCAAATTCAAAATCCTAATCACAGTCAAATTAATGATCTCAATCACGGTCAAATTTGAATTCTAGTTCATAATTATAACAGTAATTATATAAATATATATCTGTATATACAAATATATTATATATTAACTTGTACATATGTGTATATGTATGTATATTAACTTACATATTTATACAATGACATAATGTGGATATTAATAATATATATGTGCCAGGCAATTTGGCAACGACTTCAAATTTTTGGTCATTTTATGCAATATCGGGCATCCTCGCTAACAAGATTGTCTCAATGGGGTTACTTATAGTCACGAGAACCCTCTATTGGTGTGTTTACACGGCAATCGAGGTCTATGAAAGAATTCTTGAAAGTGTATTTTTGTATATATGCTTTGAACAAGACAATAGTAGCTATATATACATGAAGGAGATAAAGCAAACAAAATACAATCATAAAAACTAAAACACTTTTCATAGAAAACGTCATGCTTTTGAGGATGTTGGTTCTTAACACATTTTCCTAATTTATGCATCTTGGTTCTTAACACTCATTCTCAAATTAGAATAGATATTGATCATTCCTAACTTGCTGATAAGACTTGAAAATTGTGGAATGCTTAATGATTTAGTGAAGATGTCGGCTAGTTGTTTTGATGTCGATATATGATAAGTCTTGACTATACCAATTTGAACAAAGGGGCAATCAATTTCAATGTGTTTTGTCCGTTCATGAAATATTGGATCAGAAGCTATGTGTAGAGCGGCTTTATTATCACAAAATAACTTAATCAGTTGTGAATGCTTTATTCCAAGGACATGTAAAATGTTTTGGAGCCAAATGACCTCACAACAAATATATGCCATGGACCGATATTCTGTCTCTGCACTTGATCGAGGAGACAATAGCTTACCTTTTAGTTTTTCAAGAAATGAGGGAACTTTCAATAAACATACAGTAGCCTATGATTGATTTTTATGTGTCTCAACATCGAGCCTAATCCGCATCACAAAAAGCATTCAACTGCAATGAACCTGTGGATGAGAAAAAAAATACTTCTCTAGGTGTTTTCTTAATGTAGCGTAGAACTCTTGTGCCGCTTTTAGGTGTGAAGTCAGGGCTTGTCCACAAATTGACTAAGAATGTGAACAAAACAGACCAAGTTTGGCCTTATGATTGTTAAGTAAATCAATCGCCCAACAAGTCTTTGATAAAATGAGGGGTTTTCAATACAATCGCTCTCTTCCTTACTAGTGATAAATCCATAATCCAAATAAAAGATCTCAATCTAGATGTAAAAAAACCTTTGACATGTTGTAAACTACATGAATTATATTGTGGGATGGATGTGAAAATTATTTCAAGTTATTTATGTCAATTGAGAGGTTAAGTCTCAAAAGTGATTATAATATACTTGAGGATTACTTTAATCGCATGATGCAAATGATAGTGATATGTTGTTTAGTGGTAATTGTATGTCTATTATTAATTTATATTGTGTAAGAAAATTAATGACAATATTAAAGTTAAGGTATATAAAGATTGATTATTGTGATAATGGTTGCATGTTATTCTACAAAAATGATGACAATGTGAAAAATTATAAAATTTGTAAGTATAAGTATTTTAAATGACCCGCTAAAAAGATCGTTCAAACTAAAGAGACAACGGGTGTCAATGTTTCAATTCTATTTTGTTTTTCTAATTAAATTTAGCTTCATTTAGCCAATTTGGGGGTCACTTTTCACTGTTTATGGTTGACGAGGTGGCGGTGAATGCGCAAGTTAGCACACGCTTTGAAAAGGTGAATAGATGGGAACGCAAGTTAGAAACTTTCATTAAAATTCATATGCAGGCGAGGGCCCTCTAATTCTGCTCCAAAATAATCCGCCCAATATAACAACCAACACCAAGCCCACAGCCACAAGGCTTGCTTCAGAACAGAAATGAAGAAACGTAAACCCAATCCATTTCCCCAAACTACCCCTCCGAATCTCCCTCTCTAGTCTCTACTACCCCCCTCTCTCTCTCATCTATAGAAGACATGAAGAGCCAGAATCGGCGTGAAAGACCTACCAGCTCTGCCAAGAGAAACTAGAAGAAGCGAAAGCTATCAGAGGATTTCGATGTCGATCGCACGACTGCCACTACGTCGACTAGTAAAGCTAAAAAAGATATTGTTCGTGGTATTCTCGCTCAAGTCGCAATCTCAACTCTACTTTCTCGTCCACAGAGGCAGATCGAGCCGTTGCCAAGTGCGCAGTACACGTTATTTCAGAACTTGCCAAGAACGATAGAGCGGAGGATCGATTCTTAAATTTTTCGTTAACATTTGTATGCGTTCTAGAGAATTATCATTGCATGTATGTTTTCAGCGTCAAGCGCTGTGGTTCTTGAATTTTTTAATGATCAAGGGATTTGATATTTGATGATTTGTTTGTTTGTAGCAGGATTTATAAGTGTAACTGTTGAATGTGGGGTCATGCCAGTGCTGGTGAGGCATCTCTAGGCGCCGCCGTCGTTGAGAGAAGGCGACAAGTAAGTAAATAGATGATTTCTAGATTGATATGGAGTCAATGATGTAATCAAGGAAGACTTCAACCAAAATTATTCATTTATGATATAATTCATTTTCCAAATCTAAATCATTTGACAATGAATGTATTGATGTATATTAGTTAAAATTATCAATTAATTAATATGATGATTAATGTGAGTTTGACTTATAGTTAATTCTTATTTTTTTCTCTAATCATAATCAAATTCAAAAATTTAAAATTTATACCTATTAATTAAACTTTTATATTCAACTCACATTTAAAGATTTATGTCTATTAGTGTCAAATGTTTATCTTATTTGAAATTTAAATATTCATATTATTTAATACTTATGTATATATTCAAAATTCTAATTTAATTGAAGAAAAAGAGATATTCATTTAATTAATTCGTTTTAATTTACGGAGACAACCCAATTTGCTGCATTTTAATAAGTTTAGCTTATATATTTTAACTTATTTTAAAAATTTGGGTTTATTAAGTCTTAAAATACCAAGAATTTGTAAAAATAAATTAAACCGATTATTTTCAGCCATGGGCAGTACAACGTGAAGCTCATAACTAGGTTAAGTTACAGGCCCACACAGCTCAACCCACATAGCTAACGGGGCGAGGTCCACTATCAATGTTACAGGAATGAGCTTTACTTAACATTTGAAAAATTAAAAAATATAAGATGGATATTTAAATTTTGGTATAGGAATACAAGACGTAAATGTTTGTTAATATGTGAAATTTTGTCAATTTCATTTACTATAGCATTTGAATCTGATATGTTTGGATTTTAACAGATTCAATAATAAAGATTGCTAATAATTGTTTATTTTGTGTTTGTTATTTTTTTTATTGTATATTTATATGTAAAATTATATTTTTTGATGAAGTTTTTTATAAAAATTAAATTATACCAACAATTGTTATAAAACGACATGAATTAATTTGTTATAAAGGTTTAGAGAGACAATAGTATTTATCCTAAAATTCAAATATTTTAAATTATTTTTTATTGAATTAATTGTTAAACATTTGATTTACATTAATCCCTTTAAATTATTAAACAACTAAAAGTTCATTGAAATTTTACAATTTACTTTTAATTAAACAAAATTTTAAACTACACAAGTTTTAATATAGCTATCCGTTTAGTTAATATAATAATAAAATTTTAATGATAATCTTGATGATATAATATTAAATTTTAATTAATAATACATTAGGATGAACAATATCTCCAATCATCCCAATCTTATGAGTTTTATGATTGCTTGATGTCTCTCGAGGAGATTTAGGATTGTTCTATGTCCTATTTGAAAAATCAAAAAAATTATTTTTTAGTGAATATTTATGTAATAAATTTGGATGAAATTCAGATCTATTAAACACTTAAAAAGTTTTTTGAAATTTTACAATTTAGTTTTAATTAAATAAAATTTTAAACTAAACAAATATTGGTATAGCTATAGGTTCAATTAATATGTTAATGATAATCTTGATGATATAATGTAAATATATTGGGATAAACATTATCTTTAAGAATCTCAATCTCAAGACATTTTAGATGTGCCTTAAGAATTTCAATCGCAGGAGATTTAGAATTTCAATTTTATGACAATATGTCTAAAAAATCCAATCTCATGACATTTAGGGCATCCCTTAAGAATTCCAATCGTAGAAGATTTAGAATTGTTTTATGTCCCTCTATAAATATATAGACCCTTAATCTAACTAATATAGGCCCTTAATCTAACGAACAAGGAAAAAAACAATAAACACTACGACCTAGTAAATTTGATAAGAAATCATGGAGAGCTCTTCGATTAGAATTAAGCAAGTTTGGAAGTGAAATTTTTACAATGAAATGTTATGTATTAATGATAGACTTGATACATATCATACTATAGCATTTGACACTAAGTTCCCAAGATTCTTGCATCGGACCCCGAGGCACTCTTCTAAAGAAAAAGTATACGAAGACCTTAAGTACAATGTTGACCAGACAAAAATTGTACAACTGAGATTAATGTTGTTCGACGATGAATGCAATATTGGTGGCACTTGGCAAGTAAATTTTTATAATTTTGTTGTCAACGAGGGCTGTCAAGGTCAATCTTCATTCCAGTCATCGCCCAACAAGGATAATGCTGAGAAAAATGGGAATGATAGTTTGAACAAAAAGAATATGAGAAGAAGGGATGCAGTTGACATGCTACATTTTTCTATTGTGTTTAACGAGATACTGTCAAATCATAAGGATCTCAAATGGGTTACATTTCATGACCTCTACGACTTTGCATATCTTTGGAGACTTTTAGGTGGGTAAGACTTGCCAAATTCGACTTCGGAGTTCTCAGTCATGCTTGGACGTGTTTTTGAATCTGTGTACGATATCAAGTACATGGCTAGATTTTGCGAAGGGTTGATGGATGGTGAACTGGGGTTAGAAAGGTTATCCAAGATTTTGGAGGTTGAAAGACTAGGTCGTGCTCATCAAGCGGGCTCGGACAGTTTATTGACGGCCAGTGTTTTCTTGAAAATAAAGATGGTGTACAGGTTTGAAAAAAAATGCTTCAATGATTTTTTGTATGGGATTAATACAAGAATAGACACTTCTTGCCCCATACTGGTTCAATTCGGTCTCCCTATGAATTACCATATCATGCAACGCCTTTACAATGCGATGTCTTTACCCACCTGTCTTCTACCGCTAGAAAATCTTATCATCGTGCAACGCTCCTACGATATAATATTGGTACGTGCCATGTGTTGATAAATCGCTACACAAGCTCTAATAATTTAATTTTCTTAATTATCAAGAAATGTTTGTGCTTATGTATCTTTGAACAATTATTAAATTTTTAAAAACATAAATTTTGTTATCTTCGTGTTGTCCTCTATGTAAAAAAAGTTATTTTATATATTTTAATAAATGCAATAGTATATATGTTTATACTAAACGCAAATTATATATATATATCTATGTATATATGTTTGTATTTCAAAATATTAAGCAAGACCTGTCCAGAATAGCTTTTTTTAAAAAAAATTAAAAACTTTAAAGAAAGAATAAATTGAAATAAAATTAAAAATTTAATAGTTTTTTTAAGTCAAAAAAAAAATTTAATAGTTAAGGCAATTAAAATACAATAACACTATTGGAATTACTAAAATATATAAAAAAAATTATATATTTTGTGCCCCTCAAAATTTCTCCTATTTAATCACTTGTGACTGTTAACTTGAGGGGGGGGATCTACTGTAACCCTCAAGTTGTAACAGGGGATCTATTGCACCTCTTAAATTAAGATTTTATTGAACCCATCATGCACCTTATTTTTCAGCCAGCATCACTCTCGCGAAATCATGCCATTTAAAGAGTGAGTAATAAAATAAATCTCTCCAAACAGCTAAATTTGTACAGACGCGGCCATATATTACTTAGACATTAACATATATATATATATATATGTGTGTGTGTGTATAGGTATAGATGGACTTAGAGAAGACAACTTATTAGTCGGTTCTTTCTTCCTATTCCTAAATTGATACACTTTTTTAAAAAAAAATAATTTTTCTTTTAGTTTTTCAAAAGGATATTTTCAAAATAAAAAAAGATTCTTCCATTAATCAACCAAAAGCAAATTATATATATGTATATATGTTTGTATTTCAAAATATTAAGCAATAACACTATTGCATTTACTAAAATATATAAACAATTTTTTTTTTATATAGACGATAACACGAAGAGAACAAAATTTATGTTTTTAAAAATTTAATAATTGTTCAAAAATACGTGAGCATAAACATTTCTTGATAATCAAGAAAATTAAATCATTAGAGCTTGTGTAACAACTTATCAAAATAGGACAGGTACCAATATTATATTGTAGGGGCGTTACATGATGATAAGATTTTCTGGGAATGAAAGACAGGTGGGCGAAAACATCGCACTGCAAGGGCGCTACATAATATGGTAATTCACAGGGAGATCGAATCGAACCAGTATGGGGTAAGAAGTCTCTATTCTTGTATTAATCCCATACAAAAAACCCTTGAAGCATTCTTCTTCAAATTCATACACTATCTTCATTCTCAAGAAAACACCGGCCGTCAATAAATTGTCTGAGCCCGCCTGATGAGCACGACCTAGTCTTTCAACCTCCAAAATCTTGGATAACCTTTCTAACCCTAGTTCACCATCCATCAACCCTTCGCAAAATCTAGCCATGTACTTGATATCGTACACAGATCCAAAAACACGTCCAAGCATGACCGAGAACTTCGAAGTTGAATTTGGCAAGTCTTGCCCACCTAAAAGCCTCCAAAGATATGCGAAGTCGTAGAGGCCATGAAATGTAACCCATTTGAGATCCTTATGATTTGACAGTATCTCGTTAAACACAATAGAAAAATGTAGCATGTCAACTGCATCCCTTCTTCTCCTATTCTTTTTGTTCAAACTATCATTCCCATTTTTCTTAGCATTATCCTTGTTGGGCGATGACTGGAATGAAGATTGACCTTGACAGCCCTCGTTGACAACAAAATTATAAAAATTTACTTGTCAAGTGCCACCAATATTGCATTCATCATCGAACAACATTAATCCCAGTTGTACAATTTTTGTCTGGTCAACATTGTACTTAAGATCTTCGTATACTTTCTCTTCAAAAGAGTGCCTCGGGGTTCGATGCAAGAATCCTGGGAACTCGGTGTCAAATGCTATAGTATGATATGTGTCAAGTCTATTTTTAATACATATTATTTCATTGTAGAAATTCCACTCCCAAACTTGCTTAATTCTAGTCGAAGAGCTCTCCATGATTTCTTATCAAATTTACTAAGTCGTAGTGTTTTTGTTTTTTTTCCTTGTTAGTTAGATTAAGGGCCTCCTTATTTATAAAGAGATATAAAACAATTCTAAATCTTCTAGAATTGAGATTCTAGAGGAACATCCTAAATGTCATGAGATTGGGATTCTAAGAGATATTGTCATGAGATTAGAATTCTAAATCTCCTCCTATTGAGATTTTCAAAGGTAGTGTTCATCCCAATACATTATTAATTAAAGTTTATATTATATCATTAAGATTATCATTAAAACATCATTAACATATTAACTCAACATATAGCTATATTAATATTTGCTTAGTTTAAAATTTTGTTTAATTAAAACTAAATTGTAAAATTCTAATGAAGGTGTTTAACAAATTTGGATTTAATCTAAATTTATTACATAAATATTCAGTAAAAAATAATTTTTTTGATTTTTAAAAAGGAAACAGAACAATCCTAATTCTCCTCAAGCGGGCATCAAGCAATCATAAAACTCATAAGATTGAGATCATTAGAGATATTGTTCATTCCAATATATTATTAATTAAAATTTAACATTATATCATTAAGATTATCATTAAAACTTCATTATCATATTAACTCAATGTATAGCTATATTAATGTTTGTCTAGTTTAAAATTTTGTTTTATTAAAACTAAATTATGAAATTTTAGGTGTTTAATAATTTAAAAGAATTAAAGTAAATCAAATGTTTAACAATTAATTCAATGAAAAATAATTTAAAATATTTGAATTTTAGGATAAATACTATTGTCTCTCTAAACCTTTATAACAAATTAATTCAAGTCGCTTTGTAATAACTATTGCTATAATTTAATTTTTATAAAAAATTTCATCAAAAAATATAATTTTACGTATAAATATACAATAAAAAAATAATAAACACAAAGTAAACAATTATTAGCAATCTTCATTATTGAATCTATTAAAATCCAAACGTATCAGATTCAATCTAATTATAAATGAAATTGAATGAAATTATTAATTATTGAATCTTTATCTAATGACTTTAGGTAAGATTGGGTTTTAATTTAAATTATGCCATGACTCCTAGCTCTACGTTTCTATAAAACTTTTTTACTCTATTTATGGAACATGCTAATCACAAGTTAAATGATTATGAAAAAAATTATATTTTGAGTTATATAGATAAAATTTAAATAAATATTTACTAAAACAAGCACTTATTATTTATTTAAAATTAAAATAAATTAACTTATTATCATCCCAATTCTAAAGAATAGGGTAGTATCAAAATTTGAAATATTATTAATTAATGAGAATAAAAGTGTCTACGATGCTATTGTGACACGAAACTTCGAGAGGGCTTCCTATCAACGTGGCCTCTAGAAACCTCTCTATTCTAAATGACAAAAAATAAAAAATAATCAAGTGAGTTAGGACAAGTGAGTTAGGATCGTTGCATTGGCACTCGAATATAGTGACAAATGAACAAGAGTCCTCGCATTTGCTTTGACGGATGCATGTAAAGAAGTTAGTTTAAAATAAAAAACAAAATCAAATTCAAAGTCAAAGGCAAAATCAAAATCATAAATTAAGGATTGAGTCATGGAACATAAGAACAATAACAGACAAAGCTATAAAAGTGGTAGATATGATGATTAGGAGAAAAATTAATATTATGTGCCTTCAAGAGACGAGATGGATAGAGAAAAAAATAAAAAAAATTATCAAAAATTGAATATAAAATATAGTACCCAAGAAATGATCGACCAAAAAATGAAGTGTGAATTATTATGGATAAAAGCTTAGTAGATGTGAAGAGAATGGAGGATATGATTATTATAGTGAAGGTTGGTCTAGAAAGAATGACTATGAATATCTCTAGTACATATGTACCACAAGCGCAATTAAGTGAGGAGATAAAAACAAAAATTCTATGAGGACTTAGAGGATATCTTATGAGTTTTAGGATTGCTTGATACCCTCTATAAATAAGCAAACCTTTAATATAGGAGATTCAGTATATAATGTTAAATTTTAATTAATAATATATTAAAAATTATTATTTATAAAAATCCCTATCGTAGAAGATTTAGGATTGTTCCCTGCCTTTCTATAAATAAGCATGCCCTCAATCTAACTAAGAAAGAAAAAAACATGCTACAACCTAAAAAATTTGATAAAGAAGTATGGAGAGCTTTTCGATTAGAATCAAGCAACAAGGCATGCTATTCCGTTCATCGGATATCTAAATTTTGCCAATAAAATGAGGGCAAGGAAGAGACGAGACAATTATGAGAAAACATTTTTTTTTAATCTAATATTTTTGAACTTCGGATTTTATTAGGGATACATTGCTCTAGGTGTGCACGTGCTGGACGGTTGGCAGGCATGCAGCCAAAGCCTAACTCCAAACCCGGACATTAATCAGTGTTTCTAAGTTTTAACCCCACAATTAATTCAGATAAACAGCAAAAGGAAAGAGTAACAACCAGAAAAAAAAAGGAAAAAGAAACTCACCCGTCCATGGATTTTCTCCTCCAATCTTTTTATAGTCTTGGCTGTACGATCCTTGTTTGGCTGCAAGGAAAAAAGAACAAAATTTCCATCTTGAATTATAATTTATAATCTTAAATGGCACATTGAAGTGAAGTGAGAAGGTACTTGCACAAAAAAGTCTCCATCTTGAAACTTCTGAAAGCCTCCAAACATAAAAAAATCAGCAACATTATCCTGAAAGATTGTTACTAGAAAGTGAATAATGACAATTTCAACTGAAGTTTTGGCACCAAAATGTCATGCTAAAATTCAGATTCAGTTTTTATATAACAATAAAAGTCACATGCCTCAATCAAACTAGGTGAGGTCAGGTACAAGAATTCTAAAACTCTGGTCTAGCCATCTCTATCCATAGCCACATCCCAAATTCAGTTTTTATATTATCCAAATAAATTTTTACCTCGTTATCTGCAAGTCCATAAAGAGCAGAGCAAAAGCAGCATTATGTTGTGCAGATCCATTTTTTTTTTAATCAAGAAGCTTCAGTAATGGCACAATACCACTGCCATGGGCAATCCCAGCTTGATTATGAGTATCCTTAAAAAGACAGCATTTCATTGCAACCAATAAAACACAATTTTTCAACTTCACAGGCGGGACAACATGGATAGCAAGTGTTTAGATTTCCATGGAGCAAAAGTAACTTGTATCAAGTTTCTTGCACTAGTATCTTGCCAACAAAAGAATTAACAAGGACAAATAAAATTTATAAATCAACTCCACCACTCAAGCTTTTCTCAGTGATTTCAAGAAAAAAAAAAAAGCATAAAGCAAGGATTTATAAAGAAAGCAGGACTCAAGAGTTTGTTATTTTTATTATTAGAAGAACAGAACTTAAATTTGTAGTGTTCTGTAGATTTTCGATAGAGCACATGGTAAACCATGCCCACTTTGTATTTTAGCCTATCTTTAAAGAAAAACTCAGAGAGACTAAGCAGCCAAAAGAGACCAAGATAAAACTTTCTAGAGAAGTAACATAAGCAATCTACTTTCCATTTCCCTCGCTCTAGGCTCTGAAGGCTGGCTCATAATTCCTGGTTATCCTTCCTCTTTTCCTAATAGATATGATTTTATTCAAAGAAGGATAAAGATTAAAAGAAAACTGGCAGTTTTTCAAACGAAAATAATTCCAAAGCCTCTGCAGCAAGGGAGGTTTTTTTTGAATCATGCTTTACTACAAAGTTAAATGCACCAAAAAAAGATACGAGCAATGCAAATGCTGCCATTTCCTTCAGGTTGGGCTCAGGGGACTGAAGCATCTCAATCTCAATTAATGGTGGGACAGCACCACTCTGAACAATATGCACCTACAAAAATCATATTCCAAAGCAGTAAGAGGCAGCATAATGCAGGATGTTGAATAAAAGTTTGGCAATTTCTTGCTTCAAATATGGAACCTATTTCACTCCACCTTGCAGTCCGAATCAGTAGCTGCAAATTGCCCGAGCAACAAAGCTGCTACCCTTTGGCTCTCAGAACAGCAGGATCTGTAAAGGCATCCATAAATCTTGTAAGACCAAAACATCAAGGTAAAGGTTGGAGAGAACAACTATGCTAATTGCAACTCAAATACAGTCATGAGAGTTGAAAAACAAAACATCGCAAAGAGCAAACCGTAAGAAAACAGCAAGTAAAATTGAATGAAATATTAGTACCTCGGTAATCCGATTACAGGTTGTAAAGCTCCAGCAAGCAAACTTCCTTCTTAATTTTAGGGGATGAATGCACCAGATTTTACCAATCACACGGACCCGACAAAAATACTCAATGGGGCAGTAACTGTTTCTGGCGATTTAAGTGTTCAAAAAGATGTCCAAATGTAAGTGAATTACTAGAGTTACCGGATAAAATCATAGCCAACCGCTTCAAACCTGAAATTCATAATTTCATAATATAAGCAGTGTGAAAGCAAAGGTTGTATTTATATGAATCATATAAATCAGAGAAATCCCACAAACCTGATTTTTGTTCTCATCGTTTTTAAAGGCAATAGTCCGCAGAGCCCCTGCTGCTGCTCTCTGCACCTTCATGACATTGAGTTCAAGCAAATCAACAAGTGATGCGATTACCGCTTCATGCCTGGATATAACGAAAACATTCAAAGACCTTGATCATCAAAAAATTCAAGAACCACAGCGCCTGATGCTGAAAACATACATGCAGCAATAATTCTCTAGAACGCACACAAATATTAACGAAAAGTTTAAGAATCGAGCCTCTGCGTTACCGTTCTTGGCATGTTCCGAAAGAACGTGTGCTGCGCACTTGGCAGCGGCCCGATCCGCCTCGGTGGACGAGAAAGTGGAGTCGAGGATTGCGACCTGAGCGAGAACATCGCGGACGATATCTTCTTGAGCTTTACCAGTCGACGCAATGGCGACCGTTCGATCAGCTTCGAAATCCTCCGATGGCTTCCGCTCGATCGATTTCGTCCTGGCAGAGCTGGTAGGTTTTTCACGCCGATTCTGGTTTCCATGTCTTCTGTAGATGAGAGAGAGAGAGAGAGAAGGGGGGAGCTGAGATCTGCTGTCTCAAAATATTGTCTGTCCTCCAATTAAAAATGGCCACGTCACCAAATAATTAAACATAATAAAAAATCTGTTGTATCTCCAACTTAACGGCAGCAAGTAACGCCATCTTCTAAAATCTGTTCTGCAGACCTTTTTGCTGTCTTCTTCTTCCACATCAAGGTCCAGCTTCACAATCACCGATGTCGGCCACAACACCGTCTTTGCCTTCTTTCAGGACGGTCACTGCTACACCAGCACTAGAAAAAGAAGCCAATCAGCATTGCCACCGCCGTCGTCAACACAGATTCGATCGAGATTCTTTACATGAGTCCGCAACAGCAACGTTTCGGCAGCGTTCGAATAGTTGTTCCAAAGATCGAAATTCATTTTGAAGGAGCTGTGGGCATTGCTGGGGCACTTTGGGGAGGAAATGAGTGATGGGGAAGTAATGCACACCAGGTGTTTGAGGTATGAACAAAGTATGAAATTTCTCAAATAATCTTGTTTTTTTTATTTTAAATGGTTGCAAAAATTGTTCTCTTTTGTTCCTCTACCTGTTAACCAGAATGATTGTCAGGAAAATTGTCTTAATAAAAATTAATTATTAAATGCAAACAAAGCATCAAAATAAACAAGTATATAAAACAAAACTAGTCTAGCCATAACCCACCTGAAGAAATGCCTGAATGCAATAATCACTGGTCTCCAGTTGAACAAGCTTATTAGAAATTCTTGTAATGTTATGTGCCCCAGGCTTCCTGCTCGTGGTGTCCATTTCCATCGGCAGGTAAAGTTTGTTGATTTAGGTCCCTGGAAAGAATGGGGTGTTTATCTGTCTGTAGAATTTTTTCTATTAAATCACATTCTTGGAAAAAAAAAAAAGTTGTTAAATGGGTACTCAAAGGTTCTCTCTTTTACTTACAGGAAAAAAAAATTGTTCTTTTAAAAATTTGTCTTTATAACTTGTTATGCTTGTATTTATGGATTCTATGTGCTCAACTAATTTATGATATAGAAACTAAATAGGATCAAATCAATAATTTTTTTACTTTGTTTGGTTTTTGAAGGTTATGGAGGTCAATAATTTTATAAAACATCAATCTTGTAGGAAGTTATGCTAAATGTTGAGCTAATTTTAAGATTGTGCTATATGTTTTTAAAAAATTTCTTACACTGTTAATATTTTGTGCTGCAGGTTTCACAGAATTCATTAGATCTCACACCAACACTTAACACTAGTCAAGTATATTTTCATTGTCCAAAATATTTTTATCTTTATTCACACACATTTATTTGTTAAAGTAAATAATTATCTTGTATTATATAAAGATTGAATCACATATTGATATTGAACATCTTACTACGGTGTCAAATTTTCTTGAATTATTAAAATAGGTTTGCTACTCTTTACCGTGAATGTTTAATGTTTTTCTATATATACTTTGGATGCTAAAGGTTTGAATTCATATTGTTTATGTATTTTTATAGGTTGACCCACATCATTCAACTTCATCATTTCAAATATTTGGAGCATTGAAATTGACAGAAGCATGAAGAAGACTTGAGGTTGCTAATTGTCGTTGTTGGTTGCTAGTTTTTACACAAATACTTATTATTAAGTAGTACATTAAAGACTCATTTTTCTTTATTTGCTGGTTGTATAAAAATATAATCATATATGTATGTACCATTGGACTCGTATATGTCCATCTCTTCGTGTCCTTCTTCTTTCTCTACCCTCCCCTTTTCGACTTAATTTGGTTCCAGCAGGCAGCCAGCACAAACAAGGAAGAAGAAGAGATGGTGTAATTTGTATGATGTAATTATTGCTCAGCCAGTCTTTTTATTGCCTGAACAACTGTAGATTAGTTTTGAATTAATTTTTATACAATTCCTTATATGAGAAATCAACATGAGAGATCACATGTTGTTAAAATTCAAAAGTTCATAAATTTAAATAAATAAATGAAATAAGAGTAAATAAAAAAATATTTGCTGAACTCTATGGAGTTCTTAATCTATAATTAAAGTTTGCTCTAATTCCTAATATATATGTACAAGTGTGGGTTCTTTTTGTCTGCTCCAACCCATAATCACAATCTCACAAGCAGCATAATCAAAGTCAATCCTTCCATGCCTGTAGTTCCCATCAATTAAATTAGTAAAAATAATATCATTTGGCACCAATCCTCCATCAATTAAATTAGTAAAACTAACATCATTCGGCACCAATCCTCTGTCACACATTTCATCAAACAGTCGGTTTGCATCATCTAACCTACTATTCTTGCAAAATCCTTTAATCAAGACACTGTAAATATAGGCATTGGAAGAATCATTTATGTCCTTCATAACCCTTTTTAACCTAAACCCTTCCTCCAAATTTCCCAATTTACAGTAACCATTTATCAACTTATTGAACTACGGCATTAAGCCTCAAACCCCACTTCCCAATTTGATAAAAAATTAACTGGGCTTCTTTCATTTTACCTTCTTTGCACAAGCTGTACATCAGAATGTTAAAGTTTCATTATAGTACCCACAACCCAAAATCTTTGAGTAAAACGCCCAAGCTGTTGCAGGCGAATTCGACTTCATCAACAGGTCAAGAAGACGACCACGGGCTTGGAATGAGATGCCATCTTTGGAACAACCATTTGAACGCTATCGAGACATTGCTATTGCGGGCTCTGGAAGAGAATCTCGACCGGATTTGTGTTCACGACGGCAGTGGCAGTGCTGATCGGCTTCTTTTTCTAGTGTTGGTGTGGCAGTGACTGTCCTGAAAGAGGGCAAAGGCGGCGGTGCTGTGGCTGACGTCGGTGATTGTGAAGCTGGACCTTGAGGTGGAAGAAGAAGACAACAAGAAGAAGGTCTGCAAAACAAATTTTAAGAAGATGGCGGTACATGCTGCCGTTAAGTTGGAGATACAACAGATTTTTTTATTATGTTTAATTATTTGGTGACGTGGCCATTTTTTATTGGAGGGACAGCTAATAGGACAACATTTTGAGATAGCAGATCTTGGCTGGGGGGGGGGGAGGGGTAGTACAAAGGGAGATCGGAGAGCTAGTGTGGAGAAATGGATTGGATTTAAAATTTTCCAAAGCCAATGCTAACCGGAGCATTCACCGCCACCTTATTGCCCATAAACAGTGAAAAGTGACCCCTAAATGCCGAAGTGAACCCAAATTTAATTAGAAAAATAAAATAGAATTGAAACATTAATTTGATTTTGTTTATATCTTGGAATTATAGTCGTTGCATGCTCTTTAGTCGCTCGTATCTTTGATTTTAATAAAAAGATAAATTATAGATGAAAACTGTCTCACTGTGCAAGGCAAGAAATTAAACTCATGGCCTATTGATATAAATCCCATCTTATCATGGCCCAATTACTTGACTTATGTCCTAGGACGATTTTGTTTATTATCTTGACACGCCGTATGTATATTATATATTTAGAATAATGTTATTTGTACATAATAAGTTTGACAGAATAGTTTACAGGTGTAATTAAATGACGATTTTGCCCTTTCTTCTCGCTATCAATGATCATTTTGTCCTTCTCCTCCAACAAATATAACAACCAACACCAAGCCCACAGCCACAGGGTTCGCATTAGAATAGAAACAAATGGAAGAAACGTAAACCCAATCCATTTCCCCAAACTATCCCTCCAGATCTCCTTTTCTACTACCTCCCCATCTCTCTCATCTACAGAAGACATGGAGAGCCAGAATCGGCGCAAAAGACCTACTAGCTCTGCCAAAAGAAACTCGAAGAAGCGGAAGCTATCGAAATATTTCGATGCCAATCGCACGGCCGCCACTGCGTCGATTGGTAAAGCTGAAGAAGATATCGTCCGCAATGCTCTCGCTCAGGTCGCAATCTCGACTCTACTTTCTTGTCCACAGAGGCAGATCAGGGCGCTGCCAAGTGCGCAGTACATGTTATTTCAGAACTTGCCAAAGAACGATAAAGTGAAGGCTCGATTCTTAAATTTTTCGTTAACATTTGTATGCGTTCTAGAGAATTATCGTTCCATGTATGCGGAACTGGCCAATAGAGTTGGGGGCTTAAGACGAAAGAATTTGATGAGTCCTTTGAGTATTAATTTTTTTATAAAAAAATAAATAATATATTTTTTTATATAAATATTTTATTATTTTATTAAATAAAAAAATTTAAAATTCAATCAATTACAAATATAATTAATCTCTTAATGATAATAAATTTTCAATTAAAATATAATATCTCAGAGATAAGAAAAAAAATCCAAAAAACTTACAACAATAAACAAAGAAAAACAAAAATAATTAATATTTATTTTTTAATAAAATATTAATTATAATATATATATATACATAAATATTACAAATTTTTAAAATTTTGGGCCTTGTAATTTTTGGAGGCCTAATGCCGTGGCATAAGGGTTGGGCCGGCCCTGCATGTATGTTTTTAGCATCAAGGGCTGTGGTTCTTGAATTTTTTTATGATCAAGGGATCTTATATTTGATGATTTGTTTGTTTGCAACGGAATTTATAAGTATAATTGTTGAATGCGGGGCCGTGCCAGGGCTAGTGAGGCATCTCAGGCACCGCCGCCGTTGAGAGAAGGCGACAATATTTCGAATCCTTGCGAACATGAGGTCGAGAAAGGAAGCACTTCTACAATTGGGCTTCTTGTTGTAAAAGTAATGCCACATACAATATATATTTTTCTAATTTATCTGTTTAGTCATAAGAATAATTTGTCATTGGTATTGCATTTAATTTGATATTTTTTAACGCGTAGACAAAACATGTTCACATAAATAATCATTTTCACTTACACATACTTATTGATTTCTAGTGATGTACTTGTAATAGAATCAAGTGATTTAGATTTTAGAAAGTTGATTTTGGTTCTTTTTAATATCTGGATTATCTTTTAATTTCCATTGTGATTTGATTTTTAAGTGTACCTAGCTCTTTCAAACCAATAAATCTAAAAGTACTTGCCAATTTTTGGGTCAAATGTTACACTGCTTGGATTCCCTGTTCTCCTTCTTTTAGTATATTTATACCAAAAGAATTATTGCATATTTGAGTTAATTTTGTGTAGTTATTTAATTATGTTATTGAGTGCTCTAACTTTTTTTTCCCCTGGTTTAAAGATTTAACTGAATGATAGTGAAGTGTGTTGTACTATTTGCATCTTATCCTGAAAACTAGAGGCTGTTAGTTAGTATCATAGTTAACGATTTATTGTGTATTTTCCCTTGTTTTCAGGAAGATAGTGCCAATGTCTCTTTTGCGCTATTAATTTGGCAAGAGAATATTATATCAGCAATCATATGAGAGACTTAGGAATGAATTATTCTCATCAAGGTTTGGAGGGATCAGACATGAGTGGGCAATGCCTTCTTGTAACTATTGCAGCCTTTGAGCCAGGCAAATTTGTGTGTGGTGATTTGTATTTAACCTGATTGTGTTGTTTATTTATCATTTGGCATTAAAACTGTAACGACACATTAGTAGATTTAGACGTTTATTAGTATTTTGATGTGGGTATTAAATTTTTGTTTTTATTAATTAAAAGTTGAAAATATATTTTGTGTGGAAAAAGTCCAATTGAATTGGATTATTAAATTTGGCCTAAGCCCATGTGTGGGATGGTATAATTGTGTTTTTGTAATGAAGTGAGTTAGACCAATGGGATAAGTTAAATATATATACAAGTTAAAAGAAGAGCCATTGGGCCTTAATTTAGATGGGGCCTAATTGAGAGAGATTATTTAGTTAG